>NC_092568.1:38828630-39428630 GCF_037975245.1 Apostichopus japonicus
TATGTAGATAAGTTTAATTTCGTATCTTCGTCGTCGTCGTCGTCCTATGAGTCATGACTGACCCTTTGTGACCCTATTGATGATGACGTTCCAACCACTTCTATCCTGGGCATATCGGTGAGCTGCGCAGATGTTCATGCCGTGATCTCTTTTATCCCGTCAGCCCATCGAACTTTTGGCCTACCACGTTTTCGTTGACCCTCAACATGACCTTGGGTAATGATCTTCTCCAAGTTGTCACCTTCTCTCCTAGAAATGTGTCCAAAATACTGCAACTTGTTCTTATCTATCTTCTGACATAAGGTAACCTTCGCTCCAATTTGGTTCTTGACAAAATCATTTGACTTACGTTCCTTCCATGATATCCTCAGCATCCTCCTCCAACACCACATTTCAAAAGCATGGATTTTCTTTCTGTCTACTGCTCCCAAAGCCCACGTCTCAGACCCATATGTAGCGATTGGAAAGACCAAAGCATTCATTATATGGATCTTGGTGTTCCTTGAGATCCCTCTGTCTTTCCAGATGTCAGTGAGGTTTATAGCAGATGATCTAGCCATGGCGAGACGCCGTCGTATTTCTTGTGAGCATCCACCATCATCCACAATCAGAGAGCCCAGGAAGTTGAAAGTGTTGACTACTTCGACATTCTCTCCATCAGCTTGAATATGATGGTCATTCTTTCCTCCACATATCATAACCTTTGTCTTCTTAACATTGAGGTACAGTCCGTATTCCTCACTGGATTGCTTGAATCTTTCAATAAGGTCTTGAAGCTCTGCTGCTGTTCTTGCAAGTAGGGTAGTGTCGTCAGCATATCTAAGATTATTTATCTGGCGTCCCCCAATGGATACCTGTCCCACAAAGTCATCTAGAGCTAATCGCATGATGTATCTTAGGAATGTATAAATGCAATGTGTTACGTAATCACTTAAATTGAATTGATTTAGTTTTATTCACTCCTCCCAATGAGAAGGGTGCCTTCTCTTTACTACACCGCTTCTCGGCCTTTTTGGCAAAGGTCATGTGTAGTATCTGTTCCCTTTCGAGGGGAATAGTGATACACACCCGACGATGATCACACAGTCACAGTCCCGATACAAGGGGACTGGTGCTGAGAGCGGATCAGTCGTTCGGTAGTTTGGTTTTCGTGCCAAGGTTCTTTCCTGGGGGACTTTTTCTTCAAAAGTATCTTCTCTTTTCAACATATGTTGCCTATCTTTCATTATCTGTCAACACCGTTCTGCTTCTCCGAATTTTACTGCCGCAATTTACATTCCCGTTCTGTTCTGCCCGTGCCTGCTTCATCGTTGTTTTTACGCAATGGATAAATCTATGCTGCTTACTCTATCTCTCTCTCGCTTGCTGAACTAAATTTCCGTCAAACCATTAACCAGGTTACCAGAGGTAGCTATGATATATGTGAGGTTTTGTACATAATTATACCATTCTGAAGTTAGTTCAGTTCTTTTAAAATCATAGATGTTTATGAGCATCTTCTGGACATTCTCTTCATCCTTCTCCACCCCTCCTTACTCTCTCCCTCCTGCCACTCCCCATTGACCTGAGAAATCTACCCACATTCCTCTGCCACTCCCTGTTTTGGGAAACACTCCAGTTTATTGTGTCAGTTTATTGTAGCAATGTAGTCATGTAGAATAAAGTTATTGTATACATGAACAAGAAACGAAACGAGTAGGACTGTAAAAGTTGTTCCGTATGGCTTAACCAGAGAATGTAAAGATAGATGAACGACGAATGACGATGATGGGTGGCGCACAACAAAAATTCAACACTTAGAACGAACATTTACCGACACGTCACGACACTAGGCTACATTAGGGTGTTTGTAACTACTTGCATTAGGTTTTATATATGTTACAGATTAAATCAAATTTAGATTGCATAGGCTTTAGCACGGTATTTCTTCTCTTCGGATCTTCAATTAATTAAGAAAATTTCACTCAGTGATGTTTAACTCACAGACCAGAATGTTCAGTGAGTATATTCGGTATCGAGAAGCTTGAAAGTTCTGTTTTCTCGGAAGTAACTAATGCTCACATTCACTCAGATTTATCATACTTTAAATTAAATGCTTTCGTTATGTTTGGTTATTCAGTTCCACATTTTGGGTGTTTTCATTTTCATTTGTGAAGACTTGGGGCAAATTAAGAATACCATAGAGTTGTCCTGCTTTACATGAGTCATTGTATCATACCAATAGTGTTATGGTGCCAAATACAAGCGAGCATCAAATTGCATTTCGATGTATTCGCTTGTTTTTTTTTTTTAAAGAGAGGCAGAAGGGGTGGGGTTGCTTTTGGTTTTGGTTAATCCTTTTAACAAATTTTAGCATCGTGGAAAGTCGCTACTAAGAAATCAATTATAATGATTTTTTTTTCTTATGACAAAACTTGCTAAAAACTTTTAAACTGACTTTTACCTCAAAGCCCCGTTTGTACATTGTGAATTGCCATCAGTTAATGTATGTGTGTTAAGCACTGTTCATGCTCTTGCTCTTGTTCATCCAGAAGCAACAGAAGGCCCTTTGAAGATCAAATCCGAAAAGAAGAAAATGATATAAAAAAAGTTGCTATTTTGTTGAAGTCATTGCCGATGAACAATATTGACAATGAAACTGGCAGCTTCAGGCACTGGGTTAACGTGATACAGTCACCGACACCTGCAACATTTAATTTGAAGTATAACGCCATCGCTATGATTTCATAATGAAGCTACACGTGTAAGCTCTAGAGGTAGTATAGTTCATAGGATATCCCTAAGATCAATGTTGCTTGGTCCACTAACTTACAGCACGTTTTACACTTTCAGGTAGAAACCAAATGATTTTAACGGTGGCGAAGGAATGATTGTTCCAAATGAGGAGATGTGAATGCATCTGGCATCAGCAAATTGAAACAATGATTTGCAAATTTGGATTGTTGTGAATGCATTTGGCTAAAGTAGAGTGAATGAACATACATTTTATTTTACACTCGGTCTCCCACCCCTCCCCCCCCCCCCCTTCTCATGGCCTCCACTTGTTCACGATCATCTTTCAGACAAAAACAAAATGATGACTCCTGTTGTTTTTTATTTTTAGAAAAGTTTGCGAGTTACATCCCTCCCCCTTCCCCCACCCCCTCCCGCTTATCAGTTCCGGTTCGTTATTAATCTTTGTATTACCTATCTCAAGGTATGCAGCGAAACTGGTTTTCCTTTTAGATACTTGAGTACTCAGATGGTTGCTCGTACCGGTAAAAAGCTATTCCGTCTGTGACTAACCAGAAATGGAGCTTATACCCTACCGCGGATATGACGCAGATCAGTCTCCTAAGCATTCTCTGTACTGCCGAAGACGTACGTCACCCACAGTAACAATAATAATAATAATAATAATAACAACAACAACAAGAGCAACTTCAATTGTCGCCGTCGTTTTCCATGAACTCTGCATACGAATGTACAACCACCTCCTTCAAATACAAAATATTATTTGTCATCAGCGTCGCAGACGTCGGGTATACGATTCCCTCTTATAAAATGACACATTTACGCACTGATCTATAACGAGTCCCATAAATAAACCGTTAAATTAATTTCTGGACAATTTAAAGGCGATGAATGGCAATGACCTTTGACATCGTAAGTTTAAGCAGTATCTGAAGGCCAATCTGATATTGGAAGAGAATTGAAGTCAATGCTCTACGAGGAGCATAATTTCCCATGACTAGGAAATGTCTTATGTTTGTTTACGCTTCTAAGATTTTAATAATAAATTGGAAATTGAGGCAGCTGGGATTCGCCGAAGGGAGCAGAAACCTTGGAAATGTAATATACGTCCCGATGCTACATAGTAATTGGTTTGTCATGCGCACTCCCAAGATATCTTTGTAACCTCATTGAGAGAATTTTCCAACGATTCTGTATCGTTTACACTTGTAAAGTTCAGTGATCCTATTGAGTTTTAGTCAGTTTCTTTCACAAGAATCATTCACCATTTTCAACAACGGATTTTACATGATTGGAATGAATAATGTTTTAGATGGATTAAGGCTTCTCGTGGCTGAAACTGATGGCTTCGCAAACTTGTTGAAACTGTTCTGCATCTGAATACGCTTAAATCACATCCTTATAACATTTTGTCTCGCAAAGATCTTTTGTTTTAATTGGGTTTATTTTTAAATGCATCTGGCAACAGCTGAAAAAATGATGTGATCAGGGAAATTGACATGAGAAAGTTTTTGCTTTTCTTTAGAATATATTTTATAATATATCCATAAAGGAATATCATATTGCATCGAACATGCCAGGATTTATTGATTAATCATCTAGACGTTTTATAATGGCCTACGTAAAGCACTTGAAACAATGGCTACGCTGTGATCCATTTGTATTACTTTGTCTGCTTGCTCTTTGATTGCTTTTGCTTTTCAAGCCTAAAAGGGTTTGTAAGTACTTCCTTTCGCAACACTTGTTTTTTAAGATTAAATTATCTGTCATTATGTTTAAAATTTTGTTCTGATAAACAAATAATAAATAAATGAAATTTCAAACAAAATGAAATTTCCTGGAGAAAGGAAGTTTATAGCCAGTCAAAATGGGTTTCATTCAATCAACCAAATCTCGGGTTAAGGATGAGATATGGAAATGGAGTTTACAACTAACAGTGTACAATTATGTTCTCTTCAATGCTATATGGTGTTAAACTGTCGACCACCTCAGTATCCCTTTATGTGATATAATGAACATATCCTCTACACGTACACGTTTTATTTACTCGTTTATTTCCAGACTAAATCAAGTGGATTCGCAAGAAATGCTGCCGTTTTCTTCAGGAATACGATGAACCTTTTTCTTAGGGAAGCATAAGATTATCTTTGTCAGGGGGTCGATCAAAATAACACTACTGAACTACTTAATTACTTATGTAACTGCAGTATCTCATTTGCATAAATGTGTGTGTAACAATAGACTTAGTACTAGCAAGAATACCTTTAAATTCCTTGGGCGGTTTTTGGAATGTTGCCTCTGTGGAAAATTAGGCATACAGATACTCACTTCGCTCACTGACGTCCCGCTGTAGAGATTGGGAGACGATTTGGTCGGGGACCAGCACAGTGAAAAAGTTATAATTTTTGGAGTGAAAGTCAACGTATTGCGTGAACCAGGTTTTGGATTGGAGCCGTGACCTGTTAGTTTGTTCAATAGATTGTTATACTAAGCCACGGGGATGAAAATTTCGTGTTTATTAATTCAAGGGAAATTAAAATTTGCGTTAATTGCTTTATGAGAAAATAAATTTGTGTACAAAAAGTACGGGACAAATTTACAAGTAATTGGCTTCTTTCACATAAAATGTGTATCATGTTATTTTAACTCTTGACATGTGTAAATTCAAGTTATTAGAAATTAACGAGTTTAAAATCTGTCATTAAACAGTTGAATTAATTTTTGGGAAGTCATTCGGCAACAGAAATTTTGCAATATGTATTTATGTTTCAATCATCTCCAAAAAGAATGTGCTGTCATGCGTATTACTATATGAAAATGTAAATACTGGAATAGGGTTCAAAGGAATTAGATATTAGGCAAATTCTTCCTTTTTAATTCATAGGGTGGTAACTTGTGACCTGAGAATAAGGTCAAACATTGGCTGAGAGGCGACATGCGATGTTCCTCCTTTCGACTGCTTGAGAGGCAGAGATAGCTTTGAGTCTTTATCCTGGAACTGGAGAGAAAGCCGTGTCGAGCTTAACCTGTATTATTCGTATTATTATTATTCATTTGTATTCTAAGTATTATTGTAGGAGGCCTCAAGTAACTTATGGTTTCGTATATAGTCCATATTTACCGTGTCATCATATAGTTTTAGAGAAAGAAACTGTAGCGAATACTAATTTTAATTATGGATAGATTACAACAATGTCTAACTTTAGGGCGTGACTTGGGTTTGGAGGGGGATGGATTAATTAAATTTGCACAAGAGCAGCAAGCTCTGGAAAGGGATGAAAGAAGGGTTGAACGTGAGGAAAAACAAACAGCTTTTGAGCGTCAAGAAAGAGATAAAGCTATTGAACGTGAGCAAAAGGAAAGAATTGTTTAGCATGAGGAAAGAGAGAGAGGGAACGTGCACACGCACTTGAGATCAAAGAGTTTGAATTGAAAATTGCTGAAAGTAGGCAGAATACACAAAAGACTGATTCAAATGACACAGTACGCACAATACCAAAATTACCCAAATTGCCTCAATTTCGTGACAGGTTTGATGACCTGGATGCCTATTTGCTAAGGTTCGAAAGAATTGCCACGTCATCTGGTTGGTTAGAATCAAATTGGGCGTTGTCCTTAAGTGCACTCTTAACTGGTCGGGCACTGGAGATATACTCTCGCCTACCAGTAGCAACTGCAGCAGACTACAAGCAGTTAAAATCCGCGCTTGTACAAAGCTATCAATTAACCGAGGGTGGTTACAGGGACACATTTAGAACTGCAAAACCTTCAGCGGATGAAACTTACGTGCAGTTCGCGGAAAGACTTAATGGGTATATAACTCGCTGGATGGAGTTAACAAAAGTACAGAAAAATTACGAGGGGGTTATTGAGTTACTAGTAAGTGAGCAAATGCTGGAAAGTTGTAATAAGGAAATAGCTATCTTTTTAAGAGAACGTAAACCACATTCACTGTCAGAATTGACGTCCCTGGCAGACCAATACGCCCTCGCTCACTTCAGATCGGGTCAAACGAGTAATGGAAATAGGCCAAATAATCGAACATATAATCAAAACCAAAACAGGGGTCGCGGTAACACAGAGCAGAACCATGGTGATCGTAGTAATCGGGATGGTAGTAACCGTGGTGGGCGTGGTAACAATAATCGAGATTATCGATTTACCATAGGTCCGAATTTCAGTGGGTACTTTGTGTGTGGTAATAAAAGCCATTTAGCTAAGGACTGTAACCGTAAGTTTGAGGGTGTTCCACGTGATAGATTGGGACGTTTAGAACAATAAAATACCATGACGACTTCACTCGAACTAACGAACAAGAACGACAGACCATTGGGAGCTTGCGTCGATATTAAGCTTTGTAGGCCTACATGTTTTCCATCCAATGGGTCTTATGTCAAACTGGCCTGTGGACACGAAATCCCGCTGGCAAGCGCAGCTTGCATTGCCGGTCAAGGTATGCCAGTTTTGAAGGGATTAATAGGTAACACTGGGGTTGATATCCTGCGCGACACCGGTTGTAGTGCGGTTGTCGTACAGGAAGCTCTAATAAATGAACAACAATTGCAAGGAGTTAAAAGAAGGTGTGCTTTAATGGATGGGACATTCCGTGAATTCCCCGTCGCCGTGATAACTGTTAGTACTCCATATTTTTTTCTGGAATAGTTGAAGCACTAGTCATGCAAGAACCAATATATGGGCTAGTATTAGGAAATATACCTGGAGTGAGGGGACAATTGGACCCCGACCCTAGTTGGAAACCACCAAACAAAGAATCCCTCGAGTCTACGGGGGGAGTTGAAACAAGGGCACAAAAACTGAAGAAAGAAAAGTCTTTTCAGTCGTTGGTTGACTCCGACATACCTGTTGCAGCTAGTAGAGCTGAACTGATTAAGGCACAAAAGGAGGATTCAACCTTACAAAAGGTCAGAAAATTAGCAGATGAGAGTGACATTAGACTTACAGGGAAAGCAAACGAAATCAAGTTTCTAGTAAATGAGAATTTGTTGTTCAGAGAGTTTAAGTCAGAAAGACCGGGTAATGTGAAAATAGTGACAAAACAGTTAGTGGTTCCTACTAAATTTCGAAATCAAATTCTCACAGTAGCCCATGACTCGCCTATGGCAGGCCATCTTGGGAAAAAGAAAACTATCGATAGAATTCAGGCATATTTTTACTGGCCAGGATTACAAGCTGATGTCAAGAGGTACTGTGCCTCGTGTGACTATTGCCAACGAACTTTCCCCAAAGGCAAAGTTCAAAGGGTCCCTCTTGATAAAATGCCCTTTAAAGATACACCATTTCGTAGAATAGCCGTGGATCTTGTAGGCCTCATATCGCCCGTTAGTGAACGCGGTAATAGATATACCTTAACAATTGTTGATTTTGCACGCGATACCCCGAAGCAGTTGCGCATCCACGCATAGAACCTGAACGCGCAGTTAAGGCCTTTGTATTTGGTATTTTCGCGCGTAGGAGTGCCAAGTGAAGTTTTAAGTGACCTCGGAACACAGTTCACATCTGATGTCATGAAAGGAGTAGGCAAATTGCCTTCAATTTGCCAGATTCACACAACCCCCTACCATCCAATCTGTAATGGATTGGTAGAGCGATTCAATAGAACGCTAAAGCGAATGTTCGGAAAAGTCAAAAGAATGGGATTGGTTTTTACCCGCCCTTTTGTTTGCACACCGGGAGGTTCCTCAGAGTAGTTTAGGGTTCTCCCCCTTTGAACTGATATATGGGAGATTTGTGAGAGGTCCGTTAGCAATCTTACATGATTTGTGGGTGAAAGACGCGGACGAAGAGGTAAAAACTACTTACGAGTACATTATTGACTTGCGCAATATACTTGAATCTACATGTCAATTCGGCCAAAGTGAATTAGCCAAGTCTGCTGCAAGATACAAAGGGTACTATGATAGTCGGTCAAGGGACAGAAAATTTGAAAAAGGGGATCTTGTATTACTTCTCTTACCTATTGAAATTAAACAGAGAGTAGGCAAAAATGACTACAAAGTAAAACAAGCAGGAAAAACCAAAATCTACCATGCAAACTTGTTGAAAATATATGTGACAAGAGCACAATATCATAAAGATGACGCAGAGGTCGCTTCGTCGACAGTGTGCCTTGAAACACTGGGGGCAGGGATGATTGAGGTCGACAGTGAAACTGATCAAGATGCAATCATAGAATTACCATTAGAACACAAGGAAAGTGTTAAAGATGTCAATGTGGGCGACTGTTTGAAAGACATAGAAAGGAAGGTCAATAGACTTCTGAATGAAAACACAGACATTTTGACAGACCTACCTGGCAAAACTGACTTGCTGGAGTACGCAGTGACTTTAATGACCGATGACCCGATTAGGTCACGAGCTTACCCCGCGCCGCACGCATTACGGGAAACAATCAAAAGCGAGCTAGACGCGATGTTTGCGCATAGGCGTAATAGAACCTTCAACTTCAATATATGCGTCACCGATTGTGATGGTGCGCAAGAAAGATAACTCAAACAGATTCTGCGTGGATTATCGCAAGTTCATTCATACTTAGTAAAGATTCCTAAATCCTATTGGTCCATTCAGGTCGGCTGACCGTGGTTAATCCTGTGAGTAACGCACGGTAAAATTACCCGCGGATGAATACAATTGTTACCATGTTACCATGTTTTGTCGTCTGCTTTGATGAGCTATCGAAATACATCAAAAACACAAAATGGCTAATATAACGTTTGATTTGAACTTCGATTTCCGCACTTTAGACGAGGTAGACACTCAGGAAAACAATGGAAGATTTGCAAACCTGGTTGAGAAAGACTAATCAGTGGCGGATCCAGGATTTCGCCGAAGGGGGGGCCCAGATGGGAAATGCCTAATCGTCGTCCTGGGGGAGGGGTCTAAGGGGAGTGGGTGCCCCCCTCCCCTTTGGAAAATTTCACAAAATATGGAGGTCCTCGGTGCAATCTGGTGCTACTTTTCGTGAAAGTTTTGAGTAAAATTTATTTCCAATAAATCATGTATTCATGGTTTGCTGGGCATATATTTGCAATTTCGAGCAATGAGCTGGGATTTACGTCTTTGGGGAGTAGGTGGTGATGCAAACTACTTTTTACCAGGCTACTCCAGGCCATTTCATCTTGGATGCCCCCTTCCAGATGGAGACTATTGATGCAGTCAGAGTGCCCCTCTCACCTTCACTTTATCAGAATGATGGTGTACTCTTTTTGCAAATTTATTTTACAAAAAATTACACGCACAGTGGCGTAGCTAGGATTTTTTGAGTGGGGGGCCATGGGGGGCTGTTCTTTCTTGTGGGGGGGGGGGCGGAGTTTACTATCTAAGCGGAGCGCCACCTTGGTTGGCGCGGAGCGTACAGAGAAAATTTGAGATTTCAGCACCCCCCAGATCGCAGGAGATGGCACCTGTGAGGCAAAATAGCAACCAAAAAGATGTGCAACTTTGGTGACAGAAATGCAAAAAACTTTTTTTCTCTTTCATGCTGACTGGCCTTGCCAACTCAGCCAGACTTTTAACTTGAGGGAAGTTGGCATCATTTGTCGTTTCAAGCTGTCAAGGCCTTTCTCCCAACTCAAACCCCTGTGGGCTACCGGTAGATTTGCAGGATATGCCCACATGTGGACTTAAATAGCATTAGAGGAAGGGGGTGGAAGACTAACACGCATCGATGTTTCGCTAATGGTCCACATTGGTGGCTCGGTGCTTATTAGGCCATTTATTGGGTTTCTTGAGGCAGCTGTCATCAGAATCTGGGTTTTTGTGCCAATCGATGACCGATAACATGTATTGGTATGTAAATTTCTTCTTCATATATCTAGCAACACTCTAAAAACAAATGAGTGGATTTCATTCCATTGGAGTGATCACTCGGCGCACTTCAAATTAAGAGTGAAATTTAACTCTATTGGAGTTAACCCTCACTCCTAATATGAGTGAATATAACTCTATTAGGAGTTAAGATTTACTCCAATGGAGTGGAAATTCACTCTTATACCGGAATGTGCTCAGTGATCACTCCCATGGAGTGAAATTCACCTATGTTTTTATCAGTACAGTACAGTGCATATCATCATAGACGTACGTACGTACGTACGTACTACTACGTACGTTCGTATATCAGACGCACTCGATACCCACGATACGATACGGTCCTAGAGAAACTATTTCCACTCATCATTTTTTAAGGCGATACAGTAGTGAGTATTGAACAGGCACAGCCGCATGTTTGCAGGAAATTCAGAATTCCCAATATTTTATATCTCTACCAGTAGTGAAAATCATGTTTTTTCGACAGTTTCGTGGACATAAAAAGTTGTTTTGTGGAATATTCAATGACATATCAGGGGCTGATGCAGGATTTGTGCCAGGGGGGGGGGTCTGACTGGTCCAGCCGCGCCTGAATGTAAGACTATCTAAGCGGAGCGCCATCATCGGTTGGCGCGGAGCGTACAAGAAAATTTTTGGCTTTACAAACCCCCAGATGGCCGGAAACGGCACTTCCCGAGTATTCTAAGCAGCATGTACCTAGCCTGAAAATATGGATCTCATGTCTGCAATTTCAGGCCCCCCGTAGCTACGCCACTGATCACGCATGGGGCCCTTTCCCTCGAACGCGGTAAATAAAAAAAAAAAAAAAAAAAAAAAAAAAAAAAAAAAAAAAAAAAAAAAAAAAATCAGGATTTTCAAAAAGGGGGGGCCCGGGCCCCCCGGGCCCCCCCCCTGGATCCGCCCCTGGACTTATATCGAATTGGAGAAGACAGGAATGAGGAGTCCACGAAGAAAGTCACGAAATGGGGAGTTAAACTCTTGAAAGGTAAGCTGCTAGAAGTAGTAGTAGGCGTTCTACACTCTTAAAACGTTGGTTAAAAAAAGAATGGTATAGGACCCCCGTGCACTTAATTGGTTAGTTTGTACCCTTAAGTTGGTTAACTGGCAGATTTTGGGCTATTCCAATAACTATGTACATTTCACAGTCCGACGTTTAACCAACTTGTTTATAACTTTACCGCTCTCTGAGTAAAAAATTCGCGCGTACACATATATGTACACTGTACGTACATCAGTGCAGCATCTATAACACACACTACATAACACGTCGTGCATAGTACGATCCCTGACAGGGTGGTTTAGTAATCAAGATTACAGCTAACGCCATGGCAGATATCGAAGACAGTGCTGTCTTGATTTTCTTGAAAAAATACGAGGTCGAGTCTCTACATGAAACTTTTATCGGTAAGTGTAGCTTATCATCGGTAAAAAGTATGAACTTATGTGGGCACTGAGACCCCCAGTGACAGTATAACGTTAGGCTCATAGGCCAACGTTAGGCTTATACTAGGCTAACGTTAATACTAGTACTATACTAGTATGCCTAATACTAACACTAGTAATATTAGTAACAGTATACTACTAAACAGCCACTGAGTTTAACACAGTGCTTTAATCGTTGTTAAATGTTATGAATCTTTTTCGTGTTTTTCACCATATAGTGTTGTTCGTGTAAACGACATAGGCCTAGGCCTAATTATTAATGAAAATGTTGTTTCCTATTTAAGTCCAAATACAAAAACTTCGACCTACTGTCTATAGCCTAGCCTAGTGTATACACCCTATTTTCAAGTGCCCTGGAGACCAAGAGATATTTTTAATAGAATTTATAATAAAAATTATTCAATATGGTTATGTTTCTGAATGGATTGTTTCAATTGTCAATATATAGGCCTAGGATACAATTTGCTGTATTGTTATCAACATTTTACCTATTTCCTTTTAATCTACAGGCCAAGCTCCTTTATTAAGGCAGCGTTAGCAGCTCAGCAGTTGTTGATTTGTTTCCCATTCTGAAGGATCCAGAATCTCCCTTGGGTTATGTAAGCATGTTTATGTTCTAATATCCCTCGGCTTAGTTGTCATTAGCCATAGTATAGACCACTTTCGTTGTTGTGTTGAGGTGACTAGTTTCCTTTTCCTGCCCTTTCAAAATGTCTCTAAAATGTGGACCACAACACACTGCCCACAATATCACTACTTTTTGACATCTGTAGTCAAGTAATATAATCTTCTGTGGGTTCTACCAAGTAATTTGTTCATCTCATAGAGGACTGTGATACTGAAATCTATTTTCAATACTACCAGGATTATATAGGCATCATTTAACTGAATAATTTCTAATTGAAATCAGCACTAGGGTGACAAGGCCTTTTAATATGGTAAAAATATCAAAATGGTTGTTCAATTGTCACATTGGGAAATCCAAAAACTGTAACATAGGCACTGGTTTTCAGTGGGCTTCATCTCTCAATCTAACCAAGGTATTAATGAAGTTTGTTGTTCAGTAGGTACCCTCATTATTCCATAAAATATCAGAATTCTGCAACTTATTGATTATATGTGCAATTAGGGTCAAACCCATTACTTTTAGGCTTACAGTATCACTTAAAATCAATTGTCATAGTGTCCCCTGGGACAATACTGTTTCATCAGTAAGCATACAATATTATGTGAGGACAGTATGGAGTGCCACAGTGTCCTTAGTCGTAGCGTCCATATTGTTACCGTGCAGTTGTGGACATGTACAAGACATGTTTGTGGTTTGCTGGCTATAAGCCTATGTTTCAACCAGCTAGGAAGTTTTAAATGTTGGTGTACAACAGCTTTACATGTAGATCAATAAGTCTTTTTCTGAGTTGACTTGAATTTTGCTACCATACTTCAGTGTGATAAAAGAGTATGCTGATTTCATGTGCAGGAACCATGGTATTGCAAAGGTGCTGCAGGACGACCGGTGACAGGGTATCTAGAAGAGCACCTACGCTACGTACGTAAAAAGAAGATTGCCATGGTGAAAGATTCCCCCGGTGCATCAAGTCCACCTACTCCTTTGACTAAAGTGTCCACTCCACCAAAATTGAGAGGTGTGTAATAGGTTTTACCAACTATTCTCAGGATTTGACTTATCTCTCATGCCATGACAATGATCAAAGACTGGCTTAGGACACGTTATACCTACCACAACCATTGGTAACTTCAAAATTTTATGTTAAGGCATCTCTGTTTAGTAGGAAATATATGTTTTTATTGTCCTTGCCAGAAGCTGATCTGGAGAACAAAGAGGAATTGGTGATGATGACTGAGTGGCTGAAATGTAACATGGAACCAAGAGAGAAAGTATTGGACTTTCATGAGGCAAACTGCAGTTTACAGTCAACAGCAGATCAAAGACCACTCAACTAACATTTCAGATATTCTGAAAGAGTATCAAAGGTTGTTAGACCGTGGAATGGTAACTATCAAATTTGATTTTTTGCTGCTTAATTAAAGAGAAATACGTAGGTGATTTTGCAAAAAAAATACTAAAGAAGTGAGCTCTGAATACACATATTACGAAGATACTATTCAAGACCATATCCTTTAACTCTTGAAAAAGGAAGTGGAAAAATTACTAGCAAGGTTTGATTTAGCAGAAACACTGAAATTAATTAAGTCACTAACCTCACTGATGAGTTAATACTATATTTCACTTTGAAGCCTATTTGGCCAATTTAAAAACTGTACTTTGATTGTCTACATATCTAGTTTGATTGGAAAGAACTAGTTTCACTGCTTTTTTTAAATGATGGCATTATATTTTAAATCTCTTTTAATTTATGTCTTGAAGTTTATGACAGTTATCAGCCACACAGTGAAGAAATGTGACTGACTTTTAATTTAACCTTAGGCATCTGGCAGATCAGTATGCTTTATAAAGACCAGATTGGGAATAAATTTTATTTTTGGATGAAAATCTTGCTTTATTCAAGGATATAGCTAGGATTTTAAGAAAGGTTGCTGATGTTGAGTGTAAAAAATGGTACAGATTCAAGCGGTATAATATGGTTTACAATTTGTACAAAGTTTTTTTGTTTTAATATGGTGTCTTTGCCATTCAGTGCTATGGTTTTATGTGCAATGTTTGCTCTGCATTTCTTGCAATTGTGTACAAATCTAACAACTTGTCTATCATCTTGTTACAGGGAGACAAGATAAATTATTCCCATGAATATGCTTCTGTTCAGTAATGATATCACAAATGTTAAATATTGAATTTTTGCAATTCAAATTTCCCCCCACCACATTAAAAAAATATTTTGAAAAAAATATATTTTTGAGCTGTATTCTGAGATATTTTCAAAGCATGTGTCAATAAATGTTGAATACTTACTTTTCTTTCCCAGATGTTTTCTAAATGTTATTAAACTAGCCAAAGGTATCAAGCAGTTGGATTTACCACATCCAGCTTCAACAATACTTAGTGTTTGTATAGATGCATGGAACCAGACTTTAACAAATTCAGTGAGAGGGATTTTTTAATGGATCCTAGCTGAGGATAAAAAAATGAATACGCTTACACACATTAAAGTATTCTATTTCCCTTTGCTCTTTCAGAGAGAACAAGATTTTTCAGTGCTTTGGCCTGAGCATGAGGATCACCTGTATGAGAAATGGGACTTGTACTACAATGGGATTATAGAATATGGCAAACAGGTTGAAAATTGGCAAGGCCTCTTGGATTGGAGTACGTTGACCTAGAGAGTTTGTCTATTGGTAAGAGTGCTTCTTATTTCAGTGCACATAGTTGAGCTAATTTAATTTTTGTATGTTGATCATTCCTTGCAACCTTTTACCACCATCACACTAGAAACTTCTGAAAGATCAGGTTTGACCAATTATCTGTAATATATCTGATCTTGTTCTCAAAATAGCCTTAGTTTACTTTTTGTAAAGACAACAACACTTCCTTTTCTTTTTACCTGTATATAAAAATAATAAACTGAAATTGAACAAAAATCATCAATGGGATCTGGTTCAGACAGAAACCAAGTTGGGTTGGTGCAGATATATTCCCTTGCTTAGACTCCATCTGACCCATCTTTGGGATTTCATTTAAGCCAAAAGCTAGTGACTACTATAGAACAATAGAACACAAAATATGTCAAAGGTTCATCAGTGTTTTGAGATCTGAATATATAATAACATATAAAGAGTAGATAACTTCGCAAACAGGTTGTGATAGCAGCACAACATTATGAATGTGGGCTTTTAAAGGAGACATGTATTATTGAAAATAAACATACACAAAATACCAAACAGATGCTAACTTATCTCATTACATTCTCATGATATGCCATTTTCTCATTGCATTCTCATGATATGTTATTTTCTGATAAAAATGACTTGAAGGACTTCTAGTGTTAGAGACAAATAAAGGCAAGGGAAAATACAAATAATTTGTGCGGGTACTGTACGTGATAATGACAATTTATATGTTAAGTGGTCATTAATTGTGTTATAGTTTTATGCACTTGTGAACCTTGGAGGGAAGATTATCTTTAGTTATGTTTTGTCACTTTCACAGATAGGAAGGAAACATTGGCATTTTTTCTTCTTCCAGTCATCTTGAGAGGGAAAGGAAAGTGAAAAAAAGGATTGTGTTCAGTAAAAGAGGCAATCACCTCCTTCGTGGACATTCAACCAGTAGGTGTTTAAGCATTCATTTGTCCACTTGTTGAAGTTCATTGACAACATGCTTATGACATATCTTTTGTAGTTTGTGATGGATTGCTTGTAAAAGTGGAATCTCAACAATTATGCTGGATATGTGTCAATGTACATATATGCTCCCAAGCACATGAACCATATTCCGTTTGGTTCAAAATGGATAATTAATATTCATGAGTGGGCAGGGCCTACGTGATATTACTTAAATATTGATTTCAAAACAACAATAGGCTTGTCAAATTTTGCTCAATTTGGTAAATGACAGTAGTAGGATATGGGTCACATGTGTAGCTGATTTTAAGGAATAAATTATGAGTTGGAGATAAAAAGTTAATGATAGTAAAAGTATCTTCTAAACATGATAACTGAGCAGTAAATTTCAAATGTATCAAACGTTCATAGTACTTATTTTTAAACTAGCATGTCATTGTAAGCATAGATATGGGTGGTTATGAAGTTTGGCTGTGCCAAGTATAATTTCATATAAAGTTTTTTCTAAATACAAATCTGCTAGAATGGAGGGCTTTTTGCTGTCACAACTTCATATTGATTGACAAAGAGCAGCTTGTGATAATTTTCATTTTTTTTCAATTTTTCTCACAGGAAGTGGCTGATATTCTACAAATTTCAAAGGCTATTGATGCCACAAAAAAGCCGCAGCCATTTGTTGTATGCAAAGGAACTCTCTTGGCACCAACCCAAACATTTGTTATTCTAGAACGGAGGCCAGTCCGTCAAGAATCACTACTGAAAGCTATCGATTTCTGTTTCAAAACAATGTACATTTTGGACATGGCTTACCAACCTTCATGCTGTCTTGTGTGGCAGTTCATTCAAAATGTGATTTATGAAATCAAAGAAGCACATGTGCCAAGTTGCATAAGAGATCTTAGATCATTCTTGGCCTTTAAAAGTAAATAGTGGCTTAAAAGGAAAGAATTGTAAGCAAGATATTCATGGCTGATATTCTACAAAGTTCAAAGGATATTGATGCCACAACAATACTGCAGCTACTTTTGTATGCAAGGAGCCCTCTTGGTACCAACCCAGATATTTGCTATTTTAGAACAGAGGTCAGTTTCTCACAAATCTCTTCTATAAAAGCTGTCTATTTCTGTTTCATGGCAAATGTGCATTTTGGACATGGCTTATTGACCTTCATGCAGTCTTGTTTGGCAGTTCATTCAAAATGTGATTAATGAAATCAAAGAAGCACATATGCCAAGTTGTATTATAGCATTCTTGGCCCTTGAAAGTAAGAACTGCCTTAAAAGGAAATTGTAAGCAAGAAGCTCATATAATAATTGTAAGCAAGAAGTTTGTATAATATTACTATTTTAAAATTCACACACCAGCATCAGGTGCAGATAGCATCATCTTGAAGGGACATTTAATTAAAACTCATGATATGACATATTTTTACATACCATGCTGGTACAAATCAAAACTTTCATTACTAATTTTTATTGGAATCCCGATCTGATCAACTGATCTTTCATGAGTGAGTAAGGTTTAATGTAGCTAAATTTCACCTACACATGTATCTCTATATGTGGTGAAGATATATACTATACATCCAAATACTGGAAACGAACAATGCACTGGCTGCAATGTACTGCATATATCATAAATATGTCTCTAAATGTAATCATGTACACCACATATGTATGTGATACTCAATGTAATTCTTAATTAACTGTATGTATAGGTAAACCTTGATTAATCAGATCATGATTGATGTTTAGTTTCATAGATTGTGTATACATCAATTGATCTATAGTTACATATGTGAGATATTTAGTGTTACAAGTTTTCTATGAATACGGTTCTTCTTGAAGAGTAGAGGATTTTGTGTCACCTTAAAGGTCTGATAGAGCACAGCTAAGAAGTTGTTACATCCAAGCATATTTGTGTGTTGTTTTGTTTTGTTTGTATTTTATTCACATGCATGGTTCAGCTGGTTATTGTTTTCAATAAAAACAAGTTCTCAAAATGTTATCCATCTGGCTTCTGTAATGTAACTGTTTGTTAATTTCTCAATATTTTTCAAGGAATTGTTTACTCTTTGCATTGCCATATTCAGCTGATTGTTGCAAACTAGGTCTGCATGAACAAAACTTGTGAGGAGTCTTTCAACTACATTAAGTAAAATTCACTGAGGATCTTATCCATCACTGTCCAATATATTGCATTCGCCAACATAAAATTGGGCAATAAAGGCTCATTTAACTGCCCAACCCTTTTGTAATGGTAAAAGCCACTGCCCAATTTAAATATAGTAATTGCCCAATACAATGATTTTAATTCCCCAATTTAATGATCCCTACATTTGTAAGTTCACCAATGATGGGCATAATTTACACAATTAATTTAACCAACAACTGTTGGGTACAAACTTATAGTTATTTTATTGGTTAAAAATGTTACCCAACGGCTGGTTAAAGCCGTTAACCAACAGGTGTTGGTTAAAATATCACCAATAAGTCGAATTTGACATACGTGCCCAGTGTTGATTAAGGTATTGGTTAATTTTTTAACCAACTGTTTTTAGAGTGTATTGCCTAGAAACAGGCCTAGGAACGTAATGTTAGGCCACCGGCCCTAGACTAGACCTAGGTGTAGTTCCCCAGCCCCCTCCCCATCTTTATGGCTGGTACCAAAGTTCTGTATACCAAATATTAGCACTTCTCGTAAAGCATGATTTATAAGTCATCAGTAAGCTTTAAATATGTCAAAACACTTACTTTCTATTACAGAATGGTGTCAAGCAAAGGAGCTAACAACTGATTTTGAGCAGCTTGACGTGCCGGAATTGGCTTCCCTTCTTCGAAGATTTTATGGAGAAGTTCGAAAACAAGATGGTAGTTCATATGCAAACAAAACATACAAGGACTGAGGGCTGCGATCCACCGCCATCTGACAGGAGCTCCCTACAACCGTCATGTAAACATTATGAGAGATAAAGACTTTCAGAGTGCCAATAACGTCTACATTGGAATGATGAAAAAAAATCAAGAGAGAAGGCCTAGACGTGAGTTGTCAGAAACCAGCTATTTCTGAAGGCGACCTCAAAACCATGTTTGAGAGCAAAGTTTTGTCCACAGATAATCCTTCTTCACTGTTAAACATGGCGTGGTTTTATCTTGAGTACCATTTTTGTCGTCGAGGACGAGAAGGTCTGCGAAATCTAAAGAAGTCGTCGTTTAACTTTGGTATCGACGACACAAATAACGCATATGTCTTTCTTAACTTCAACGAAGCAACTAAAAATCACCCTGGCGACCTCCAAGACGACTTCCAATCCCGGAAACGTATGTATGCCACAGATGACGAAAAATGTCTAGTGAAGGCGATCAAGAAGTATATATTTGCAAAAGCTGAATCCAAACTGCGAACACTTTTTTCAACGGCCAAAGGTATCTGTTGATGAATCAGACCAAGTATGGTATGACAACCAGCCGCTGGGGGTTAACACCGTTGGCAAAATGATGGTGAAGATTTCCGAAAAAGCAAAGCTGAGTCAGAAATACACAAACCACTGTGTTCGTGCAACAACTATTACAACACTCAGTAATGCTGGCATCGAAACACGGGTCATTATGGCCATGAGTGGACACAGAAACGAGAGCAGTATAAAAAGTTACTGCCAAGATGCATCTAATTCACAGAAACGATCCTGTTCAAAAGTCTTGCAAGATGCCATCAGAGGTAAAGGACGCGAAAACATGGATCCGCACTCGAGTCTAGGCCAAAGTGTAGGCTGCACAGCTGTTGCCTCCAACAATTACATTAACGTTACTGCTGCTGTTAGGGCTGAAACGTCTAACATGTCCAAACTGTTTTCCAAATGTTCTTTCCAAAGTCCTGTGAATGTTTACTTCCAAAATTCATAGTTATATCCGTATTAAAACACCAAACAGTTGTGGATGCTTTGAGTTTAAATATATCTAGTATCTGTCCGTAATTAAATGTTCGCAAGGCCGTTATGTTGCTCATAGTGTTATAAAGTTAAAGTTAAACGACCGCAGTGCCAAGCACTGTGTAGTGTGTACGTTCAAGTGAGTGTACGTGTTCAATACAAGGCCTACTATGTTATCGTATGACTGTATACCATACGTACATGTTTGTCCCTAGAATGGTTGCTATGGGAACCAGAAGCTGTAGGGCGTTGATATGATGAAGCCAACTAGTAATTGTTTGTAGTTCCTTGTTATTGAGACCTTTCAAAAATAGTTTTATGGCCGCAATATTGCCAAAAATTAGTTAAAATGTTATTATGGTTCATCTTTTATGAATTGCAGCCTTTCAAAGACGTTTCCTTTATAATTATTCACTATCGTTCAGTATTACTTTATAATTGCACATGTACATTATTGTTATGCTGGTTGTTAATCGTTAATTCGACTTACGGGGCATCACTTTAATAAATCTTCGGTTATATGTAACCAAATATGTTTTGTTTTATGATTTTTGCTCCACACAAATGGTAGTGTATGAATGAACGGGGTTAATTAACGGTCTAGCGTGCGTTACTCACGTGATTAATGCACTCCGGGGGTTAATGCTATCGCTGAATGCACTCGGGCTCCGCCCTCGTGCATCGCTTGCATTATGTCCCGATCGTGCATTAATCCTGTGAGTAACGCACGCTAGACCGTTGATTAACCCCTTATTAAATTCAGTTACACATGTAGATCCAGAGCCAATCCCCAATATTGAGGATTTGATGTCGCGCATATCTGCTGTTAGATAGTTTAGTAAGCTAGACCTTACAAAATGGTACTGGCAAATCCCTGTAACAGAATGTGATAAAGATAAAACCGCTTTCGTTACCACAGAAGGCCTGTATCAATTTACCGTACTTCCTTTTGGAATGGTTAACGCGCCGGCCGCATTCACGAAAATGATGCGTCGCTTGTTAAATGGCCTAGACCACGTGATTAACTATATTGATGACATTTTGATCTTCACAAATGATCTCTCACAACATGAAAAGGTATTGAGGAATGTGTTGGAAAGACTACGTAAGGCAGGGTTGACCGCCCGGCCAAGCAAATGTTCAGTAGCCTACAAATCCCTTCAATTCCTTGGGCATATTGTTGGTGAAGGCTTAGTGAAACCCCTCCCTGAGAAAGTTCAAGCGGTTATGGTAGCATCACAACCCACCACAAAAAAAGAAGTGCGATCTTTTTCTTCGCCTGGTTGGCTACTACAACAAAATTATTCCGAACTTCTTCGGCAATTGCCGCACCTATGTCAGATCTTACTAAAAAGGGTCAGCCAAATTAAGTCAAATGGGGCGTTGCCCAAGAAGTGTCTTTTAGGGTGTTAAAACAGCGACTTGCGAACGCGCCGATTCTACATTTACCCGATCCTTCATTGCCTTACATATTGAGTACAGACGCATCGGACAAGGGTATTGGGGCGTTGCTAATGCAGGACATTGAAGGGTGTAAGTTCCCCATCGCTTTTGCGAGTAAGAAATTATTACCAAGGGGGGAGAAATTTTCGGTCATTGAAAAGGAATGTCTCGCATTGGTGTGGGCGGTGAAAAGAATTCGTGTGTATTTGCATGGGACACAGTTCACCATTGAAACGCACCATCACCCACTCGCTTACATTACTAAAGCTAAAATGAAAAACAATCGTGTGATGAGGTGGGCCTTAGATCTACAACCCTACCGGTACGTTGTGCATGTGGTTAAGGGTTCGGAAAATTTTGGGCGGATTTCCTGAGTAGATGTGTAGCTAATGATAAGTAAGCCTTACTGATTAAACTGTCATAAGCATGTGGTGAAGATCTATATTTTGATCGAAGTAAAAGATTTTGTTTTATTAATCTTCTTAAGGGAGGAGATGTCAGGGGGTCGATCAAAGTAACCCTCTTAGTTGAACTACTTAAGGAATCTCTAATTATGTAACTGCAGTATCTCATTTGCATAAATGTGTGTGTAACAATAGACTTAGTACTAGCAAGAATACCTTTAAATTCCTTGGGCGGTTTTTGGAATGTTGCCTCTGTGGAAAATTCGGCATAGAGATACTTCGCTCACTGACGTCCCGCTGTAGAGATTGCGAGACGATTTGGTCGGGGACCAGCACAGTGACAAAGTTATAATTTTTAAAGTGAAAGTCAACGTATTGCGTGAACCAGGTTTTGGATTGGAGCCGTGACCTGTTAGTTTGTTTAATAGATTATTATACTAAGTCACGGGGAATTAGAATTCGTGGATATCAATTTGCAGGGGATGAAAATTTCGTGTATATTAATTCAAGGGAAATTAAAATTTGCGTTAATTGTTTTATGAGAAAATAAATTTGTGTACGAAAAGTACGGGACTAATTTACAAGTAATTGGCTTCTTTCACATAAAATGTGTATCATGTTATTTAAACTCTTGACATGTGTAAATTCAAGTTATTAGAAATTAACGAGTTTAAAATCTGTCGTTAAACAGGTGAATTAAATTTTGGGAAGTATTTCGGCAACAGAAATTTTGCGATATGTATTTATGTTTCAATCATCTCCAAAAGAAATGTGCTGTCATGCGTATTACTATATGAAAATGTTAATACTGGAAAAGGGTTCAAAGGAATTAGATATTAGACAAATTCTTCCTTTTTAATTCATAGGGTGGTAACTTGTGACCTGAGAATTAGGTCAAACATTGGCTGTGAGGCGACATGCGATGTTCCTTTCGACTGCTTGAGAGGCAGAGATAGCTTTGAGCCTTTATCCTGAACTGGAGAGAAAGCCGTGTCGAGCTTAACCTGTATTATTCGTATTATTATTATTATTCATTTGTATTCTAAATATTATTGTAGGAGGCCTCAAGTAACTTATGGTTTCGTATAATAAAGTAAAATTTTGTTTTTAAAACTCGTATCGCTTCTTTTATCGATTCTATGTGTCAGACCTGCACCTGTTCCAAGGACCTTGTTTAGGGGGACCTTGTTTAGGGGGATTTTGTGACAATCTTTAATGATAAATGTTAAAGAGTTGGAATGAAACTCAGGATATGAAATAAATAAATATCGTCGATTTTGTACATGCAGGAACCACCCACCATTCTGCTCACCTTACCATTTGTGTTCTCTATGTAACCCCAGGTTCAGCCCTCTCATCCAGAGGGCATTAGTTTTAAGGGGCGGGGTTCTTCGACTGTAATGGGGTCTTTACATGCACCGAGGTACCTGGTTGTTATAAGCACATATACTACCCCATGCGCCTCGTGACATATACAAACCTAGATTACTACTACAACAACTGGCTCGTCTTAGACAACACACGAACAAATAGAATTACAACAAAGTCATATCTATGGCTATGCTATGTATGTATTCTTAACTAAAGAAGCAAAGAAGGAGAAGGTAAAGTAATTAAAACAACAAATGTTTAATATCCAACATAAACAATTAGCACAATTAGTCCAATCCATATCCGGACGTATACACAATTAGGGGGAGGGGGGTCACTCTCTCTATCTCTCTTAAGACCCGCTTGACCGTCTGTCCGGTTTGGGCACATCATGGCTTAGTGGGGAAGAGCATCTCATATCCAGGGCACAAGTCACGCCCACCCAAACCCAAAAAACCTGTATGTAAATTGTTGAGTAATTGGTAGTGACGATGTCTCCGACATCCTATTGATGACTGAGGACTATTAAGTGAGTGGCGTTACTTAAATATCAAATATAACCAATGCAATGGGCTTAATGCCAACTACAATATAAGACAAATCTATAATGGGACTATGCTAATCATTAAGGCTTAATATAAGAGAAATTAGTTTCCAGTAAATAGCATGAGTATTTAAACTGACATCTAGCTAACATGGAAGTCAATAATAAAAGCAATGCAGTAAGTCTCTGCCAGTTGCTAGTTGCCCTAAATGCAATAACTAGCATGTCCCTAATAGACCACTAATGCATAAATACTCAAATAATATAACACCATACATACATACATTCATACATACACCCATACATACACCCATACATACACCCATACATACACCCATACATACACCCATACATACATACACACATACACACATACATACATACATACATACATACATACATACATACATACATACATACATACATACATACATACATACATACATACATACATACATACATACATACATACATACATACATACATACATACATACATACATACATACATACATACATACATACATACATACATACATACATACATACATACATACATACATACATACATACATACATACATACATACATACATACATACATACATACATACATACATACATACATACATACATACATACATACATACATACATACATACATACATACATACATACATACATACATACATACATACATACATACATACATACATACATACATACATACATACATACATACATACATACATACATACATACATACATACATACATACATACATACATACATACATACATACATACATACATACATACATACATACATACATACATACATACATACATACATACATACATACATACATACATACATACATACATACATACATACATACATACATACATACATACATACATACATACATACATACATACATACATACATACATACATACATACATACATACATACATACACACACACACATACACACACACACACATACATACATACATACATACATACATACATACATACATACATACATACATACATACATACATACATACATACATACATACACGCATACATACATACATACATACATACACACATACATACACACATACACCCATACATACATACCTTATATAATACCCTATATAATACGAATCTCTAATATGCATAGCTTAGATACCATCAACAGTAGCAAAAGTAATTAGGGTTCGCCTCTGACAGGAATGGCACCAAGGAAAACCAAAGAACATATCTCAGCTAATAAGGATTCCACAGAAAGATAATTTTTAATATAAATGTAGAGTATATGGATAGTGTAACCAATGGAGTTCAATACAAAATAATTACAACGGGATAAGCAACATTTTCTATAAGTCCCTATCGAGGGGAACACATTATTGACTAAATTACACAATGTACTATAAAGTATAGCCTCCTAAGGTATCACTTTAAGTTAAGCAATACGTCCAAGAGTGCTTGGAGCTATCCCAGAGTAAACGAATATTCTTTAACTAAAAAAGCTTACTCCTGGAAAATATAAAGTGACTCATACATGTATAGAAATTACTAAGCAATATCTAACGATGAATTTAACAAACAATTAGGGGTGCTACACCTACAAGCAACATTCCCCTCCATGCACGTGAAATGTATTTCTCTTAATTTAAAGCAAAAGTTTGAATCCATCGTTAAAGTTAATGGAACTTTTACTTTGCAAGCTACAGAGATATATAGTATGATTGGTCAAACTAATACATGTGACCAAATGAAGATTAATTATTTACCAATGACAGCTTATTTATAGCAGTGCGGTATAAGCAAAAGAACAATTGTTGATATTTTGAAATTGACCAAGTAGGCTATTCAGCTCCAAAGTTAGTAGTGAAGTGTTTAAAGTGCAGAAATGACTACAAAACGACAGCTTGCAGGGTGCATCTAATGTACTTTGCACCTACTACTCAATCGCAAACTGTTGAGCCCCCTCGGCTGATTCACAATGCTTGAGCAGTTTTTTCAGCATGCCTGTGAGCGTGTTATGGTATTTCTTCTTAATCTCTTCCTGCTGCTTGATTAGCCACTTATCGACGTAATTCAGGTCATCCGGCTTCTCTGGGATGCACTGTAGGTCGGTTCGTACTCCGGGAATCATGGCGTAAAATTCTTTGCAGCTTCCTTTTATCTCCACTGCTTTCTTTTTCATCATTTTGTAATGAAGCCGTTTGGTGTCTTCAATTGCCTTTTCCCCTTTGCTGTGGAAAGTAGTGAGCTCTTCTTTCATTATATTGAAGAAACCTGCAACAGCATTAAGACCATCTATGAATGCGGAGAGTGCTGGAATTAGGGAACTGCCAACTACCAAGATTGCTGCCTCATTGATGGTTACCTGCTGACCTTCCGCCACCGCTTTAGTTAAGTCACCTTCTGCACGCATATTCAGAAGAGAGCCAGCAATTGTACCCACAACTGGAATAAAAAGAAGTCCAATGGCCCATGACTTTGCGCTGGCAGCTCCTTCTTCCAGCTTTGCTTTCTTTCGTATGAGCACTTTGTTTAGATCTGTAAGCTCAGAGATCAACACCGTCGCCTCATCCTGTCTCTTCTTGAGGGGAACCATCATCTCTTCGTGCATCCTTACTATCTCGGTGCAGCATTGTTGGTATCCGGTCACTTCTTCCAGGATATCTGGAAGACTTTCTTTCCATTCTTCTAGTTTCAGCCCTTCATAGTACTCAAAGAACTCTTGGATGCATCTTACCACTTTAGTACACAGAGGCAAAATCCCTTTCACATAGACAATGGCGTCTCGCCTCGTTTGATCTCGGATATTATTGATCTCAGTGGCATTGCTGGCAGAAGAACCCACAGCATTCTCCGCATATAGAGATCTAAGACACAGTGTGAATAGCCGCATGTTTTTCGGCAACTCTTGAAACTTAACGGAGAATGTTTTCACCTTTTCTTTGACGGACATCTATAAGTGGAACAACAGGAAAAAACTAAATAACATTATGGCACGACAATATGAAAAACAATCGAACTTTTGATGGCACAGAAAAGGAAATGTCGGTATTAGAGATTGAAATTTGATAACAAAATCAAATGTCCAAAGTAATGTTGAAATTTCACTACATTACTCGAAAATCTGAGGAAAAATGAACTTATTTTTAAATAAAACAGACGAATTGTTTGGATAGAGTGTCCTTCTGGACCCCCGCAGGATCTAAAAAGTAAAATTCTTCTGGCGAAGATCCACAAACCGTTATGCTGCCCCTCTCTACCCTCCCCCGTTTATTTCATAGCTTCTTACTCCACTGATTACTCTATCACTCCGCAAGTTCCTAAACACTGACTTAATTACACATTATCCAAGGAGTGGCTGGGGTAACTCCCTGCATTATGTGTCCTCGGTAGGTGTAGAAGTGATATTGAGGTTTTCATTGCTACAACTTCTTGTTAAGATACCATTTTTCCCTGACCTCAAAAGACCATTGTATTTTACTACCTAAAACATGAGCGACATGGTAGCTCAACTGAGAATACTCGCATACTTGTTGGCAATTTTTTCAATGCAACTGCGAAAGTTGTTATATTTTCTTCAGCTGCTATCTGTAAATCAAAATCAAAATTTAGTCGGCGCATCACAAACAATACGAACTGCGCTTCTAATGTCGACGACACGATTGAAGTAGAGGTACCATTTTGATAACGCTTGCATGACTAACGAATACAGTATAGATGATTGCCACTATAAAAGAATGAACATATATTTTTTCATTGGCTGGCTCAAATGAAATTATTTTTCATTGATCAAAACAAGGAGGTGATTGTTTTCAGAGAAAGATGACACATAATTATCGCGTCTCTCTTTATCATGATAACCAAGTACAATATATTCACATTTGATCGAGCTCATACAATGATACAATTATTTTAGTTGAAAGCTTTCTAAATTCTGTACTCTTTCTTTTTGTTTTCTTCTTGTGGGTGTCGGGGTTAGCTTAAATTGATGATAATCTCATGTCACGTTAAAAGTCTTCGTTAAAGATATAGTATCATCTGATTTCGTTTGATTTTTATGACCATCAAATGTGACATACTTTGGTTTTATGATATCGTCACGCTGTTTCACCACGTTTGATGTAAAATGGCATTGGGGTTTGACTGAACTCGTGACCTTTGAAATTTTGTTTTAAAACGCTCAGAACAATTCATTCAAGCATTCATTACTTCCTTATGGGCATCCCACTTTCGGCTATTCTGTCGTTTTGGCATGTGCGTAGTAGCTAAAAGAACAGTTTTTTATTTAGTGTAACTTGCCAGCGATTTTATCTAGCAATCAACTTTATCCGCCGGAATAGACGTTAACCACACATGCAATGTAAACGTTCTTATAGTCTGGTATCATGTGTGGGTTCGCGGTTATCGGCCACTTTGTCATTCTGTTATGCTCCTAATGGCCAAATTGCTGCTTTCGGCTTGCGACCTTTGACCAAATTCATACACACGCACACATTTAAAAAATGAAGTCAAACCCATGTTCATATGTCACATATGGTTCCTCCTCTCCATCACTAAGGCACACAAACCAATTTTCAGTTTAATGCCTCAAAGGGTGTGATGTGGGGAAACATGTTAGTACCAGTTTTGCAAATAACTGTCGATAGAGTACAGTACTTCATCCCCAGTACATAACATGTATAGGATAAGATCATCAAAAATGCATTCTGTTTGTGAAAAACATTGACAGATTTTCTCCCTCAAATCATAGTGAAATGTTCCCCTGTCCCTCAATTTTGCCCGCATCACCTGACTGAACTCTTCTGACACTAATCACAGAGTTGAATATGGGAACGGGAACATTCTAAAAAAAAAACTCGAGTGATTTAGGTAGGGGCTAAACGCATATGGAAAGTCATTATCGAGAGAAGGATTTTATAACAAGTGGTTTCCGACAAGTGGAAACCGCCTCCCATATGCAAGTAGGTCCGGAGGTCCTCCCCAAGCAGAATTTAAACGTCAAATGGCGCACTCTGAGGCGTATTTAGATCATAACATTAGGTCGATATTAGCTCTAAACACAAGGTTGTGCTAATTAATATTCATTATGTATTTATGCGTGTGTGTGAGTGGCAAAAGTGTTCATCCGTATGCGCAAGAATGGCCTAATTCTGATGGAAAAAAATCAATTAACTAAACCATTTCCCCTAAACTGACAATAGAATGTAGTGTTTATCCCCAACCCCCGCCCCCTCCGCTTGCGCACGTCACTGTGATAGAACAGAGATGCCTTTGTTGTCCTCTTCTGGGAAGTTTAAAGCTGACTTCTAAATGTTAATTTCGCTGACTTAAGAAGCTTTTCGTTATAAGGCTAAGAATAAGATTCCACTAGAATGGAAACTTCAGGCCCTTAACTTATACATTTACTATAAGCAGGTTTTGTTCAGGAGATAAGCAGTTTGTTCAAGGTTTTCCTCTGATTTTATCATATCTCTATAATTTTTCACAGATTGCCTTCCTTTTAGTAAAGGTACCTAACATCTATAACAATTTAATGAATTATTTATGTATTTCAAATTCATTACATAAATGTTGAACAGCAAATTGGAACTTGTAGTGTACCATATTATTAACTAATTGCGTTGTCTTATCGTTAAATTGTTAAGCATACAACATAAACAATATGTGTCACCGATGATATACCCGACGAACTTGCATAGTCAGTGAAGCAGACAACAGATGTAATCTGGGTAAACTTAGTCGTCTAAAGAGGCTACTTATAGTGCTCCCCCGCAGCTTATGCGGTATATTACTGAACAAAGAATGGAAGAATTGAACTGACAGTAGATTCAAAATGAACGATCAAAATCTAAAAGCATGGACATGGGTTGGCAAAAGTGTCGTTTTTGGTTTTGTTTTTACAACTACTATCACAGATCATATCTTCTGCATATTAAACTTTTACTCACTTTCTCAACGGTAGCCATTTTCAAGATTTGGAAATTGATGATGATATCTGGAACTCTTCAACTCAAAGATGTATTGCTACTTTTTTAAAAGTCACTCAAGAAAGAACCTGGACACGAAAAGAGAAACAACCAAACGAATGATCCGCTGTCAAGCCCAATCCACTTGCACCGAGACTGTTTGGTCAGCAGCTTAAGTGATCTTCAAATAAAGTGCAGAATATAGTATCCAACTAGCCTTTAAAAAGGTTTTCCAGACGTGATCAGACAGTAGCAACGGTGATCTACCAATCAATTTGGACACAGGTTCATCGAACAGCCAATCACAGAGGCGAACAGGTATAGCCTGACGTATCCGCTGGTTTAACTCACTTAATTAACCAACGAAAACACGCAAACAATACACATGAGAGCCAGTCAGTCCCCAACGAGCGAGTTAATATGCCCAGAGAGCAGTTTTTTGTAGCCCCGCCCCCAAAATTTTGCTACACGTATGAAATTTCTGCGAAACTGCTTGTGACATGTTGTGACCTACCCCTCTGGTTTGAGGTAGCATACGCCCATTTAAAGTCCCATTGACTTACACACTAAATCACAAAAGTAATGTGGTTTCCAAGTCTAGATAGAAGTTCTCACTAGCTAAACGCTACCCATCACCGGATAGCTGACAAGTTGGCCTTTCATGGCACTATCAATTTTCTGTACCATGACCGTGCAGATGTTTTGCTATCAGAGCCGGAAGTTTTCGCCACTTGTAAACAAACCTCTTCACTCAGTAGTAAACAATTTTCGTACGCTGCTCCTGGGAAGCCTAAAGGGGTCTAAAAAAACCTTAATTGACCCAATGTTTACACCATACACTGTAAACAATAGTTAGTCAATATGACTTAAAAAAATTAGTCACAACGATGTCTCTATCGACCAGTTTCTTCTAGTCATTTGACAATATAACATTAGTTTTGTGACTAATTAAATCGAGTTTTCTGACTAATTAAAATTAGTCCTACTACGATGCCTCTATCGACCAAAGCTTAGTCCAGTGACCAGAAATATTAGTCATTGCAACTGTGACTATTTATTTAGGTCACAAGACTAGTTTAAGATACTACTTAGGTACTTATTAGTTAAGAAATGAGATAGTGACACACATTGTAAGTTTCATGGTAATTTTTATTAACATTCAGTATTAATGCAAAATGTGACAAATAAGCATTCCATTTAAAAGTCATCTCATAAAGAACAGTAACAAACACTAAAGGTTTAAGAACATTTAAAACTAAAATATATATTTATGGGACAATTGGGAAAACTTATCTTTACAAAGTTGTCAAATCTTTTCCGATAAAACATCTTGAGAATACTTATGGGATTACTTTGAAATGCCCCTAAGCCATTAAGTTGGCAGTGTTCAACAGTTTTCAAACAATTAGACTCCCTGATGACCTATACCTACAATTTCTTAAAGACCCTCATTGTCCACTGACCATGCATCATTATGGGCTCCATCAGTTTCATTAAAATAGTAGCATGGAAGAGATGTGGACGGACAGAAAGGGAAAAATTGCGAGTACACAGCTCAAATATAAAAATAGAAGTTTAGCCAAATAAATTATCTTAATTAATATTTAAAATATAACATATATTTAATATACACAAAATAATTGATCATATTTATAAATTTATAAATTTATTTATAAAAATAATACAATACATAATGTCAAATCAAATGGTATGAAAAGGCCTTGAGTAGCTCTATATGACCTTAGCTGTTAAAATGGCCAGAAAATATTCTTATAATCATCATCTCGAATTAGGATAAATAGAAATTTACCATGACAAGCTAAACAAAAAAGTGAGCTTAAAAGTGAACCCTTGACCAGATGACAAATCTCTATGTCGTACAACATCTGACTACTACATTTAAAACAAAATAAAATTATATAAGTCATTTTATGAACTTTCAAGTGATATATTCTGAGTTTCTGACCATGGATGTGATGGTACAATATTAATGCAGAACATTTAAGTTGAATATGCTATTATCTTTGAAGCAACATTAGGGTGGAACAGAAAACAAAGTAGTTAAAACATTTCTAGAAGTCCTTTATCACAAACCATCAGCTATGTCTTGAATAGTAGAAAATTACCTTTTAGGTCAATTTTTGGGGTACATTTTAAATGAGGTCCCCACATTCAATCCCACTAACCTCATTTAATGATTTTAATTATTTCCAAGTACACTTAAGTTCATGTTAAAGACTTGCCCGATATATCGAACATCATTTGCTGATAATTGGTAACACATATCAGACATTATGCTCACTATGCTGAGCTACGTCTACATGTTCCCCAGGGGACATCCAATATCATTGCAGCCATAAAGCGGTGCAAATGCTATATTTTTGAATTACTTCGCAGGTTACCCGATACACCTGAGTAAAGAGAGGCAATTGAGATAAAGTGTCTTCATTCAAGATACATACGTATCGACAAGGTTGGTACATAACCCATGATCATGGCATCTTGTGTTCAGTGCCCTAACCATTCCGCCACTTTTGTATGTCTTTACGTACTGTGGTAATTTAACTGATTGCATAATGCTCACTGTAAATCACAGATTGTTCCTTATATTTAAGGTAGCATACGCCCATTAAAAGTCCCAATGACTTACACACTAAATTACAAAAGTAATGGGAGGCCTAATATTGCCTAAATTGACCCAATGTTCTCACCACATGTACTTCTATTCATGCTCTTCAACATGCAAGCCACAAAAAGCTAGATCATGATTGATAACAGGTCAAAAAAGATGTTCTCCTGCTGCTTTCTGGCACTTTTCCTGAAGGAGAACAATCGAGCGGATGGATATAGACTCTAATAAGAGTATGCCACCTTAAGGGAGAGATGAATTTTTTTGTTAATACCAAAATGATACTTTTTATAGTCGTCAATATAAACCACAACAGAATCTATGCAATTATCATTTTTGGTCCATAAAGATGTTTCTTCAGAGATTTCAGTATGCACTGTGCAGTGTGTAAATACACATGTGAGCAATACTGTGGAAGCAGTAACCAGGTCTACGTCGGCAACAACATTTCCAGTCAACAATTTTGATAAAGTTGACCAAGTTGGGTGCATTTATGATTTTTGCAGGCTTAATTGGTATCCCTGATCACAGTCCACTTGGTCTGGCTTACCCTATCTGCAGAAACTCCAGAGAAGGGTCAGCGGGCGGGTTTTTTCGTCTCCTGCTCTGAAAAGTGATGAAAACTACTTTTGTTTAGCTCAGCTGATTCCTACCAAACTGACCTACAGGCAGGGACGTCGCTAGAGGGGCTGTCTCACCCCCCGCCCCCCCCCCCCCATCTTGGTAAAACTGACGATAGTTGGAAAATTTGAATGTGACAATCGGAATTTCCGACTGTCGCACTCGAATTTATCTAGGACTATTCAAATATTCTGCCTACAGGACATACCCCAATGTATTCATGAACTGTTTGGAACATGTTTAACTGATATTGCATGTCACTCCAGTGCAACTGTTAAGTTACTAAGAATGAAAGAGAGAATTGAAGGTGTTCTTTGCCAAAAGCAGGATCATCGGGATTTTAAACCACTGCCTCATTGTAACAGTATGTACAGAAATCTAAAAGAAAACTGAAATGCTATCTAGATAGACTGTTCACCTCAATAGCATATCCAGTCCAGTGGTAATGTGTTATGATCTAAACGTATTTCAAAATCGATTAATTTGAGTTATCGACGTTATTGAGATTTTTGGTTAGCACCACATTGAATTAAAAATGTTCCTCTTTCACGTGGTATATCTCTACTATCGGTAACAAAGCCGCTTTCCCTACCAAAAGTGGCCTTAAAGTGTTAACCCCGATACGGAACCCTCTCTAAACGCGGTGTATATACGTAATGTGTAATGATCAACAAATTGTGTCAATTCTTTTTCTTTCAAAATCGATCAATTTGAGTTATCGACGTTATTTAAATGTCCAGTTAGCACCACATTAAAGTAGAAATGTACTCTTTTACGGGGTATATCTCTATTATCGATTTAAAAAAAAAAAAAGATTTCTTGACCAAAAGTGGCCTGAAGGTTTTAAACAAATTGTTTAATTGATTGATTTTTACAAAATCGATTAATTTGAGTTATCGACAATATTGAGATGTCCGGTAAGTAACACATTAAAATAGAAATGTTCCTCTTTTACGTGGTAAGTAGTAATGATGGTCTAGGACACTTGCTTTGTTTTGCAAATGAGGCTTTTGTTTTAAGGAATTCAAATTGTTTTAATATTTTTAATATTTGTTTACGATTTTTTTTATGAATTTTCATATCAATTTCTTATATTAATTTCTTAAATTAAATTAATTTAGATTTAGATTTTTATTATTTTTTAAAGTCGTGAGGGAATACGTTCAAAGGTTCATGAACCTCAAACATGACATGCCGAAGCCTTATATTTTCACCACAATAAGTTTCTATGTTCGTTTTACGAGTTCAGTGGCTGTAGGACAGTTCTTATGTTTTGAAGGTTGTCATTAGGACTAATGAAACGATGAACGATGAATATGGATGATGGAGGGTTTTTGGCTTACCTTTTCGTCTTTAGTTTTAGGATTAATAGTCGATAAATATCTATAAGAATACTTGAAGACAGTTTTTTTTTAATTTAATCATATTTTATGTGGTGAGGGGATACGTTTAAAGAATCATGAACCCTTAACATAACATGCCGACGTCTTAATTTTTTACCACACATAGTTAAATTGTTTTTTCTCCTAAGTCGTTCCGGTGAAAAATATGTAAATAAACATAAAGAGATATTTGATTGAAGAAAAGAGTATTTTAGTAAGTTAAAAGATAAAAATACAATACATCTATCATAAATAAATAAATAAACAAATAAAAAGGTATAGATATAATATATTATTGTTTTCCTCCGTTTATGAAAAATAAGTAACTAAAATAATGAAAAGGTACTCTTCTGATGTTGCACCGCCTTCCCGTTAATCCACGTGTAGTAAAAGGTACAGCAGTTAACAACTTGACCTACTTTTCAAAAAATTAAATAAATTACCTGAAAAAGTCACAACCTCCTTCTGCTTTTGAGTTGTCGGTCCAGCGTCTATGTTATCCTATACTCGTACATGGTGTATGCCCCTGATGGTCATAACTGCTGCCGGAAGTGACGAAAGGAACGCCTGATAATTCAAGCATATAAAATATCCATGTATCACCAGTCACATAGACTGTCGTGACCCTCGTCGCACCATCATCCGATGTATATAGTAAAGTGTTGTTAAGTTCTGCTCTGAGTCCGTTGCTGCGTAAAAAGAAGTCTATAACGCTGGTAGACGTACATTTTTTTCCGCCTCTATGGAGAAGGCGTTCTAAATGGCACATGAACGCTTGAATCGGATTAAAGCAAAATTCAAGCTAGATCAAGCTGTTTGGGTAGATGGTCCCCCTTTGTGCACGAGTGTCTTAAGTTCCGGGCAGAGATAGGCCGTTCATTATTTTCAAGACAGACCATTTGTTGTTGGTACCCGTATTAAAAGGAATAAACAAGGTTCAAGTTATAAAATACATTTCCAGGATTACCGGTACTTTTTGGTGAAGGCTCCTTAGAATCGATAAGGAGCATAAACACTAATTGCATTGGTATACAAGTAGAGTGCCATTAGTGAATTAGAGGCTGAACATATGCACTAGTCTTTGATGAAATGGGGAAGGTTAAGAAGTAATGTTGTTTACGACTTAAAAGGAGAGGAGAAAAAATCAAAGTTAATTTAGCATCTGTAGTGTTGCGTTTTGTAAAACCTGAAAGGTCCAAACCTTTCCATGTATCTGTTATAACCACCAAATAAAACTTACTGTTTATTGTTGAGCTAAATCACTAATGACAAATCAAGAGGCACTATAGAAAAGAAAGCAGCAAGAAAGAAAAAAAGAAAGAAAAATCGGGACAATATTGTTTAGCATGAAATGTCTATAGAAATGTCGTGAAAATATAATAAATGCCTATTAATAGGTATACTTGGTAAATCAAATTGGTAACCTATAAATGGATTCTCTAACGATATAAATATAACATGCGTAACTTCTATAATACAGTAATGCCAGACAATATCGGCAAAGAGATAAATAAATAATTTCTAATGTTTTGCGTGAAATATTAACAGAACGCCGTACAATAATGTGAATCCTTAATAGATTAAACGATATACGTCCTGCGATAGAACGATGTACAGTTATTAAACTGTTAATCTATGCAGTGGCTGATGCGTTAGTGAATTGACACAGGATTGCTATAGAAAAAGTGCATATTCAATAACACAGCGAAATAAGTAAGGACTGATGATGCATAAGAATGAATACGAGCAGACGGTTAGAAAACTATAAACAATATTTGTGTGTACAATGTTGTGTGTACTTTTTTACACTTATTATAAACTTAAATTTATAGAAGAAATCCTCTACAAAAGGAATACATTCATTTAATTTACATTGAAAGATGAAATGCTTCATATAAAAAAATAAGAAAATTGTATGGGTGAGCTACATCGACACCGAAACCAAGTAGGATATCCTTCTTGGAGAAGAAGAATTACTTATTTAATAACCTAGCCTCAACCCCTAAAATAAAAGTGGATGTCACACTACACTCCCAGAACAGATGCTCTATACTATCAATCTGCGTGTCACAAAAGGTACAGTTTGGAGAGTCGGATTTTCCGATGATATGAAGAAGTTTATTGGTCCCAATTATTCTATGTAAAACTCTAAACTTAAAATATTGGATTTTTGCTTCGAAAACTGTTGCCCAAGGTTTACTGTAAAATCTATCCCAATCTTCCGTCCGGTCAAGTTATTGAACACATTAGCCCATTTACGGCTAGCGGTAGGAATCTGAGCGACTTTATCTAAATATCGGAAATAAAGACACTGGGAAGTAGAATTGGAATGTAAGACCTTTTCCAGCCAAATCTCATTACAATTGGGGAAATTACAATTCTGAACATAATCTCGACGCCACTCCAAAAGAATCGCCCTAATTAAACCAGTAGAAATAGTGAAAGGAAACATTGGAAGATTAAATTTAGTACAAAAGTTGTGGAAGGTTAAGAGCTCCCGTTTTCGCCGAAAAGATCTCTCACATACTTGACATTAGCTTTATATAGAAACTTATAGAACACAATTTTGATATTAATACGAATGTAAGAATTATTCCACAAAAATTTATTACCGTAGTTATCAGTTGGATTATTAAAAGATATTTCACACCAAGCCTTAATAATCTGACTTACAAAATTATTTGGAATGCTTATATCTCTATTGTTGCAGTTACACTGAAACAGAAACTGCTTGCCAAATTTGTAAAGCTCCAAATCAAAGAAAATTTTCCATGGACCGTGAATATCGTTACAGTAACGTCGATCCATGTGCACTTAAGGCTATTGATGAAACTATTAATATGAATGACCTTTAGACCCCCATCTGTTAAACGATTTATCTCTGACGATCTCTATACTTTTCAGAACTACCTCCCCAAATGAAATCGAAAATAATGCTCTCGAGCTCTTTAATAAATCCAATTGGAGGGTTTGGCAAAACCAAGAAAAGGAAAACCAGTTGAGAAAGAGCAAACGTTTTGACAATAATATATCGACCAATCGGGGTGAGGTCTCTACCAGACCATACCCGGAGGCAGTTTTTCAATCTAGACAATTTAGGTTAGGGTTTCCTCAAAGGAATCCCTACTACCATCAAGGAAAAACGTTGTGTCGTCTGCGTATTGTGATAATTTAATTACATCATTCCCTACCCTAATACCTTTGATGTTAACGTTTGAAATAACCTTTAAAGCAAGTTTAAAAAGATAGGGACTCAAAGAACATCCTTGTCTAGCACCTACTGGATGTTGAAGAATCCCGCTGCAAAGCCATTATTACACACACAAGCATTCCCCCTTTTGTAAAACACAGTAATCCACTCTCTAAGGCTATTACCAAAACTAAGGAACGACAGGGTGTAATCAATAAAATTCCATTCCACCTTATCAAAGGCCTTTTCAAAGTCTATAAGAAAGAGTAAGCCAGGAATGTTGTGATTTGACGCATAATCAATAAGATCTAACACAAAACGGATGTTTTCGCCAATGAACTTGCCTTTCATAAAACCTGTTTGATTTGGTCCAATGATTATATGAATAACACATTTAAGTCTAGCAGCGATTGCTTTAGCCCCGATCTTATAGTCAGTGTTTAAAAGTGTGATTGGACGATAATTTTTAAGAAGCTTTGAATCTTTTCCTGGCTTCAGTATGACAGCAATAATACCTCTAGATTGTTCCACAGTTAAAGCACCATCCTGAAAACCAGAGTTAAGGGAGTTAATAACCACTTGTCCGATAATATGCCACAACTTTTTATAAAAATTGACAGTTAGACCGTCACTCCCAGGAGCCGTATCATTCTTCATTGAAGAAAGAGCACTAAAACATTCCTCTAAATCTAAAGGTCCATCGCAAGAACTCGAATCATCTAGGTTCAGCTGGGGGTGATCTAGTTCATTAAAGAAGCTGGGGGGAGCAATGGTTAGAAGTATATAATGTCTTATAAAAATCTTTAATATTGAATAGAATATAAGTACTCTCTGAATAACTTTGGCCGTTTTCACCAATGAGCTTACGAATTGTATTATTACTCCTATTTCCTTTTTCTGGATTAAGAAAATACCTTGTATTTTTTTCTCCTTCCTCTACCCATCGTGCACGAGATATAATAATAGTTCCTTGCCATTGGACAAACGCCAGTGGTAATTTTGTACCTGACTTATACAGATCTGACACCTTTTTTTGCTACTTCCTTTTCTCCTACAGGTCATCTCGAGTTAAGTCATCGATGATAAAATAATCCTCATTTTGTAGTGCATGTCTCTGGTTTCTTCTCGCGGTTAATTTGTCCTGGTAGAAAGAGAGCTTTGCCAAAATATGTCTCTCTCCCGGTGACAACCCTACCGTCTCGATGGGCTCGTTCAACACGACAATCAGGAATCCCGACTTTGGAGAGAACATCTTTAACGATTTTAATGCAATCCTTGGAGTCTTCCGTTTTGATCCCCACGATTCTAACATTGTTTCTACGGGAGAAACGTTCCTGCTTGTTTAAAAGTGTCGCTTGAAGATCCTTTGAAGCCTCTAGATCAGTGATTCTGGCTTCGAAGCGCTCACATGTTTTTCGCAAATCGAAATTTTGCTCCTTTAAATCGTTCAGTGCGGCTTCCTGCGTCTCGAAGGCACGTTGGAATTCAGAGAGAATAGTATTCAATTCAAGGAAAATTCTTTCTATCGCAGAGTTCAAAATGTCAGAAGGATTACCGGTTGTATCTCCATTATTATCGTTGACGCTGGCAGATGGGTCATTTGAACGTGGTAGGCTGGAGCCTAAGCCGGAGCATAGGCCCAAGGTTAGGTTAGAGCTTAGGTTAGAGCTTAGGTCTGGGCGTTGGCTGTCGGAATCTTTTTTTGTCTTTTGGCTGCCCGGGGGCCTACCTCTTGGTCTTTTTTTCGCCCCGACTCATTGTATGGCTGATAGATCGTTATATTTGCAAACAGATAGACCGGTAATTCTTTGGAAAATTCCTCAAAAACTTAAAAAATATCAAGAGCCCTTTGGCGCTCGGTGAACTTAGGCCAACATAGCACCAATCCAATCGATAATGTATATATATATATATATATATATATATATATATATATATATATATATATACGTTGCACAAGATTGCAATCCAGACACATAACGTATAGAAATGCTGTGGTATTCTAAGCCGCATCGAGACAACGCCGAAAGTTCATGCGAAAACTTGCTTGATTTTCATATATTTTGCCTTGTAAGTGGTCAGAGTAAAACCTTATCCCTTACTTCTCTATAGTGAAATACGGAGCAATAAAAGTTAAAGTTGAAACAATAAAATATACTCTCTTTTAAATTCTGGAAATATGATTTGTAAAATTTAACTCTTCATCTATACAAAGTTAGATTTTAGTCTGGGATGTGCACTCTACTTCTGTTTCATGAATTACAATTGTTGTCATCTTTGATGTAAGGAGGCCTTCATTCTTTATATTGACATTAGCAAATACCATATTTTTTTATTTCTTCGAATTTAGTTTTTTATTTCTATCACATATTTCAACTGTACTTGATAAAAAATTGATAATTGAATTGGTCAATCATATGTGTATGAAATAGCAGTATCGTCTGCATATTTAATAACATTACAATACGAGCTAGAACGTATTTCGTCTGTATATATAGTAAATAAGGGTGCAATAAAGGGCCTCCTTGGAGAACGCCAACATTAATATCTGATGGCTCATATAATCCATTGGTTAACTTAATTTGCCTTGACCAACCTTTTATGAAATCATGTAACCAGTGTATCAAACTTACAAAGGTCATGTACTAGGTAATTAGGGGGAACAGTGTTTAAAGCACTTGCGAAATCTAGAGTTAAGACCTTTACTATAGTTGTATCATTTAAATTCAACCCGTAAACCCACGTTATGTAGCAATGTAAGTATAGCATCTGTAGAAGAAAAACCTTTTCTATAGGCAAATTGGCACTTATCATCGTATAATTCGATGAAACGTGTTAAATGATGCAATTAGTGTTTGCATGCTATTGAAGCTTATGCTGGCCAAGTCGATTGGTCTATAATCAATCTCTGTTATCGGATTCTGTCTCTTCAGAATAGGGGAAATCAATGCACTTTTCCAAATACATGGTGTTGTAGATTTAGATAGACATTCACTAAAAATTGATGAAAAGTAGATGATAATTCATTGCTACAAAACTTAAAACTCCACCATGGTAAATAATCAGACCCACATGCAACGCCTTTCTTGACACCTCTAAAGACTTACTCGACATGTCTTTGTTCAATAATATACACTTCCCCTTTACTATTTGGCAAACTTAATTCTGTATCTAATATAACGGAAATGAATAGCGACCCAGTTGTAGCGTTTGCAAGTCAACATACTTGTTGCTTTCTTAATTTGAAGGCTGTGACGTAAGGTGGTCCATGTGCCAAGTGTATGTTAGCAGAAGGCCTAAAGCCCTCATGATACACGGTGGTACATCGAGGCTGTGGGGGGAATCGCCGTTTGGTACAAAATCAATCCTCACTATCATTTTGTACATGAGAAGAAGAAGGATGACTGGCCTGAAGATGTAGAGGGACAGAAGGCATATATGATAAAGGGCGTGAAGGACAAGGTTTAGCAGCACGTCCTCGGGTGCTGTAAGGGAACCCTAGAGTGCCATCAGTGCTCAATGTGAGGACGAAGAGAAAGAGAAGGATGACTAGGAGGAGAAAGAGGAGGATGACTAGGAGGAGAAAGAGGAGGAACGACAACGACGGCTCTTTTAAGGGCCACCAAATATTCCAGAAAGAGCAATCCATTCCTTTTTTTCTCCTTTGAACATGCAAACTTCTTTGTTTTTCTTTTTTTTTTTTCAATTTTGGTGGGGGTAGGGGGATTGTATGATTATTTGTTAATATCGGGAAGCCTAGGTCAAGTTGTTAACTGTTGTACCTTTTACTACACGCGGATTAACGGGAAGGCGGTGCAACATCAGAAAAGTACCTTTTCATTATTTTAGTTACTTATTTCTTATATCTTTGTATTTATTTATTATATCTACGTAAAACATCTATCTATATAAATATCCAAAATATTTAATATTTCGCAGTTTCCGTATCTTCACTTCATAAAGTTTTTGCTACTTTTCGTTGCAATATTTCTGTAGTAAGTGTGGGATTCTTGTAGTGTTTTTATAAATTGCAGTTTTTTTATCTTATCATATTTATTTGTTTTCTTTCCGACACGTTGGTCGTTATTATACTGCATGGTAATGCTTACTTAATTATTATTTAATCTTTGCTATATTTGAATGGATACGTTATTTGTATATTAATGTATAGTTAAAATGAACGGAGGAAAAAATTATATCTATATCTTTATTTATTTATTATAAATGTATTGTATTTTTATCTTTAACTTAGTTAAATACTCTTTTCTTCAATCAAATATCTCTTTATGTTTATTTACAGACTTTCATCCGAGACGACATAGGAGAAAAAACAATTTAACTCAGTGTGGTGAAAAGTTATGACGTCGGCATGTCATGTTAGGGGTTTTTGATTCTTTGAACGTATCCCCTCACCACATAAAAAAATAATTAACTAAAAATACTGTATTCCACTATTCTCATCGATACTTATTGACTCTTAATTAAGATTTATCCTAAAACTAAAGACTAAAAGGCAAGACAAAAAACTGTCTTCTAGTATAGATATTTATTGACTATTAGTCCTAAAAATAAAGACGAAAAGGCAAGCCAAAAACCTTCTTCCAGTATTTGACCTTCATCATCCACATTCATCGACTCTTATTCCCTATACTTAAGACAACCGTCAAGACAAAAGAACTGTCTTACAGCCACTGACTTCGTAAAACGAACATAGAACATATTGTGGTGAAAATATAAGGCTTCAGCATGTCATGTTTGAGGTTCATGAACCATTGAACGTATCCACTCACGACTTCCAGAAATATTAATATTAACAACCTAAATTAATTTAATTTAAGGAATTAATTTATATGGAAATTCATAAAAAAAATAATGAACAATTTATAAAAAGATTTATAATGAGTTCAATGAAAAGATTAATAAAATTATGAATTCCTTAAAACAATAGCCTCATTTGCATAACAAACCTAGTTTCCTTAGACCATCGTCATTACTACTGTGATTTATCACTACTATCAGTAACAAAACCGATATCTTAGTTTTAACCCCAATAAGAACATCTCTAAACGCGCTGTATATACTTAATGTGTAATGATAAAAAAAATGTGTAAATATTATTTTTTTTAAATCGATTAATTTGAGTTATCGACCTTACTGAGATGTCCGGTTAGCACCACATTAAAGTATCAAGGTTCATCTTTCACGTGGAAAACTACTACTTTCGGTAATAAAAATGATTTCTTTACCAAAAGTGGCCTCAGAGTTTTATTCCCGATACGGACATCTCTAAACGCGCTGAATATACGTAATGTGTAATGATCAGAAAACTGTTTAAAATTTTTATTTTTTCAAAATCGATTAATTTTAGTTATGGAGCCTACTGGGATGTCCGGTTAGCACCTCATTAGAGTATAAAGGTTCCTCTTTCATTTGGTATACCTCTACTATCGGTAACAAAAATGATTTCTTGACCAAAAGTGGCCTCAGAATTTTAACCCCGATACGGACATCTCTAAACGCGCTGTATATACGCAAAGTGTAATGATCAGAAAACTGTTTAAATTTTTTTTTTTTCAAAATCGATTAATTTTAGTTATGGAGCCTTCTGGGATGTCCGGTTAGCACCACATTAAAGTATAAAAGTTCCTATTTCACGTGATATACCTCTACTATCGGTAATAAAAATGATTTCTTGACCAAAAGTGGCCTCAGAATTTTATTCCCGATACGGACATCTCTAAACGCGCTGTATATACGGAATTTGTAATGATAAAAAAATTGAGTAAATTTTGTTTTTTTCAAAATCAATTAATTTAAGTTATCGACGTTATTGAGATTTTCGGTTAACACCACATTAAAATAGAAAGGTTTTTCTTTCACGTGGTATATCTCTGGTGGTAACGAAGCCGCTTTCCTGACTAATAGTGGCCTTAAAGTGTTAACTCCAATACGGACCCATCTCTAAACGCGCTGTATACGTAATGTGTAATGATCAAAAAGTTGTTTCAATTGTTTTTTTGTGTTTTTTTTCTTCAAAATCGATTAATTTGAGATATCGACGTTATTGAGATGTCCAGTTAGCACCACATTAAAGTATAGAGGTTTCTATTTCACGTGGTAAATCTCTACTATCGGTAAAGAAAACGATTTTTCTACCAAAAGTGGCCTTAAAGTTTTAACCCCGATACGGACATCACTAAACGCGCTGCATATACGTAATTTGTAATGATCAACAAATTGTTTAAATTTTGCTTTTTCAAAATCGATTAATTTAAGTTATCAACGTTATTGAGATTTTCGGTTAACACTACTTTAAATTAAAAATGATTTTCTTTCACGTGGTATAACTCTACTATCGGTAGACAGAGCCGCTTTCTTGATCAAAAGCGGCCTTAAAGTGTTAACCCCGCGATACGGACCCATCTCTAAACGCGCTGTTTATACGTAATGTGTAATGATCAAAAAGTTGTTTCAATTGTTTTTTGTTTTTGTTTTTTCAAAATCGATTAATTTGAGTTATCGACGTTATTGAGATGTCCAGTCTGCACCACATTGAAGTATAAAGGTTTCTCTTTCACGTGGTAAATCTCTACTATCGGTAACAATACCGATTTTTCTACCAAAAGTGGCCTGAAGGTTTTAATCCCGATACGGACATCACTAAACGCACTGTATACGCAATGTAAAATGATCAAAAATTGTTTAAATTTATTTTCTTCAAAATCGATTAATTTGGGTTATCGACGTTATTTAAAAGGTCTAGTTAGTACCACAATAAAACAGAAACGATCCTCTTTCACGTGGTATATCTCTATTATCGGTAACAAAACAGATTTCTTGACCAAAGGGGGCATTAAACTTTTAAACCCCGATACGGACATCACTAAAAGCGCTGTACATACGTAATGTGTAATGATAAAAAAATTGTGTTTTTTTCTCAAATCAATTAATTTGAGTTATCGACGTTATTGAGATGTCCAGTTAGCACCACAATAAAGTATAAACGTCCCTTTCTACACGTGGTATATCTCTATTATCGTAACAAACCCGGTTTCCTGACTAAGAGTGACCTTAAAGTTTAATAAATAAATTTAATGATTTATTTTTTCAAAATCGATTAATTTGAGTTATTGACGTTATTGAGATGTCCAGTTAGCACCACATTAAAGTATAAATGTTCCTTATTCACGTTTTAAACCTCCAAATTCGGTAACAAAACCAATTTTTCTACCGAAAGTGGCCTTAAATTTTAACCCCGGTACGGACATCACTAAACGCCCTGTACATACGTAATGTGAAGCCTAATTATCCCCATTTTTTTCCCTTCAAATTCGATTAATTTGAGTTATTGGTATATCTCTATAATCGGTAACAAAACCGATTTCGCTACCAAAAGTGGCCTTAAAGTTTTAACCCCGATACGGACCCCTATCTAAACGCGCTGTATATACGTAATGTGTAATGATCAACAGATTGTTTAAATTTTGTTTTTTTCAAAATCGATTAATTTAAGTTATCGACGTTATTGAGATTTTCGGTTAACACCACATTAAAATAGAAAGGTTTTAGTTCACGTGGTATATCTCTACTATCGGTAACAAAGCCGCTTTCTTCCCTGCCTACAGGACATACCCCAATGTATTCATGAACTGTTTGGAACAAGTTAAACTGATATTGTATGTCACTCCAGTGCAACTGTTAAGTTACTAAGAATGAAAGAAGAGAATTGAAGGTGATCTTTGCCAAAAGCAGGATCATCGGGATTTTAAACCACTGCCTCATTGTAACAGTATGTACAGAAATGTAAAAGAAAACTGAAATGCTATCTAGATAAACTAGCTGTTCACCTCAAATGGATATCCAGTCCAGTGGTAATGTGTTATGATCTTAACGTATTATGATTTCAAAATCGATTAATTTGAGTTATCGACGTTATTGAGATTTTCGGTTAGCACCACATTAAAATAAAAAGGTTTTTCTTTCACGTGGTATATCTCTACTATCGGTAACAGAGCCGCTTTCCCTACCAAAAGTGGCCTTAAAGTGTTTACCCCGATACGGACCCCTCTCTAAACTCGCTGTATATACGTACATTGTTATGAACAAAAAATTGTTTAAATTGTTTTCTTCAAAATCGATTAATTTGAGCTATAGACCTTATCGAGATTTTCGGTTAGCACCACATTAAAGTATAAAGGTTCCCCCTCACGTGGTTTATGTTTACTATCGGACCAAAAAGGGGCCTTACCGTTTGAACGGACACCTCCCTAAACGCGCTGTACGTAATGTGTAATGATCCAAAAATGATCGCATTTGTGTTTTTCAAAATCGAATAATTTTTAAGTTATCGACCTTCTTGAGATTTTTTGACTAAATCAAAGTTACTCTTTAATTTTAGCACTAATTGAAGGTGCCCCTGGTAAACGTAATACTTTGTGTGTTCTATATATATGATGTTTTTTCTCTAAAATTTGATTAGATTTATTTATGGTTCAAGTTTGTCCCTCTTGTCTGCTCCATATCTTCTCTTTGTAACAAATCTGTTTCTGTGCTCCACCTGATACCGAAATATCAGACTATATAGACAAAATATGTAATCAAGCAAAAATGATGACATGAAGCCTGTGTGGAATATATTGTACATTTACCACACAATCGAATACTTTTGTTAACTAGTAAGATTCATGTTGCATTCCAATGATCTTGAGGTTCTAAAGAATGACTGACGATATTAATCTCTCTTCTCATTACCTTTTTGTAAAAGAACAATTTATAATATTATCACAACAATAAAACATCTTATAAGTTACACAGACTCTCTATGAGACATGGCAAACTCTATATTCACACTTATTACATATCTCCAATGGGGGTCGGTTGCCAAGGGCTGACACCCTCAAGCAAAATAGCTCAACCACCCACACCCCTCCAAACGACCCACACTATTGGAAATAATTATACTCCTCCCCTACTTAAAACACAAACACTTCATAGTGTAGACTATATAGTACCATATCTCAAAAGAGCAGCTAACAAATTGGCCCTAATCAAGGGTGTGGTTGGTAAAACTTCCACCCCCCCCCCCCATGAAGCGATTTAGCCCCACTCACCATCCTCGAATAAGCAAAGCCTTAGCTTCGCCACTGTTTAAGTCAGTCTTAAATCGCTATTGACCCTTATAAAGTTAAGGGAAGGTTTTCTTGTTATATTGCATTAATAATTTGAATAATGTATACTCTCTAATAAACGTGCACATTTCTTTCACTGAGGTAACGATACTGTTACATCAACATACAGAGTATGAAATCTTCCTCTCTCAACTCAACTCTTTACAAGCGTATGCACACAGCTAACCAACAAACACACTTCACCATATGCAAACATGCTACATGATCCACCAAACCATATATGGTATACAATACCTATTACCTTGTCCTTTCGCTGTGTTATTCGAGAAAATGATACAAAAGCCAATTAGCAACCGCTTAATGTTCATTCCACAAGATACAACGTTACAGAAAATGTCATAACAAAAATTACGAAATAATAAAAATGGTCAGACAAGAGAAATGATAATGTAAAGCCATTTGGCTGAAAATTAAATTTCAAGGTTACTTATATTGATCGGTTGCCAAGTAGTGCTATATTATCCTTTCACGCGTTATTCTCATGAACAGCATACATCATATATACAACTACATACGCAAGATATTACAGTCTATGTAATATTTTACATCGGTACTGCTAGCAAAATAATCCACATATAATATTTAAACAATCACTCTATTCTCTTGTATTTTCTCTTGTAAACATTAGTCTTCTCAGGTTTGTCATGGAAGTTGGTTACTTTTAATATTAAATGCGTTGCTGAAAAGTATGCATTTACTTGCGATACAGATGCGAACTTCACAAATCCACCCATCTAATTGACTTGGATACTGAAAGCATTTACGCAGAAGAGTATTATGATCTATCAAATAATGTGGTCGTTTTAAACTCCTCGCAAAAAGGTGGCAGACTATTATGACCATGAATTGAACGACCAAGTTCACGTTTTGTATTCACTTACAAAGCACAACCCATGGGGTCTAATACATCGACATGTAAAGTCGATGATACTTTGTAAATGAACAATATACAATGTTGTTCGTCTGCGCAATATGGATATAAAGTGATATCGTAATGCTGATTTAAAATTTTGGTCAGAAATCCGGTCGTAATACAAGCTCTTACGCAGTTTTTTATCGTTATATCTTCTTCAGACATTTGTTGGTGAATATCAGTGGGGAGAATAAGGGCCCTTAATTTGCAATAATTCTTAGATAACAGTGTAAGGTATGAATTGATAATATCACAAGACAACCATGATGTAGGAGATAGCAAGAGTTCTTCCCTTTGTTTCAATAAACTTTCAGTTATAAGCTGCTTTACTGTAAGCACACTAAAGTTAATATAATCACCTGCTAAATCAATGCATGTTGTTAAATATTCACGCAAATTAAATTTCTCAATATAACAAGGATTTTTTTCATTGCGTTCGTACCAACAGATTAATCGCTTTCTAGTCATTACATTTCTACTAAAATTTTCATTAAATGAAACCTTTCGTGTCATCAAATCATAGCTTGCAACGAATATGATACAATATTGATATTGTTTGTTTGTCCATCACATTTTCCTGCCGGAGGTATAAGTTATCGGCCACTACCTTATAATCTGAAGAAGAGTAAACTACTTGGATGTATTCTGGGCAAAATAGAAGATAACTCTTCTGAATATAGTCCGGATGATTACATTATTCCCTGTCTACAATCCGTGAAATATGTTTCTGAACCATTGACGAATTACAAAAGTTACCTACAACAATACAACATTTCAATTTCGTTAATAAACCTGTACACGTATATTACAAATGCAACACCCAGTGTTAGAAAGAGAGTACGCAGTAATATAATTTCGAAACTTATGTGAAAGCTCATTTGCAGCATCCTCTAATGACATGGTTTCACCATTGCATGTTGCCGTATCAGTGATAGATCGAAAACAAAAATTAAGCTTTGGAACGATGCTTTCGGTTTCAGATGCTTCAGTAACATACATATTAACACATTCGTCATCTTCCACAGTAGGCCTAACGTTACGTCACTTGTTAGAAGATTTGTGTAAACAAATATTTGAAACATATTTTTTATCATATTTTATAGGGCATGGTACACCAGTGGATCGTGATGGATCAGGACAGGAATCATTTGCATCTGATTTACTCTCACTTCCCGTAGTTTGTTTGACACTTTGCTTTGAATTACATAGTTCATAGAAAATAATAATATATGCATCTGATGATGTCTCAAGTTCTGAATATATACGGCAAACAGAATCATATATTACAACATACCTGCCGCCTTCTTTAACAACACAAGTGGAATGTCCTCATTTAGATGATTCCCCATGATGCTGAATCACTGAATGCAATTGATATTGACCATTGTTTCCGCTTTTAATTGAATCCAGATTAATAAACTCTGGAATTTAAATCTGTGTAATAGACAGATTCAAATTCCAGAGTTTATTAATCTGGATTCAATTGTATTTTCTGGTTTGTCACCAAGTACCTGTTTGTAATGATTACCAGCACCTCCGGCGCTTCGTACAGAGAAAACTTACATTTGAAATTGTTTTCAGTGGGAAGGGCCATGCAATGAAGGTTATTAAAAATCGAAGTAACATTTTCCTCCTTAAAATAACTCTGCAACAGATCCTCCACCGACAAAATATGTGATATTTCTATCTCTTCTGATACATTAACAAATAAACAGCTTTCTTGTGAAATGATTTACGTGACGAACCACAACTTTTACATTTTATTTCTTTCATACATACTGTGCTAACGGCATTGAGGCATTTCAGCACAGCTACCAATGCCAACTGGAAGAATTCTCCCGCATCATTTTCACTTCCTAACTTAAATTTACTTTCAATACAAATCATTTCCAGAAGTGATTTGATTTGACCTATTTCAATGATTATTATTAATTATAACTTTACAAAACTCTAGTAAAACGAAGGACATCTCATTTGTAAACGTTTGTTTTAAGAAAGACAAATTTTATATTTGTTACTTAGCAAACGACGTATACAAGACAGCATTGGATAGTTGAATTAAACCAGCAGTTAATGCATTTTCAATTGTACTTGCATTGCAGTGTCTGTCAATACACTGTTTTACATGGTTGTCTGGATTAACCTTTTTGTCTTTTTCCTTGCTTGTTTGGTACATATCGCAACAGGGTTATATCGAGGGGCCTTTTGAAATACCCCTTCTTGTGTATGACGATGTTCTTCTGCATGCCATGACTCTTCGACTGTCTTTGTGTTATGTTTTCTCTTAGTTTTGTATGAACTTATCATCTGATCACTGTATCGTCTCTGTATTCCAATCGAGTCTTGGTAATAAACAGAAAGAAATTCATCAATTCTTTTCATGTTGCAATCACTCAGCTGATTAGATTTAAGAACTTTCATTCTCGATTCAGCATGACCAATTGTTCGTGGTACCGAAACTTTACGAAGTTTCTGATAAAACTATTTATATCTACATCTATATTTGTATGTCGATTCAAGTCACCGAGAAGTAACCCATACCAAAAAGCAGCTGAAGGTAATAAAACAGTCTCCAATTCTTTCATAAGAATAGGAGAGTAAAGTGGATTGGGATCATACATTTGGTCTTGTATATCATTTACCGACGAATTATTAATAACATCACGAAAAAATGATGCAAAGGGTGATTTTGCTCTTGTTAAATAATCTTCCTTTGTGAAATCACCAAAATAGTCATTTTCAATCACATCCTCGTTGTACGAGTCCAAGAAATCAACCTGATCATCACTGAAATCATTATCTTTGCCAATCATAGAAATTTTATTCTGTATCGGGGTTAAAAATTTAAGGCCACTTTTGGTCAAGAAATCATTTTTGTTACCGATAGTAGAGGTATACCACGTAAAAGATGAACCTTTATACTTTAATGTGATGCTAACTGGACATCCAAGTAGGCTCCATAACTGAAATTAATCGATTTTGAAAAAAAAGAAAGACATTTAAACTGTTTCCTGATCATTACACATAACGTATATACAGCGCGTTTAGAGAGGGGCCCGTATGGGGGTTAAAACTTTAAGGCCACTTTGGGTCAAGAAATCACTTTTGTTACCGATAGAAGAGGTATACCACGTGAAAGAGGAACCTTTCTACTGTAATGTGGTTCTGACCGGACATCCCAGCATCCTCCATAACTAAAATTAATTGATTTTGAAGAGAAAAAATTAAACAATATTTGAAACTTTTAAGCCAGTTTTGTTAAAAAAAAATCGGCTTTGTTACCGATAGTAGAGGTATAACACGTGCAAGACGAAATTTTATTCTTTCATGTGATGCTAACCGGACCTCCTAACTAGGTCGATAACCCAAATTAATCGATTTTGAAATAATAATAGGTTTGGATCATAACACATTACCGCGCGTTTCGAGCTAATTTTCCCATTTGCATCCCACTCCTGTTAGGATCGAACGGTTTGTAGCCATCTATATTCAATAAATCAAAGTGACTGTGACTGTTTTTTTCATACCACGTGTAAGAAGAATAACTTAACATCGTCATTGTACCTCCCTTGACTGTTGCATATTCTCATAAATTAATTGTTTAGACATTTGAAAAAAGAAAAAAATGGTATAAAAATTGCCGCAATTTACGCCTTTCTCCACAAGATTTGGAAGGATCACAAGTTTCAGTTCAATATAGATGCAGAAATCGTCCACCATTAAATTTCAGAATTAAATCACATGAAAGAGCAGCATCTCATCTCTCATATGGTGCAATTATTGGCATTTTACAGTATGCATAGCGTTAATTATTATCGCTTTAAAACAGGTACGAAATAGTAACAGTCTTGTTATTGTCCGCTAATTTAGGCTGCCCTTAGTGGCTGCTGAGGATCCACTTTTCCGCTACAGCGTACACAGCGCTCTTCACAGTGTACAAACATCAGTGGCCAATGGCGTGTAACGTTGATGTATGCACTATTGGCTGCTGTTAGTGGCTGCTGTTAGTGGCTGCTACGTTCAAACAGGTCTGATCGGAAAGACATGCATTGCGAAATATACAAGTCTATTAATTATCGAACGCGGAAAGGGTCACAGTTAGGTGCTGTCCATACATTTTTCATATGTAATATGAATCCGATTTAATATGCATCGATTTCTACTCTTCCCTCTGGACGTAGTGGTTGGCAGTTATTTTACCAGTCAGAATACAGCGTTCACAAGTTCACTTGAAACATGGGTTTGACGGGACAAGCGTCGACACTCGTTATAAGAAAGCTCCCACTAGAAGCGGGGGGAGGGGTGTGCAACAGTGGCGGAACGTCCATATAGCCAGGGGCGGATGCCCCCCCCCCCCCTGGCGGACTCAAACGGACTGCTGGCGCCCTTTTCAGCTTTTTACCACTCTTTACTTATTCGCGATTAATGCCTTTTTTATTGCGCTCTCATCCACCTATTGACATTTGTCACATTTTGTTGGTGTAATTTTCTGACACCTATATCTTCGTTGATCTACAAATTAGCAAGGCCTGGAAAGGGTCATTTCCGGCGATCAAGGGAGTATCTTTACTCAACAAAATTCTGTACGCTCCGGGCCAACCTGTGGTGGCGCTCCGCTTAGATAGTGTTGAAAGCGCCCCTACAGACCATTCTCGACCCCCTGACCAAAACCCCTAGCTCCGCCAGTAGAGTGCAATCAAATGATCTATTTAAATTTGGATATAAGCCTCCAAAATTTTGCATTTGTCATGTCGACGAATTGTGTTAAAAAATGACATTTCGAGATAACGAGGACTAATTTTCGAGATAACACGTCAAAATAAAGTATGGAAATTTTGACGTAAAACGTCGGAGTGCCGACTCGATTGCATATTTTATTGAATTTCCAATGAATCATCCACCGACTGAAGCATCGACGAAATTTATATTCTTTTGGAAAAGGTCCTACTCTACAGTCTCCTTCGCATATGGTTACATGAAATCGGATCTAACTGACGTCAGTATATTAACTTAGACAATATACCTCAAGAAACTAAAACAATTAATTTGTATTAATATTGTGCAAGCATCCCAATACGATCATATTAACAATGTTGTTAGCACGTGCTACTCGCATCTCCGCTAGATATCACATATCCGCCCATTCCTGACTCGTGATGCCACTGCTACATTGGTCAACGCTATCATCACGTCCCGCCTGGATTATGTAAGCCTGTTGTTTGGACTTCCCAACTATACAACTCGCAAGCTGGAATTGGTTCAAAAAAATGCTGCTCGTATAGTTTGTAAGAAAAGGAAAAGAGACCATGTCACACCACTAATGGAATCAATCACTGCATTGGCTACCAATAGATTTTCGAGTGAAGTTCAAAATTAACCTACTCACCTACAAAGCTCTGTACAGTCTCGGCCCCTACTACCTGTCTTGTCTCCTTACACCGTACAAACCCAGCAGAACCCTACGTTTATCATCACAGGAATTGCTCAAGGAAAGAGAACAAGTATTGAACGCCAAAAGGATCACGATGACATGTACCACTACTAACTTGAAGTGTACTTCTACTACTTCGAAGTGTGCTACATCTAAAATGTCCCGTAGCACTACTAATTCGAAGTCTACTATATCTAAAATGTCCCGTAGTACTACTAATTCGAAGTCTACTACATCTAACATGTCACGTACTACTACTAATTCGAAGTGTACTACTACTAATTTGAAGTGTACTACTACTAATTCGAAGTGTACTACTACTAATTTGAAGTGTACTACATATAAAATGTCACGTACCACTACTAATTTCACATGTACTACTACTAGTTTGACATGTACTACTACTAAATTCATGTGTACTACATCTAAATTTTCATGTACTACTACTGATGTCAATACCACTACCTCTAAAACGGAAGCTACTACTACTATATTGGAGCGATGGCGCTATGCTCACTCTGGGTGCCGAAGTATGTAAACTTATCGACGACTAGACTTTGACCCAATTAAACGCGAGAAATACACCTGCAATCCTGCATAAGATATAATCATAACAAAATTAAATGTTCAAAATGTCATTTGAAATAGATGAAAAAGTGGAGGAATATGTGCAGATGATTTTCACAAATCGACAAATGGCAGAAATGCTGAGTGTCAGTGAAAAAACTGTGAAGAGGAGAAGACGTGACTTACAGTTGAGAAAGAAAGAATTTAATTCAGAAAAGACCGGTGAGGTGCTACTGTTAATGTGCTAAAGTAAGGCTTTCTAGGCTTTTTCTATGTGCAAGGTCAGGCTGCGCCTAGGATATATTCTCTAATTTAAATGATATTCCAAAACTGCTACTTGTTTAAATTATAATTATACAGGTCTAGTACCGTATGCATTTTAGGTGTTCTACAAATGGCCTGAATATAGGCCTACTAAAGTCATGGATTAATTCCGAGCATAACTTAGGAGCCCAAAAAATAAGTTACCGTTTTAATTTAGATTTTGGCACAGTAAATGTGTGCATGCAGAGCTTAGTATGCATAGGACTAGGGGTATATATGTACGTGTCAGGCTTCCTGTAGGAATGTTCCCCTTTTCCTTGCCTACATTACTAATACTATAATCACCACTGTCTGCGACCATTGGGCATCACAAAAATAAAATCCAGTGGTGGCAAAGCAACAAGATTTCGAAGCCCCAGCAGGTGGAACCATCGATCCCCAAGAATGTGCTTAATATACATAGCATAGCTTCAGTTTTTTAAGTCTTGAAATTGTTATACACACTATTATTCACAAGCAGCAATTTCCCCTTTATTGAAATGTCAAGAATGCTTTTGATTCCCTAGCTGTGCCTTCCTATATGCGATTTTCCTATTTGCCACAGACCTTAAAGGTATAAACTGTAAAATAGTCATTTGAATAAACAGAGTATTAAAGAATATGTTTTCTTCATCATTATTTTAATGCAGATGCACAACTGGTATCGGAAAGATTGTGTATAGCGCCATCACTTGATGTTGTACACTTAATCAATTTCTATGAGTACACTTCGAATTAGTAGTAGTACGGGACATTTTAGATATAGTGCACTTCGAATTAGTAGTAGTACCTGTCAAATTAGTAGTAATACATGTCAAATTAGTAGTAGTACATATCAAATTAGTAGTGGTACATGTGGTCCTTTTGGCGTTCCATAAACAAGATTCAAGACCGGCGACAGAGCCTTTACAGTCAGCGCTCCCAGATTATGGAACGCCTTACCGAACTCTGTGCGTGTATGCAGTTCTCTTACCACTTTTAAAACTGCTTTAAAAACATATTATTTTAGACTCGCTTTTAATGTGTAATTGACTGTGTTTTAACTTTTATTATGCATAGATAGTACGTTTGGAACTACTTACTTAATTCTTAAAAAAACAATTAAATGTATTTTTTTATTATTTACTACGTTTAGGGTTCTATTTTTTATCGTTTAGTATTGGGTGTTTATTACAGTCTGTTTTAGGCTTTTACAATAATTGTCTTACTGTACTATAGTTTTCTCACAGTGGCGTAGGTAGGTACTTTTGAGTGGGGGGGGGGGCTGAAGACTGATGGCCGGCCTGGGGGAGGGGTCTAAGGGGAGGGGGAGATTTTTTTTGTTGCATTTCCAGGTGGCCTCAGATGCAATTTGGTGCAATATAGCACACTTCAACACCCACTCCATTTTGTAAATAATTTTGCATTTTCACCAGGCCTTAGATGCAATTTGGTGCTCCAAATGAGATTTTTTCTGATTTGGATATGAAAAAGGGGTTTTCTGACTTGCTGAGCGGGGGCGGCGGAATGATACTTCCGCCCCCCCCCACATAATTTTCACTGGGGGAGGGGGGCTGGCGCCCCCACAGCCCCCCGGTTCCTACGCCCTTAGTTTCTCATACTTATTTATATTTAAACATTGATTATGATTTAATCTATTTCACTATTTACATGCTTCTGAATTGTTTTTGGACTATTGCGTTTTAGTTTCTAGTATCGTGTAGTACGGGTGTGTTTTTTTATATTGTTGCTTTTGGCAGTTACATATATTTTGCCTTATTTGTTCTATATATTTAATATTTTGGTTTTTTTACTATTTTTTTTAGGTTTTACATTTGTTAAGCGCCTTGAGCAGCTTTGCTGATTATGCGCTATATAAATATAACTTATTATTATTATTATCAGTGTGGTGTAGTTTGACAAAAATCGGCCGCAGACCTGGCCAAACAAAAACAGTTAGACATATCGTGGGCCAAATTTGCTTACATCCAAACTATCAGTCATGGGCTTCTGCAGATGGGTGAGGGGAGGGGGGGGGGTTGGAGTTACCCCCTGGCAATCAAAGAAGTGAAAACAGCATTTAGAAGAAACTATACCACAATGCTACAGCTTCCGGGTATGTCGCCCCCTGGACCCAGTGGCGTAGCCAGGATTTTTTTCAGTGGGTCGGCGCTGGGGGGGGGGGGGCTTGACCATTTCCTGGGAGGGCGTCTTGTTACTATCTAAGCGGATCGCCACCATAATTGGCGCGCAGCGTACCGGGAATTTTTAGCTAAAAAGGCCTCCTAGATCATTGGAAATGACACTTCACAGGCCTTGTAACCTGCTCTAAAGTTTTCTCAACATCCTTCATTTTGAGATCCCATGTCTTGATATGGTCATCAAATAGTTTAGTGAAATAGAAAGAAAAACAGTCTGGTAAGTAACTTTCAAATATCATGACATATCTTTTGTGAGTTTGACACCGGCATTGACATTTTTCGACAAATCTGCAAATTGCGCGTGGAAAATAGGGAAAGATTGATTAGGCTTACAGGCAAGTAACATACTAAAAATGACCGAACTACATGTCAAACTGACATCAAAGATTGCGTCTGAAATATTAGTAGGGTGATAGACTGACAGGCCGGTAGTTCTCAGCGACAGTATTGTCTCCTTTCTTGAAAATTTGTTTTTCTAGCGGTTTTAAGAGCATCAGGGTACCTACCAGAAGTGAAAACCCGATTGAAAATGTAACAGTTTTGAGGCAATGACGCGAGCAATGATGTGAAACACCTGTATGATGTCAGCATTGTTTACCTTTTTAACATCTTCTTTGGCATTCCAGTATAGCTGGAAACCACCTTTCTATAAGGGTATAATACAGCTCACTAGCGTGTTTGATCAGTTAATGCGCACTGGCTGCATGGTCCTGATTGGCTATTTGTATTAGTATTTATTCAGACGCGTAGCGAGGAATTGGCCAAGGGAGGGGCGAACATGTAAGCAAATTAACAGAGCCGTAGATTCGGTATTGCAAACTTCCTAAGCGTAGTGCCACCATTAGTTGGAGCGAAGCGTACAAGAAAATTATGACCGAAATGCCTCCCAGATCGCTGGAAGAGTTGCATCTAAGCATTTTCTATTTAGAAATTACTAGCGATATAAAAAAGTGTTCAACAAATATGCTTAAAGGCGGGGGGTGGGGCGGTCGCCCTCTTCGCCCCCCCCCCCTTGGCTACGCGCCTGTATTTATTAGAGCAGAAATTATATAATTTGACGGTCGTTAACATGAGTTTTCAGTACAGTGCAGGGGCGTATCCAGGGGGGGGGGCGCAACAGGCGCGCCCCCCCTATTGGCCGTCACCAAAAAAAAAAAAATTTAAGCAAAAAAAAAAAAAAAAATTGATGACGACCTTTATGTGAGATGTCGGTGATCGCTCACCCCCCCCCCCCCCTCCCGTATGCTTTATTTTTTGTTTGCCAAAAAAAGGTTCTGGCGAAGTTCGGCGGCATAATAGTTAATCACTATAAACACTAAATGACATGCCAGCCATACTAAATTGTGCATTTTGTGTCCATATTTACTGGAAATGTTGCTTATTATTAAGGTCGAAAAATGGATCACATATGGCCATGGGCGGCGATCCTGGGCGGAGGAGGGATATATCCCCCCATGAAAATGGGTGGAGGGAATGTAATGCACCATATCCCCCCCCCCCCAACAAATGCCAGGGATAAGAATATTTTCATGCCTACATTTATGCATCTTCGTTAATGTACGGCTCTTTTTTAGCTTCATTTCTCGCCTACCATAAACGCAGTGCGATCTTTTCAAATAAAGCGTCTTTATAAAGCAAAAATAGTTGACTGTAGGCTTCATTGGCCCTATAACAACAAAATGTATTATTGCGCCCACGGTATTGATATAGTACATATATGCACCCTCATAGTATTCATATAGGCCCTATAGTAGGCCTACACACTTACATGTTCCCTCGAACAGCTGAGAATCTCATGTAACCAGGGTAATGCTTAATACACGTTTCACCTGGATGCCCTAGCAATCGGTACCTAGGAATGTAACTATGTGTAATTGTGTATTGCATGTGTATAGGCCTATAATAGCCTGCATGAGGCCATTTTCTTCATCGAATAATATAACAGAGCTCTCGAACATTCTAACGTTGCGCCTGACAGGGGCAATTTTCCCAAAATAACACCCGAAATTTAAAAAAAAGTATTTTGGATCCTGATTATGAGATATTTCGGACATGACATCCCTATTTTAAAGTTGGGTATATGCCGCTTGGAAACCTCGGGAAGTGCCGTTTCCGGCCATCTAGAGGGTTTGTTAATCCCAAAATTTTCTTGTACGCTTCGCGCCAACCCATGGTGGCGCTACGCTTAGATAGTTAACAAGGTCATATCCCCCCCCCCCTTACTCGGAAGTACGGATCGCCGCCCATGCATATGACACCATTTTGCATTTCAACCCTTCTTTGAAAGCAAAAATTGTACACCCCTCCCCTTAGACCCATCCCCCAGGACGGCGATCATTCATGCCTGGCGCCCCCCCTATTGGTAAATCCTGGATACGCCCCTGCAGTGCGACTACTGCAGATGTCTTCTCGGCATATGCGCTATGTCACGTCAGGTTTATCAACAACTATAGCCTACTGCCGGTCCGAAGGGTCGTTCATGAGAGGTCATCATGGAGATTCGAGACCATTCAGACCAATGATATATTTTTCGCACATGTATTTTTTTTCGACATCCAAAATCCCAGTGGGAGGGCGTCTGGTGGGCGACAAGCTTTCATGGGGTAGGGGCGTCTCCCCCAATCCCCCCGTGGCTACGCCACTGCCTGAACCCCAACTGGCGCTTTCAATTGCATTCCAGGGAAATTGAATGTTAAAGCGAAAGTGAAAGAAACTCTGAAATTACTTTCAAATTGTGCTATACAAGTCATTATCAGGGAACATTAAATAATTGCAAAGTGAAAATATCTCAGCTGAAGTCCCAAGGACTCCCACCAGGCCTTGGAATATAAATGATGGAGAAGTTTAATTCCTCTTTCTGTCATGTGTTTTCTCGCTTTGAACTTGCTACGAGAGACCAAGAAGTCTTAGAAACGTTGCAGCTTCAGGGGCTTCACCTCTTGGACATCTCTAGAGTTAGGGGATAACATTTTTTAGAGTAAAGTAAGAGCAATAATTCCCTTTTCTGACATGTATTGATGTGCTTCAAAATTTCTAGCAGACGCCCAAAAAGTGCATCAGCTTCGGTCAGGCGCGTAGCCGGGAATTTACCAAGGGAGGGGCGAAACTGTATATTCGGCATTGCAAACTATCTAAGCGTAGCGCCAACATGTATTGGCGCGAAACGTACAAGAAAAATTTGGCTGAAAATGCCTCCCAGATCGCTGGAAATGGCACTTCCCAGGCCTTGTAAGTTGCATCTTAGCATTTTCTCCTTTGAAAATACTAGCGGTATAAAAACATTAACAAAAAAAATATGCCCCCTTCGCCCCCCCCCCCCCCCCCTTGGCTACGCGACTACTGGCTTCGGTCGGTTCGGTCCCAGCCAATAACAGTGAACACAATCGGAAATATTTCCCAAGCGTTTAAGTATACAGCTGCAATTATGGTACAAAATTGTCACTTATGTTTCTCTGCCTTTCCCCCCCCCCCGTCCCCTCCTGGCAGATAAAATATTACCACCAAATGAATTGTGTACAATACGTAAATGTATATAATGTTTACACATTACAACCTAAACAGCCGAAACGTCATCAAAATTGTATTAAAATTTGCAAAATGTGGCACCATTTTGCATCAAAGCAACCTCCATCTTACCGTAATTTCTTAAGGAGGAAGGGACACAAATCGTTTATTGTAAATAATGGTTATATCTTTGACAGTTATCTGATAATTAAAAACCAAAGTTTGCTTGTCTCCTAATCCACCCTTTCCCCACTCTGGATTTTTTTTGCGGACGCCTGTGCTCAGGGACGTCGCTAAGGCCTGATGATCCGGGGGGGGGGGTTGTAGTTGCTGAAGGGTTTTGAAGCCACAAAATTCCTACTGCTACCTTGTACCCCCCCCCCCCCACCCCCGCGCTACTCGTCAACGATACGGTCAGTGTCAGTCAGACACCCCATCTTTCGCGACTGCAATTTTGTTCTGAACTTATTTCGATACATTTGTTCCCACTGGCACTCACTTCACAAACTTATTATCCGCCCTCTCCCCCCCCCCCCCCAACCAAATATTTTTGTGAAAATAAGGGCAATATGCTGACTTTTCGGGACCTACTGAAATTCCGACTGTCGCACTCCAATTTTCCAACTATCGTCAATTTTACCAAGTTTGGGGATTAGACACCCCATCCCCTCTCCCCTCCGCTAGCGACGTCCCTGCCTGTGCTATCAGTGGTCTTGACCAGTACGGACAAAAGAAGGTTTCGAGTAGAAATAAAACTTGGTTTATCGCGCATGGCCAGCACATATACACTCAAAAAAATGGAGTGTTGAAAAGTAATCGATAAGTGTCATATCAAACACTTCAGCCTAGCTCGTACAGGGACAACACCCTCCTTGCTAATTTTACACTTTCCGAGTGTTGAAAATCTAACACCTCGCTGGTGTTGAATTTATCAACACTTGCAGGTGTCATTGTCACACCCAGTCCCCTAAATTTAGCTCTTCAAAGGTGTTTATTACTCAGTTGATGGGAGCGCTGTAGTAACACCACATGTCTGGCTATTCTTACACTTTTTGCGTGTTGAATATAGCCAACACCTTACTGATGTTCAATTGACACTTGCAGGTGAAATTGCAAACCCCAAATCCCATAAATATAACACTTACACTCAAAAAACGTGATACACAGGTTAAGTAAAATTATACTTAATTTTCATGTGAAATAAAAACACTAAAACATTTAAGTAAATATGACTTAACTGCTGGTTTGTACAGTTTTACATGTTTATTATGTAACGCAAATACAATACTGTTATGTAAAATTTTGCCAGAGAAGTTTACGTAGCACCCATTTAGTAAATATTTTATACAGGTTTTAGGTTAATTATTACCTAGTAATTAGGTAAACAATATATGGATGCATGTTTGAATCGCTCACAGCAGAGAGGTACATTTAAGAGAGAGCAAAAAGCAATGACAACACAAACAATTCAGAATGTGCGATTTTCAGCAATTAAACACCCTTCTACCTTCCTATTCCAGAGGTCCATATATTATATCCCATTAAATGTAAAATAAACAATTTAAGCTATAAAAGTACTGTCTTGTGGAATGAAGTCAACTTAAAAGTGCCAACATTTTCAATTGCTACAGTTCAGTTACTTGGTCTTTTTTGTTTTCGCATGCCTTCTGGTATTCCAGATTAAAGACAAATAGACAATTCTTCCCAAAGTCAATTTCAAATATGCAACAACTTTAGATATATGCTGATCCGTGGGATGAGAAAACGTAGATTGCTGTCTCTGATGACTGCTACACTGCAGTTACTTTGTCGTTGTTGGCTCGTACCTTTGGTATTCCAAATTAAACACAAAGAAACAACTCTTCCCAAAGTCAATTTCAAATAGACAACAACTTTAGATATATGCTGATCCGTGGGATGAGAAAACGTAGATTGCTGTCTCTGATGACTGCTACACTGCAGTTACTTTGTCTTTGTTGTTGGCTCGTACCTTTGGTATTCCAAATTAAACATAGAAACAACTCTTCCCAAAGACAATTCCAAATAAGCAACAACTTTACATACATTCTGATCCGTGAGATGAGGAAACGTGGAGTGCTGTCTATGACAACTGCTAAACTGCAGTTACTTTGTCTTTTTTGTTGGCACGGTAAGCATAAAAATCTCGAATCTGGTTGCACTTCACACCACCAGTCAACTGGTTGACAACTTTTTGGAAAAATTCCCAGGCACCGAAACTTGCAATTTGGTATAATTCAGATTTAACACCGTAGAATGATTTGAAGCAACATCAATGGCTTCATAAATGTCCTCTGGGGTAGGGCATGTCTCTCGATGATCACAAATGACTGCTAAGGATGTATTTTGCTTCCTCCAAGAAGTAACACATATTGCTGAGGTCTTTCTGAAATCTTTTGCAAATAGAATTCCAAGTTGATGCTACCTAAGTAACAAAGAAAAGAAAAGAAAATTCCAATCATAATGAAGTTGTGTTAAAACACTCTTGGAGCATAAGCAGTTATTTACATGTACCCCTCACAAAACATTGACATTCCTAAAGAAAATGCACACAATTTAATCAGTTGTGGTTGTCTTCTTCAAGCTCGTTTGAAACTAGAAAGCCAGATGGCCTATAGTGATTCCTTGTCAAAACAGGAACTTGCATTAAACTTTCATCAGACAATGTAGGCAACTTTTACAACCAATGCATCATGTTAACAATGCTTGAAACAATGCTCACTCCCATTGCATGCAATTGTGTAGATGGCTATGAACTGTAACAGCTAGATCACTTCCATAATATCGCTAAATTATAGTTGGGCCTAGGTCTAAAAGTATCACCGATCCACATCAACTTCGGCCTACTTCCTACATCTTACAAGCTAAAATGGCAATTAGTGGTAATTATATATTGCATTACATGAATATATGTTTATCCCTTAGTAAGCATAGTACCAGCGTAACTATAGGCCCATGCCCGATGCTATTAAAAATGCATTGCCTTGAAATAGCCTAAGTAGTAAGTATATCCTACTAGTATAGTCAGTATTGCGAAGTTCGGCATACTGCGAAGTTCGGACACCCTAAGAAATACACGATTTCACCATAAAAACCTACAGGAAGAGCCAAATTTCACCAAAAAGTACGAAGCTACAGTTTTTTGTCTCCAAAATGACCCGTGTGCAAGAAATTACTCACATATTTGTCAATAAAATGACGAAGATCTATGAAGTCTGTAATAATTACTGAAAGCGCAACTGCGCCACCAATTTTATCACCAGCGCCACACTGTGGGTTGCGTGTCCGAACTTCGCAATACTCTAGCAAAGAAATACCAGTTCCACAATCACGAAGAATCTTCTTGGAAAACAACGTGAAAACAGTTTGCAGGAAAGAAAGTTTGGCCGTGTATCGTACTATAACACAATTCTCCCACCATATGAAGTATATTTTCTGGTGATTTATACCAGAAGATTTAGTTTTGGGGTGTTTTAGGTCTTAAGTGTCCGAACTTCGAAGTCACCATGCTACTACTACTACTTAAAAAAGTGACTCGCAGGGTATACGAAGTTACGGTTAACGCCCAAAAGGAATAGAATGCACTAGGTTACATAAAAGGCCTAGACAAAAGTCCTCCGTCCGTCCGTAGGCAATTCCGTTTAATTTTACTTGTATGTAGGTAACACAGATTCGTTGACAATGAGTTGACTATGACAAACAGCACCTAGCCTATTATATTAACTTATCGTATGACTTTAACGTTAGGTCTACGTAACGCAAGCGATTCAAATGCATTCGTCTACCCAACTTAGTCGTGGGTCTCTAAGCATATCTCGTTCGTTTCACGTTCACTTACGTAATATCGAAACATACCTCCGAATTTTTCAATCAATTCTTCCAGGCCCCAGTCTCCTATAACGTCATTTTCCATGCCATTGTTGCTCGTTACCGCACACTGAATACGTAACGTTATGTGGCTTGCACGTATATATGGCCGTGGTTACTATAGTACATTTAGTAACGATAAATGTTGTCAGTGGTTTGAACACGTAACTTGCACTAAGAATCCAGCTGATGGGAGGTTCGACCAATCGGAATGCTCGAACTGAAAGTACACTTTCTGCAGGTGTAAAAAATACACGCTACATGAATTATGTAACCCTACTCAGGGTCAGAGTAACCCTTCAGGTGTAGGGTGAACGGTTACACCTGGAAAGTGTTCAAATTCAACACTCCATTTTTTTGCGTGTAGTGTATGTTATTCGACGAAAGTAGACACAATTTTAGAGCCGTTGACGCAAAAAATAGGATCTCAGATCTGAGAAGTGATTAGCATAGACCTAATTAGATTTGTCGAGTCGCATGATAATCCGTCGTGTTCTCAGATAGTACTATGCTTCCTCCCAGACAAACCGGCTGCCACGATTCTAGCCGACAACCTGGATAGGTATTCGCCCCGACACCGCAAGCTGTTTGCAACAACTTGTGGTCTTGAACTAGAGTTTACATATTTTTTAGGCTATAGCACCGATATAAGAACAGAGAGGAAAGTAGTGTATTCGCAACTTCTTTGTTTTTTTTTATTTGAAAATATGTTAAGGATAGGTTATACCCCTGAATATAATTGTGAAAGAAAGGTTCGATTCGAAGGGTATCGGATTGTTTATAACAACCAACAACCAACGACAGAGAACAAGTTAGTTTAATCATTTACTTTACTCGTCTGAGTACAAAATGAAAACGCAAAGAACTAAAGAGAAACATATAGAATGACAACTACTACTGTTACGAATATGCCCTGACCCACAAACTAAGCCCAAATAAGTTTTACCAGGCTAAGAGCCAGAAACCCAAAATATACACAGGTGGAACCCCAGAGGTAAAAGGGACACCCGATTCAAAGGCAAACAGCGGCAAAGGGAATTCTGGGGCACGAAACCACCAAGTGGGAGTGGATTCAAAAAGCAAGTTACTTGCTATAATTGTAACAAACCTGGTCATCTCATGTCACAATGTTATCTGTTGCAAAATCAAAATTCTCAAAGAAAACAGGAGGGATCCTCAAAATCACCCCCTAATACAGTTGGATGTGTTGCCGCAAAGAGGAATTCGAATCGAATTGACAAGGAAATCCAAAAGAAGGAATTTGCTAAAAATCAAGTGAATAAGGAATTCCAACCATTCATTATGGAGGGTAGAATATCAATTAGTGATGATTTTTCGCCACAACAAATTAAGATTTTTAGGGACACAGGTTGTTCACAGTCGCTCATTTTAGAAGAAACGTTGCCCTTTGGTGAACAGAGTTCGACTGGAACGTGTGCATTAATCCATGGTATAAAGATGGAGATTATCAGTGTTCCCTTACACAGAGTAAACCTAGAGTGTGGTTTGGTGTCCGGCCAAGTGCTGGTTGGAGTTATGTCGGAATTGCCGATAAAAGGTGTTTCCATGATGCTTGGAAATGACCTGGCAGGGGATAAGATTCTCCCTAACCCCATTGTTACAAATACGCCCTCTAATGTTGGTAGCCACGAGGAAGATGAAATATTTCCTGCATGTGTAATAACTAGGGCAATGAGTAAAAAGGCAGTCTCGGAAGTGGAGGTGTCTGGGAGCTGTCAGAGTGATGTCTTTAAGTTGGAAGACACATTTTTTAAGGTGTTGAATGACACAGAAAGTATTTCGGGAGATAACCAAAAGGTACAAAAAGAAGATCCTTTGAGCCGCAACAAATTGATTTTAGAACAAAGTCGTGACCCTGAACTGATAGATTTAGTTAAAGGGGCAGTGACCCCACAAGAAGTGGAAGATAACCCTGTCTGCTTCTACAAACAAAATGGCGTGGTGATGAGAAAATGGCGACCTCTAGTTGCGCCTGCAGATGAGGAATGGCAAGTGGTGCACCAAATTGTTGTACCCAAGGTGTACCACAGTGACGTCATGAGCATGGCCCATGATAGTCGAATGGCAGGACATTTAGGCGTCAGGGAAACCTGTGATAGGATTCTAAAACATTTTTGGTGGCCCAAAATCAGGAGTGACGTGGCTGATTACTGTAGGTCGTGCCATGCATGTCAGGTGGTTGGGAAGCCCAACCAGAAAATACCGCCAGCACCTTTGAAGCCAATCCCTGCTTTTGATGAGCCTTTTAGTAGAGTCATTATTGATTGCGTTGGTCCTCTCCCTAAAACGAAATCAGGCAGACAAAATTTGCAGCAAGGTCAAGCCAAAATGAAACAATGGTATGACAAAAATGCAAAGAACAGAGTGTTCAAACCAGGAATTATTCAACTATTGAAAAGGAATGTCTTGCACTCTTGTTATCACTGCAACATTTCGATGTATATTTGCATACTACCGTCTACTCTGTGCTTGTGTTTACTCATCATAATCCTCTCACTTTCATACATAGAATGACGAGTAAGAATCAGAGATTAATGAGATGGAGTTTAACTTTACAAGAGTACAATCTTGATGTGAGGCACATAAAAGGAAAAGACAATGTGATGGCAGATGCTTTTTCCAGATTCACATGAATTTATTGTATATATGACAAGACAAAGATAATATCACTATGCATGTGTATAAAGAACACTCAAAATTATTTATTATGCATAACTTAAAAAGTTGTTTGATGAGTGTTTAACGAAAATTTGTTCAAGTGTAACAAAGTTCATATTTTATGATATAGTATGTGATAGGATAGAGCAGAATGTAAGAGATAAGAAAGTTTTCATTGCATTCAAACTTTCCTTTAAGGGGGAGGGTGTTAAGAGGGCCCATTGTAGCCTAACGCTAGTCACTGCTAGTGAGGAACCTAATGTTATATTATAGAAAGTATTTGAAATTGCCTACGTGATAAATCAATATTTGAGAAATTAGGTCGGGTTACCGTGTCAGAATGTTATAGTACACGATTGTTCTGGTATATTCCTTATGATGACGCGCTGGTCTCGGGTTAACATCGGATTACGTGAAATCGCGTGTAAGCTGTGCACACATCTTCGTGGATTATCTGGAATGTTCGCGAGATATGCAAAGGACTTCCGGGGAGGAAGAAACTGGGTCGAATCGTTACTCAGGTGTATCGAGAAAGATCTGGATGATTCTTGACATGGCGGATCGTATAAAAACCCGCCCAGATCGGAGAGTTTCTCAGTTTCTGAACGAATACAAGCGACGACACATAGTATACCATTCTACTATTTATCGTCAGTGCTCAACTGCCAGTAGTTTCTGAGGGATTGAGATATCGATACCAAGATTGATTCTACACTTCCATTCAGAAGTTTGAAGAGGACTTTGCTGTGAAAATACAGTTTTCCAGTCTTTATTTCGGAGAAGGTGAAGAATTTCTGTCTCCGTTGAGGAAGTTCGTTAAGCCAGGAGTTGGTGGCTATAAAGCTGATTTTGGACTGACTCTGGTAATATTTAGTCGGCGAGAAGTTCGACTTGTGCTTCACTCTATTGTGGCTGGAAGTCCGTCTTCTATTTTGGAGCATCGCCGGAAAGAAGGTGACTGCTGTTTCTGGGATCGCGAGAAATTTCGTCGAGGACCAGTGAATTTCGCGGTACAACGGACCGAGAATCGTCGTTATCAAGGTCTTGGCCGCTGAGGGATATCGCCGTTGGAAGAGACCAGCGTGTTTTAAGTGTATCCTATCTTGTTAAGTTTGTGAGTAATTTTCTATATATTTGTAATTACCACTTGTTGTTGTTGGTTCAAACAACATTGTTCAATATAGTTTACGTTCTCATTCAAATTCTCTAGACTCGTCAATTTGTCTGTGTTCCTTACGGAAACGAACCCAGGCTTGTGTCTCGTTAAAAATTAATTATCGAGACCTCTCGCATTCCAACGTAACACTACTAATATTGGACCAAGGAATTTATGTAAAAAAAAATCGAGCTTGGTCAATAATTAATAAACTACCAATTATTGATCAGACTATATAGTACACTTTCGTGGGATTTATGATAAGTGGAGTGCATAATGCGAAAGTATATACTTCGATTATAGTCATCCAGACACTTTTCTGAGTAATTTTAAGTTTAGATAAGAGCCAAGATATGTATGGCTAGAACAGGTATCAGACAAGTGCGCCAGCCGGAAGCCATAGTACCTTGCATACCTTGTAAGCAGGGATCAAGAGAAATTTCGGATTCTTATATGTAAGTATATGAACAACGGAGAACTCTCTGTTAGTAAGGGTGAGTATTATATTAAATAAAGGCCATAAATGGCGGTCTAGCCGTACATATCGTGGTTCTTTTCCGTTGTTAAATCCCAGTCAGTTTTGCATTGTTCGTTTACGCATATAACTTAACTTTATGTAAAATGCGTATAATATGGTGCACATCCTCCTAAACATCCGCATAGACATTTGTTTTAAACGCACGAATTGATCAATTAATGAGAAAGTAGGATGTATGAACCCTTTCATTGAGTTAATACTATGCAAACCTATACATATAGTTCCAATTAGAATATATCTCGGTAGTAGAAATTAGGTCTTGCCCTGAGTACGTACAGCGTGGTAATCGTATGACTTCCTATGAAGGACTATGACTATACACTACCATAACGAAAAGTTCGAATCTCAGGCAAATATCAAACGAATATCACTCCCCCATCCCCCGCCCCTCCCCCATTTTTTAACAGCCTCAATTGTGCTCCTTTTAATAAAGTAGTGCGCTGGTATAGATATGAAAAGTGCCGTTGTCATAACAAGAGTGTCATTTTGTTGTACGAAAGATGCAAAACTGTAATTAAAAAGTGCCATGCTATAGTTCATAGATGGAGAAAAACATGTCATTTACAAGAGCCCTCTTGGGGAAAACATTAAATTCTGTAATCTTGTGAATGCAGAATGCAGTGAGGGTTTGTAGAAAAGTATCAAATCAGTCCATGTTCCACTGTATAACCCAGGTTTTTTCCACTCCTTGCACTCTCCCTCGACAGGTTGAACCTTTTTCTGTCACGCCTGAGTAACATGACTCACGGTCAGTGGCGTCGCCAGACATTCCAATCTTGGAGGGCACAGGGGGGCAACTCGCATTTGGGGGTGGGGGCACCTGGGGAACACGGTTTTTTATTGGGAGGGCACGTGCCCCCTCCCTTTTGGCGACGCCACTGCTCACGATGGTCACTTTTGAGGCCTGTTGCAATTGAGCCGATCAAAGCGACTTTCAACAACAACAAAAAAAACCTGAACCACATATTACTCGCCCGTATCAGAACTTTTGCTTAAAAATTTGCAACATCAGATCGCTGAAAAACTTCGAGTGCATCGGCTTCTCTTCGATGCACTGCATGTCGGTTTGTACTAACCGAATCATGGCATAAAATTCCTTACAGCTTACTTTCATCTCCACTGCTTTCTTCTTCATCATGTTGTAATGCAACAGTTTGGCCCTTTCTCCTTTGCTGTGAAATGCAGTGAGCTCTTCTTTCATTATATTAAAAAAACCTGCAACAGCATTAAGACCATCTAGGAAAGCGGAAAGTGCTGGAATCAGGGAGTCGCTTACGACGACTGCTGATGTCTTGTTGATCTCGACTTGTTTGGCCTCCTCCGCCGCTTTAGCCATATCGCTGTTTGCACTACTGCTGAGAAGAGGCGAGGCAATTAAATTCACACCAGGAACAAACGCAAGGCCAAAAGCCCATCCTCTTGAGTTGGCAGCTTCTTTTTCTAACGCTTGTTTCCTTTTTATCAACTCGTTATTGAGAACCTCAAGTTCAGAGATCAACACCTTCGCCTCATCCTGCCTCTTCTTTAGAGGAACAATCATATCCTCGTGCATGCGTATGACCTCGGTGCAACATTGCTGGTATCCGTTTACCTGTTGCAGGATACATGGAAGCTTGCATTTCCAGGCGGTTAGTTCATGTTTTTCGTAGTCGTCGAAGTACTCTTCGATGGCTCTTATCATTTGACTAGAAAGAGGCAAAACCTTCTTCATATAGACGACGGCATCTCTCCTCGTCTGGTCACGAATGTTGTTGATTTCAAAGGCCTTGTGTGATGAAAACTCTACTGCATTCTCCTCATACAGAGATCTAAGACCCCGTGAGAATATTAGCATGTTCCTTGGCAATTCTTTCAACTTAACTGAGAAACTATCTACCCTTCCTTGCACCGACATCTGTAAATGAAAACCAAATTGAAAACTTTAGTCGACTTTTCGCGGACAATGCAAACTGCTTATATACTTCCAAGGTTAAGCTGAAAGGAACGGTATCTTTTGACAATGAGGACAACAATATAACGTTTTCTGGAAGGACGGACATGGTAAAGATGCTGCCACTAACAAGAATGAAATCATAAATTTGAATTTGTTATTTCAAATGAAATTATTTTGCATTGTACAAACATCAACAAAAATATCTTTTTCCTCATGATAACCTGTGTAGCATATATATTCAATTCGAACTCATACAAAGATCTACTTATTGTACAACAACACATTTTTAATGATTTCTCAAAAACAAACATTGCTCTGCTTTAAAACAATATAACAAACAAACTTAAATTACAAATCCTGTTGGTAAACCATATACATTGTAGTCAAATTGCTTGGTTGTGTTAATCATTATACAGTACGGTATATGTTAACAATACATATCTACTATATAGTACATATTATAGTATGTGTGTGTAGGTAAATGCAAGTATGTATATTTTTAATTGGCCCAAATGTAGATGTTGTGTTGTTTGTTGTTTGACGACAATCGTTAAGTTATACGTATACGGCGCATGGATCTTGACAAAAGGTGTCAATCACCGAATCAAAGTTCATTCGTTCAGATCAATCTCGTTCTATACGCTCAGTTTGACTAATGAGGAAAAAAAAACATTTCCTCTGTCTTTGCTGACCTGAGGTAAGTTTTTTGTTCTGTTTTAGACAACTAGATGATTTCTCGTTTGTCGCTCGAAATAAGGCAATGGTAGCCAGCATTAAGCACAAAATGTTCAAGTTTTGAAGGGACGTTATTATGAATGTTTCATTTTTAAATCCCATCTTACATTTTAAAAGCACTGGGCAGTAATCGAAAATGACAACACAAGTTTCTGCCGCTCGAAAAACTAACAAGTTTAAAGATCCTGTTTTGTTTATTTGTGCTTTTGTTACTTTGTATTACACGTGAATGGTGGGCGATACACGCACTTTGCTTTCGCCTTTACGGTAGATAGAGAAAAGACAACTTTCCTGGTTGTGTTTGAATCATATTAACTGGTTATTTTTTGAACGTCGGATACCCCCTTCACTTAATTAGACAGGGTATTTCCAGGGCCGACAAGTTGAGCCGTGAGGACTTATTAAAATACAAGTCTAAAAGTCCCAACACACGCATCCCGTTCGTTAGTTACAACCCCCTCATCAAATCTTTCATTCGCTCCATCAAACAGGAATTTGCTGTATTTCAAGACGATCAGTCCGTAGGAGAATCGTTTAAGGTACCCCCCATGCTAGCATTTCGTCAACCCCCCAACCTTAAATTTCTTCTCACTTCCTCCAGACTCTCCCGCTCAGTTTCCACCTCCGCAGGCAATTTTCCTTGCGGTAAACCTAGATGCCAAATATGCCCCCATATTACCCCAGGCACCGTGGTCAAGATTCCCAATGTTGACTTTAGTCTAAGACCCCCTTCCCTCTCTTGTGATTCTATTAATGTTATTTACATTTTCTATTGTGTACTTTGCAAAGAGGGCAATTATGTAGGTGAAACAGGCTCCCGATTCCGCTTACGTTTTAATAATCACAAAAAATCTATTCGTGATAATTTTGCAGGATCCCCAGTTTCCGAACATTTCAATCTTCATAGTCATTCTCTAAAAACCTAAAATGTATTTTAATTGCCTCAGACTTCAAATCAACTACTGAACGTAAACGTAAAGAAATCCATTGGATCTTTCGTATTAAGTCTCACATCACCGGCCTCAACAAAGACTTGGGACCCCTTAACAACTATCAGTTCTACAAGCATATGTAATCCGTTCTTTGCTCCTTAATCCGCTTCCTGTATAGTCATGGTTTATTTGGTTTTAATTCCATCATTGCAACTTACACTTATCTAGCGTCATACTTTCATTGTGTCACATTTTGTACTTCTCATTCGACTGCTAAGTATTGCTGACGAAGGTCACAGGGGGACTGAAAATTCCAATATATTTTCTAAAACTTACTCCTTATTTGTCAATTATGAGTCATATCTTATTTCTCTGGTTTTCTCTAATAATATATATATATATATACATACGTATATACATACATCAATATTACGCAGTATAGATGGTTTAATTTCATAACAAACAACAACAAAGAAAGAGGAGACCGAGCAAATTAGTGTTATAACAATTATTTTGTTCGTTACGTGGAAGCATATCAATGCTGTAGGCCAATTTATGATTACGAAAGTGAAGAGTTTAAAGAATAAAAGGGGATGGTTACATCTGAAGTACATATATAAGAACAATAAATGAAATGGAGGGAAAAAAGAGGAAACCACTTTCGAGCAACTTTTCGCGTTTGTTCAAACCTTGAAAGTATCTCTCAAAAGTAGAATATAACATCATTGATTAGACTATTAAATGACTTCCAGAGATTGAAGTGAAGTCTATTGAGATATTAAGAAATTTGTTTCGATTATATCCACCCGGACACTTGTTAGAGTAACTTTAATCACAAATGAGGATCTTCCAATTTAAATTTCATAATTTGAAATGAAACTTGATTGTGAAAGTACATTGTCGTGGGATTAAACTTATAGCATCGACTGTCGCATAACACTTAAATATCGTTGATATACTATTCGAAACTAAATTAAAACTGCTTTAAATTTATTGAATAAAGCAAACGTATAAAAGTGTTTGCTGAAGTCAGAATTGTATGCGTTATTGACCTTTAAATAAATCTTAGAAAGCTTATACATATCGTGCATATGAAATTGACCTCATGGCAAGTGAGGGAAAATTCTTGGGGATGCCGACTTCGCATTTCATTTAACAATGGCTAGTGATAATCTGTGACGGCATGGGAGTTTACGACATTTCGATTATATTTTGCTGAAGGTTGCGAATTAGATTAGAAAACAAAATGATCCTCTGTTCATTCACATTTTGAGCATCTTCTTCAACGGGCCCGTAATCTGTTGGGAATATTCCTTCTTAATTCGTTCCTGTTGCTTGATTAGCCATTTATCGACATAATTCTGGTCATCCGGCTTCTCTGGGATGCACTGTAGGTCGGTTCGTACTCCGGGAATCATGGCGTAAAATTCTTTGCAGCTTCCTTTTATCTCCACTGCTTTCTTTCTCATCATTTTGTAATGAATAAGTTTGGCGTCTTGAGTTGCCTTTTCTCCTTTGCTTTTGAAAGTAGTGAGCTCTTCTTTCATTACATTGAAGAAACCTGCAACAGCATTAAGACCATCTAGGAATGCTGAGAGTGCTGGAATTAGGGCCTCGCCCACCACAAAGATTGCTGCCTCATTGATATCGACTTGCTTGGCCTCCGCCACTGCTTTAGCCAGATCACTATTTGCGCTCATATGGAGAAGAGGCGTAGCAATTGCATTCACGCCAGGAACAAAGGAAAGGATGGAAGCCCACCATTTTGAGTCGGCAGCTTCTTTTTCCAATTTTTGTACTTTTCTCGACAGCTCTTGGTTTAGATCCTTAAGCTCAGAGATCAATATCTTCGCTTTATCCTGCTTCTTCTTTAGGGGAACCATCATATCTTCGTGCATCTTGACTAACTCGGTGCAGCATTGTTGGTATCCGTTCACTTCGTCCAGGATGTCAGGAAGACATTCTTTCCATTCGTTGTGTTCAAGCCCTTCGTAGTACTCAAAGAACTCTTGAATGGATCTTACGACTTGAGTACACAGAGGCAAAACTCCATTCACGTAGACGATGGCATCTCTTCTCGTTTGATCACGGATTTCGTTAATAGCAATGGCCTTGTCTGATGAAGAACTCACGGCCTTCTCCGCATATAGAGATCTCAGACACAGTGAGAATATCCGCATACTTGTTGGCAATTCTTTCAATGCAACTGCGAAAGTTGTTACCCTTTCTTCAGCTGACATCTGTAAATAAAAATCCAAATTTAGTCGGCGCATCACGAACAATACGAACTGCGCTTCTAATGTCGACGTCACGATTAAATAATAATAATATAAGAATTTATAAAGCGCTTTTATCCAGTTAAAAAAAACTGCTCAGAAGCGCTGCAGGAGCAAAGTACCCAAAATGGACACTACGATTGAAGTACAGGTACCATTTTGATGACGCTTGCATGACTTACGAATACAGTATAGATGATTGCCACTATAAAATAATAAACATATATTTTTCCATTCGCTGGTTCAATTGAAATTATTTGTCATTGAACAAAACAAGGAGGTTTTGATTTTCAAAGAAAGATGACACATAATTATCACGTCTCTCTTTCTCATGATAACCAAGTACAATAGATTCATATTTGATCGAACTCATACAATGATACAATTATTTTAGTTGAAAGCTTTCTAAATTCTGTACTCCTTCTTTTTGTTTTCTTCTTGTGGGTGTCGGGGTTAGCTTAAATTGAGGATTTGACTGAACTCGTGACCTTTGACATTTTGTTTTAAAACGCTCAAAACAATTCATTCAAGCAGTCATTACTCTCTTATGGGCATCCCACTTTCGGCTATTCTGTCGTTTTGGCATGTGCGTAATCAGGGGCGGCGATCTGTTTCAAATATTGGGGGGACCTTTGCTTGGATTCCAGCGAATTACTATCAAAGCGGAGCGCCACCATTGGTTGGCGCGCAGCGTAAAAGAACATTTCTGGTTTTGATAGCCCCCCCCCCCCCCGCCAGATCACCGGAAATGGCACTTCTCGGGCTTGAAAATGACCAACCAGATTTACACTTTTGCCTGAGAACCAAGTTTTTCCTAATAGTTTCTTTTTTCATTCATAACTTTTTATCAAGATTGTCACCAGTCACACATCATTTTCGACCTCATTGCATCTCCTGTGGATCATTGCTTTTGTAGGTAATTCTACGTAACGCCCCACAATACCCGTCAGCCCCACTTTTCAAGGTTTTAAGCCCATTATTTGTTCAGAATTTGAATAAAAAATTCACTTCAAAACATACCCATAATGTTGCACAAAATTTCATCTATGGACAACCAATAAAGAAACCCCCCCCCCTCAACCCCTAACAGACCGGTCAAAATTGCACGTGTAGAGGGAAGTATGATGAGGAATGTTGGTCAAGGAATTTTCGAAAATTCAGACACAGTTAAATTAATGGTGTACAAATATTAAAACCTCTTATAACGGCTACTATAAAACTTAGATATCATAGAAAATACCCAAAAAAATATGCTCGAGGGGGAGGGCGGTTTCCACCCTTCACCCCCCCCCCCCCCTCCCTTGGCTACGCACCTGCGGCTCGAAATCTTGTAGGTAACATTCCAAATGGAAACCCAGTGAACCCATATCGATTTGGATCATATATATGATTGTACGTACTTACACTCATACACAAGATGCAAACCAAATTTCATTACGGATGCGGTCCGCCTAGCTATTCATTTCGGAAAAAAAAGTAAAAACTACTTTCGGTCATATATAGTAGCAAATTGTGACACGGTTAGACAGGCGCCTTGCGAGGAATTTGCCAAGGGAGGGGCAAAGCTTGTACCCAGACTTTCTAAGCGTAGCGCCACCATAAGTTGGCGCGAAGCGCAAAAGAAAACTTTGGCCGAAAATGCCTCCCAGATCGCTAGAAATGGCACTTCCCAGGCCTTGTATGTTGCATCTAAGCACTTTCTATTTTGAAATTACGAGCAATATCATAAAAAAATATACAAAACATATGCTTAAAAAACTATGCCACCAAATATTGGGGGATATTAGATACTATATCCCCCATCTAAAATATTGGGGGGACATGTCCCCGAGCCCCCCCCCCCATGATCGCCGCCAATGTGCGTAATAGCTAAAAGAACAGTTTTGTATATTTAATGTAACTTGCCAGCGATTTGATCAAGCAATCAACTGTATCCACCGGAATAGATGTTAACCACTCATGCAATGTAATCGTTCCTAGAGTCTGGTATCATGCGTGGGTTCGTGGTTATCGACCACTTTGCTATTCTGATATGCTCGTACTGGCCAAATTGCTGCTTTTAGTCTTGCGACCTTCGACCAAATTCATACACACGCACACATTTAAAAAATAAAGTCAAACCCATGTTCATATGTCACATATGGTTCCTCATCAACATCACTAAGGCACACTGACCCACCAATTTTCAGTTTAATGCCTAAAAGGGTGTGAGGTGGGGAAACATGTTAGTACCGGTATGGGAAATAACTGTCGATAGAGTACAGTACTTCATCCCCAGTACATAACATGTAGAGAATAAGATCATCAAAATTCATTCTGTTTGTAAAAAACATTGACAGATTTTCTCCCCCAAATCATAGCGAAATGTTCCCCTGTCCCTCGAATTTGCCCGTCTCACCTGACTGAACACTTCCGACACAAATCACAGAGTTTAATAGGGGAACGGGAACATTCTAACAAAACCTCGACTGATTTAGGTATAGGGGCTGAACTCATATGGAAAGCCATTATCGAAAGAAGGATTTATAACAAGTGGTTTCGTTGAAACCGACTCCCACATGCAAGTAGGTCCGGAGGTCCTCCCCACGAAAACTTTAAACGTCAAATGGCGCAATCTGAGGCATATTTAGATCATAACATTAGGTCTATATTAGCTCTAAACACAAGGTTTTGCTGATTAATACTCGTTATGTATTCATGCGTGTGTGTGATTGGCAAAAGTGTTCATCTGTATGCGCAGCAACGGCCTAATTCTAATGGAAACCAAAAATCCACCAACTAAACCATTTCCCTAAACTGACAATAGAATGTAGTGATTACCAGAGCCCCCCCCCCCTCTCCCTTGCGCACGTCACTGTGAGATAACAGAGATGCCTTTGTTGTCCTCTTCTGGGAAGTTTACAGATGACTTCTAAATGTTAATTTCGCTGACTTACGAAGCTTTTCATTACAAGCCTACGAATCAGATTCCACTGGAATGGAAACTTCAGGCCCTTTAGCTTATACATTTACTATAAGCAGGTTTTGTTCAGGAGATAAGCAGTTTCTTAAAGGTTTTCCTCTGATTTTATCATATCTTTATATATATATTTTTCACTGATTGCCTTCCTTTAGTGAAGGTACCTAACATCTATAACAATTTAAGGATTTATTCATGTATTTCAAATTCATTACATAAATGTTGAACAACCAATTGGAACTTAGAAGCATACAACAATATGTGTCACCGATGATATACCCGACGAACTTGTCTAGTCAGTCAAGCAGACAGCAGACGTAATCTGGGAAAACTTTGGTAGTCGTCTAAAGAGGCTACTTATAGTGCTCCCCTGCAGCTTAGGCGGTATATTACTGAACAAAGAATGAAAGAATTTAACTGACAGTCAATTCAAAGTGTTTTCATCGATCAAAATCTAAAAGCATGGACATGGGTTGGAAAAGTTTCTTTTTTGGTTTTGGTTTTACAACTACTACCACAGAACATATTTTCTGCATATTAAACTTTTACTTACCTTCGCAACGGCAGACATTTTCAAGATTCGGAAATTGAAGATGAAATCTGGAAATGTATAACTACTTTTTCAAAAGTTCCACAAGAAAGAACATGGACACGAAAAGAGAAACAACCAAACTACTGATCCGCTGTCAAGCCCAATCCACTTGCACCGAGACTGTTTGGTCAGCAGCTAAAGTGATCTTCAAATCAAGTGCAGAATATAGTATCAAAAATAGCCCTTAAAAAGGTTTTCCAGACGTGATCAGACGGTGGCAACGGTGATCTACCAATCAATTTGGAAACTGATTCATCGAACAGCCAATCACAGAAGCGAACAGGTATCGCCTATCCAATCAAATGTATGATAAATAAGGTTAATCAAATAAACTGTACCTAAAAACCGTTTGTTTCACACACTCGACAAATTCTTGAGCTGAAAGAAGTAGATTATTTTTATTGTACCTAACCTGCAATCTGGAACCAAATCTGTGAACAGATCACAGCGCCATTAAATCCCCATTGAACACGACAACAGGGCTTTGTTTACTTCAATTTTCATTCGTTCGATCTCTGCAAATGGGTCAAATTTTGGCGGCAATGCACCACGTCGTCATTGTATGATTATTTACTACTAAATAGTACGAAAACAAGATTCTTTAGACCGTCAAGGTCGAATGCATAATGGGGCTGGTTTAAAGGTAGTGGCGTCGCCAGACAATTCGATCTGGGGCCACAGGGAGGGCACAGCACTTAATGATGGGGCACGATGTTTATTTGTGAATGCTGTACTGGGGGAGGGGTCTAAGGGGAGTGGGTCTCTCCCTCCCCTTGAAATGTTTCATTAATTAAGGGTCTTTAGATGCAATCTGGTGCTATATTTTGCAACTTGAAGTAACTTTATGTTCCGGAATTTTCGGCCTTTGTCTGTCCGATATTTATGTTTTTAATTAAGGCGGTTAAAACAGATATACAAAATGTGTAAATTAACCCTTTTCCTTTGATAGTGTCTCAAATAAGAGTGTTGACAATATGAAAGTTAAATTCATGCAGGTTAGTAGTGAAGTTTAAGAGCTAGCGGTTAATGCCGGGGCCTCTGTGACCTTGTTAGTGAGAAAACAACTGGTTACTGTGATGGTCGGTGGAAACTAGTTTTACTGATGAACATAATACGTTTCGTCCTTTTTTAAAACAAGGCTCTGTTTGAGTATTTTTTTGAACACTACAAATCGCATCTGGGGGCACCTGGGGGGCACGATTTTTCTTTGGGAGGGCACGTGCTCCCCCCCCCAGGCCACCCCTTGCGACGCAACTGTAAGTTTAATCACAGTATGTTATCGTTCAATACATAATGACTGTAGCCAACAGCGCTGTGTACTGATCTGATACCATACCGTTTCAATTTGATGTGGAGCCTCTTTGGTTTTGTGTTCATGAATATTAGAACAATACTTATACCAGTACAGTGGTCAGGTATATGTCGTTACCGTCTATCTGATCTTGTCGCCACGCCAGGTGCTACGGTGGAATTTGCATGCATGACTAACATCGCTTAGGATAGAGAAAATACATGCTTACGTATATAGTCAACATCCAGTATTCAATCATGGTTCATTTTAAATGTGTATGTTACCCTTGGACATGGCCATGGATACATACTGTATTGGTTTCCATTCAAAAGGTGGAAATCTATTGTATTATAAGTTTTATATAACGAAATCATTCCATTGCTTATGTAATAGATCCAGCAGGATCATTAGTAATAATTAAGTAGGTGGGCAGGCTTCTTTGCCTTCCCAGTGGCTATTTGCTAATTTACTGGATGCACTGGGGCAACATGAAATTATCTAACTTTCATGTAATTATACAATAGTTCAATACACCTTTGCTTATGCTATTTTTATGGGGAAGATGCAAGAAGTGTTAAAAAATTCAACAAACTTTGGTCTTAAAATTGCCATCGGTTATAATACCAAAAATTCCAGCACCTTAAATTTCAATTACAATTCTTCAACTTACTTCGATATTGTATTTCATATGAAATGTCAACTTTTCGGTATAAGAAGTGGAAATTTCAATATAAAGTTTCCACACTTTAACGTTAATGTTCAAATTTCGGCAGTGTTTAAATTTCAACATTTTGGTATTTTGTTTTCGAATAAGACTGGTTCGAATATTCAAACAATATAACTTATATAAAGGCATAGGCGTAGGAGGCGGGGGGGGGGGGGGCAGGGGGCTGCATGAGAATGTTTCGGGCACCTACTGAAAGGAAACATATTGCAATTTGTTTTTCAGTGGTTAAACTTATATTAATATTATCATTATTATTGTAACGGCTTGCCCAAAAATTCTAACCAATATGGAAGGGTAGTAACACGGCAACTGATTGAATGTAATTGGCATGCGATGTAGTAACCGATGCATGCCTATATGATATTCACATTTACATGTTGAACGCGCGCGAAAAATGTTGGTTATATTTTTTGGACAAGTCGTTACAGCACCCCCCCCCCCCCCAATTAAATTGGGCTCATGTATAAAGGTTACTACTGAACTAATTGAATGGATTTCCGGAATGATGGAATTGTTGTTGCCTAATTTCTTTACTTACAATACAGTGGCGGAGAAACAGGGGGGTTGGGGGGTTTTAACCCCCCCCCCACTTTTTGAAGAGGTGGGGTTGGCCCACACAATCAACCCCCCCTAGTTTTTGCCAGTAATGTTCTGTTATAGCCTATGTTATGTGCTACAAATGGCATAATAAATCAAATTATTAAATTTGAAATTGTTAAAGTCATTTCAACCTTTTACCTGGTAGGCTACATCAACAATTAACGACTGAAAACCGAGTTAGAATTGACCCACACATTATTTCTAGCCCCTTTCCCCCACCTTGCGCATTGGAACTTGTAGCTCATAGCGCTAACTTCACCCCACAACAGACATACACAAAATAACGTTTTGTTGCTGTTGAATAGCTTTGGAACTGTATACACTTGCCAACTACAACGAGGTGAAGGAAGGAAAAGAAAAAGAAGAAAGAGAGAAAAGGAGAAAAGGATGGAGTAGAAAATACGGCAAGAAAAAGGGAAGAGAAAGAGGAACAGTGACAAAATTATTCGAATTTGTAAAGCAAACAGCAGATATCACATCATATCAGTGAGCATGAAAATGGCGTTCCACGATAAACAGCCTCCAAACCATGGGCGCAGATCCTGGTGAGGACAGCGGGACGCGTCCCCACCAACTTTTTCAGTAGTGGGGACATGATATACTGTGTCCCCACCAATTTGTCTTGACCAATAGCTGCATTTCAAGTTCCCCTGTATTGAACTTTGGCGCAGTTTGATCCAGCATTGTACAAATGACATGCAGCAGTTCTCATTTTATTGTATTTTATCCACAGTTGTTAAATATAGGACGAAAATCGCATTTGCGGCAGTCTATATTTGTTTTCTGGGAGAGGACCCCAGACCCATCGTATATACAAAAGTCTACTTGGATTATTTGTCCCCTGATTTTCTTTCTGCAGACGCCCATGTATTTCTCCAAACTAAATTTCTAAGCCATGAGATCTAAAACTTAAGGAGGTTCAGGAGCATCATTAGGTCTGGAAAGTGTTATTTCCGGCGATCTGGGAGGTATATTTGCCCAAAAAAATCGTACGCTACGCGCGAACCCATGGTCGCGCTCCGCTTAGATAGTGTCATATAGACACGCATCCCCACCATTATCCAAGACTGATCTGCGCCAATGCTCAAAACTGTCAATGTGTGTAGTGTTCGGTTTTGGAAATATCTGGTATATTTTTATTTCCTTCATCATACTTCATCATACTCGTGCAATTTTGACCTGTCTATTAGGGTTTGAAGGAGGTTTTTCTCTATCGGTTGTCCATAGATGATATTTTGTGCAACATTATGGGTATGTTTTGAAGTGAATTTATTCACGAGAATTGTGAATTTTCAAATTCTGAACAGTGGGGCTGACGGATATTGTGGGCCGCCATGAAGAATCACCTACAAAAGCAATGATCCACAGGATATGTGATGAAGTCGAACATGATGTGTGACTGGTGACAATCTTCAAAAAGGTTATAGATGAGAAAAAAAGTATTTGGAAAAAACTTGGTTCTCAGGCAAAAGTGTACATATCAAGGGCGTAGGAACCGGGGGGGGCTGGGGGGGGCGCCAGCCCCCCCAGTGAAAAATGTGGAGGGGCGGAAGTATCATTCCGCCCCCCCGGTTCGCAAGTCAGAAAACCCCTTTTTCATTTCCAAATGAGAAAAAAAATCTCATTTGGAGCACCAAATTGTATCTAAGGCCAGGTGAAAATACAAAATTAAGTTTACAAAATGGAGTGGGTGTTGAAGTGTGCTATATTGCACCAAATTGCATCTGAGGCCACCTGGAAATGCAAAAAATTCCAAAGGGGAGGGGGACACCCCTCCCCTTAGACCCCTCCCCCAGGCTCGCCATCAGTCTTCAGCCCCCCCACTCAAAAGTAACTTCCTACGCCACTGGTACATATGGTTGGTCAGTTTCAAGCCCGAGAAGTGCCATTTCCGGTGATCTGGGGGTACCAAAACCAGAAATTTGCTTGTACGCTGCGTGCCAACCAACGGTGGCGCTCCGCTTAGATAGTAATACGCTCCCCCCCCCCCCCCGGTTAGAAAATCGCCCCTGGTTAAATGCAGCTTTTCAAGGCCTGGGCAGTGCCATTTACTGCAATCTGGGAGGCAATATTTGCCAAAAAATTATTGTGCACTTCGCGCCAACTTATGGTGAAGCTCCACTTAGATAGTGAGCCAGCAGTTATGACTTTTTATTTCATCAATGGCCTGCAACCCCCCCCCCCCCCACTTCTGACAAGAAATCTCCGCCACTGTTACAATATGCATTTACAAAAGACACCCTGACTGAAATCGAAACAACCAAGTTGGCAAATTTGATGAATTTGGAATATTTGATAGTTATCTACAGTGTACCTCCTGTGAATTTCATTGTGTAGTTTCTACACAATGAAATTCACAGGAGATATATATTTGCCTTTTGGCAATTTATCAAGCTTTGGTATTTCTGAAGACAAAGCTATGGCTGAATCGATCCACAAAATGCTGGAATTTTTCTGCCACCTAATTACCTTACTTACCATATGCATACAAAAGAAACCCCTAATATTAGAAAAGACAATATAACAAGAGATTGCACCTCTAACTGAAACCGAAACAACGAAGTTAGATAATTTGATGAATTTGGGATATTTGATGATTTTGTATACAACGAAATTCGCTGATAGTATTACCCTTTGGCAGTTTAACAAGTTTTGGTATTTCTGAATACAATAGTTATGGTTAAATAGGTTCTCGGAATGTCTGATAGACAGAAAACAGGGAGCTTCACTTTCAGTTTCAGTGTCAGTTTATATTCTCCACATCACCTCAGTGAAGTATAAGAGACCATTTACACGGTACATTTCAAATTTCAATAACAATCCAGAGATTAACAAAATTACAAATAACATATAACTGAAGAACAAAAGGGAGTAAAAAGAAAAAAAAGAATGACACACGTTCTTTCAACGATTGGTCTGAATAGTTTGAGAGTAGAAAGAGGGGGGGGGGGGAAGGGGAAGACTTGAGAAAAGTCTAAAACTGAAGCCGGTGCATTAGTGACTATTATATGAGTCTCTAGCATATTTTGAATCACCTTTGATGACCTACATTATGTTTTGTATGTTTGAGCATGTGCGCTTCACTTTTGTTATACACGAGTCGTGGCTGGGATTCCGTTGGTGGGGGGGGGGTTGCAATTAGCGGAGGCATAATGATTGGGGCAATATACCATTATCCCCCCCCCCCCCACCACCACCACCAACAACTACCACCACTGCCGAAATCATGTCATCATTTTATCACTTTTTTGAGGGAAATGAGCTTTAGGATCAATCAGTCTTATAGTTCATGTTTTTTCATATAATATCACATTTTGCACTGCTTTGCTTATCACTTTTTCTTTAATCGTCTTTTTTTTTTGTCGCATTGACAACGCTGCTGGTAACAATTGATACTATCTTGCTAGTTTGATGAAGCAAACTGGCGGTGAGCTAATTTTTCATTTTGTTTCTTATGCAAATTTTGCCAGCGAGGGCATACATCATATATTGATCTCATATCCCTACATGTTATGTATATAGGGAGATGAGATATTGTACTTCACCCCAAAACCAGAAGTATAAGGAAGTGTATGTGTATGTGACATTTGCTCGTAAGCACTCCAACTTCAGAAGGATAACTAGTGAAATTTCATATTTGGTGAGTAGGCTCTCCTTAGTTAGAACTGGTTTGGGTTTGTTGTTGGTTTCATAGTCAAAAGTCATTCGAGATCAATGAAATTGAGGCGGATCAAAAATTTATACAAACACATGGAAATTAACCCTTTTGCTTTGATGTTTTTAAATAATTAAGGGTCATTTTATGCAATTTGGTGATATCTGGTGAGTATCCAATATGAAAGAACAAAAAGATATTTTCCGCTTGAATAGTGGGGGGGGGGGAGCATACTTCAGCCCCTCCATCTCAAGAGGGTTTGGGGAATTTTTAACAACGTCAAGAAGAGTGTTGAAAATTTAAATCTAAATTCATGCATAGTAGTAGTGAAGTTTAAGCACTAGCGGTTCACACCGGGCCTGTGTGACCTTGTTAGTGAGAAAACAACTAGTTATTGTGATGGTCGGTGGAAAGAAGTTTTACTGATGAACATTATACGTTTCGTCCTTTCTAAAAAAAAGTTTTTGTTTGGGTATTTTTATAATACTACACAACTCGCATTGGGGGTGGGGGTGGGGGAGACCACGTGCCCCCAGGCCCACCAAGACCCCCCCCTTGGCGACGACACTGGTTACTCAACACACACATTATTGACCAATATTTTTACAATACGAATCATATATTTCCTCTGGTGTTATTCTCGATGACCTTTTAGATCATTTCCCGATTTTCTGCATTTCTGATTTTGAATTGCCTGAGCATGGCCGATGGACGAAATTGTATACGTTTGGCCCACCAGGCTGGAATTGATCAATTTACCGAAGCTATTTCTCAAATTGACTGGACTAATGTCCCAGCGTGTCCCGATATAAATTTGGCCTACAGTCTCTATATCGAACTTTTTCATGAAAATTACATTAATTTATTCCACATCGTTACTGCTCAAACTCCCCAACCTAGGAAAGCATCATACTCCTGAGAACAAAGCTGCATATGACAGATTCAGAAACAAACTAACAACTGTTTTTCGTATTGCTAAGTTTAATTACTATCTTAAAGAATTTATTAATCAAATTATAAAGGGAACATTGAACGCCACACTGTCTTGCTTGGGTGTATAATTCGTAAGAGTAATTATATTAACGAACTTAATAAACCTGGTAAGAGTATCTCTGATATCGATGTTATTTGCAATATTGTCAAAGATTACTTTGTAAGTATTGGACGAACTATAGACCAAGAGTAACTATAGACCAATTTCTGTCCTACCGGCCTTTAAAAAAAAAATTGAAAGAATTGTATACAATAGCTTGTGTTGTTTCTGACAACCTGTGATATTATTCATAAAAATCAGTATGGATTCCTTCCAGGAAAATCCACGACTCACGCTTTGATCACCTTTGTTTACAGTATTATTAGTGCCTTTGAAAGTAATAAGTTCTCATGTGGTAACTTTCTTGACCTTTCGAAAGCTTTCGACACGCCTGATCATAACATTCATTTATACAAGTTGTATCATCATGGTATTAGAGGAATTGATTAAGCTGGTTCTTCTAACAGACATTGCGTGTCAGTTTTTCCAATTCTAAGTTACATGTCCGTACTATTAACACCTCTGACCCTCAGGGGTCTATTCTTGGACCTGTACTGTTCCTGATCTACATGAATGACCTTCCCTTATCATTGTCATTGTTACTACACCAGAGCTATAGTTCTGATTACACCATGCCTTTTGATATTGTTATCTAGTTATGCGTTTCCCCTTTTCTTTCTGTTTAATTTTTTGTCCTTTATTCTGTTTAACCGTATTGTCCTTTTCCAGTGATGGACATGTTTTTTTTTCTCTCTGTAAATGGGATTCACATCCCGCAAGCTTTTAGTAGCTCCTCCTTGTGTAATCCCCTCAACCATTTATCATGTTTTAAGTCTCTAGTCTGAACACATCACTGTAAATTCTTTGAAATGAAGTTGAAGTGAATTGAAAAATGTCTGGAACAGATCCAGCTCAGTCAGTCATTCGACGTCTGATTTGTAGCATGGAGGTAAAAACAGACCTCCATGTTTGTAGCAAGTACAAACTTGCATTATTCGACCATGATTATTGAGAAGATTCTTTCAGGTGCAAATACTTTTCACTTCCAAAAATTGAGCAATTAAATAATAGCCTCTGTTCCCCCGATATGGAGTTTTCGTTAACTTAAAGGAGTAGTTATCTGACAACGTGATTATACATGCGCAATGCCAATGTCCATCTATGTAAACATGGTACAGTTTGCTTGTATAAAGTGTTAAACATGCATTTTATCAGCATCACAGAAACGGCAATTAGGAATTTAGTAGATTCAGCTCTGTAAAAAAAGCAAAATTAACGTTGTTTCGCATTCTATGAACTATTGAATTTCATCTTAGAAACTTGGTTCAGTTGTGACGGCTACCGTGAGAAAACCGCAACACTTGCGAATATGGGCTCAATGCTTGATGCTGCTATACCAGTATTGCAAGATTGAATTTAGTGTATAGTCCATGAAATAAAAGCGTATGAGGGAATCCTGAAAGACAATAATGAAACACAACGTAAATGTTTTGTCAAACAGCGCCCCTAACTTTACAAGTTGTTCACTAGCATATGACTTAGGATATATATGTGATGTACGATCAACTTTAGAGAACCATACTGTACGTACCAATCGTAGTTCTGCATAGAAGGTATTTACTGTGTATGGTGTCTCGTTATCACAGAGAGCTGAAATACGATATAAAATAGTTCAGAGTCAGTTTGTGTAGTCGAGTGGTCTAAAAGTCGGACAAGTAAGTACCTTTGAATAGAACGATATGATTTTCCCTACAAGTGTGACGCTCACGGTACAAACCAAGGCAGTAATAACCCCATTCCGCGAGAATAGTGTTGCTGCTAGCCTTAGCACTCCTACAGTAGTCCTACTAGTACTAGTGCTAGTATACTAGCCTAGCAGTAGTTTCTGTTTCTGTTAGGTACTCGTTTAAAACCCCTCTCGGGTATCACAACGAGGATGTTGGTACGCAGCTTAGCAGTGCTAGTAACAATGCGTGGGCAATCTTGTTTTAAACACCTCAAGACTAGGGCTCTCCTTAACGGCCAAGGATTGCATATTCCAGTCTTTTATAATCCTAGGATAGAAAAGCATGATGATTATGTGGAATTTGAGTAAAGCGGCCACACCTCCCCTGGTTTCAAGAAGGGATTAGTCTCGTTTGGGACTGCAACTAGGCCATTAATAATTTAATAAAGAAGCATGAGTCTGGCCCTTTTCCTTCTTTCTATGAAGGGTTCCCAATTCAAAGTCTTTAAGATCTCAGTGACGCTGGATTGCCTACGGAAATCATGAATTACAAAACGTGCTGTCTCCCTTTGAATTTTTTTCTATTTTTTCTTGGTCTGAGACCTTATAAGGGTCCCAAATCTGAGCTGCATATTCAAGAGCAGAACGACACATAGACATACTGTATATAAGCCAATTCCTGTAATTCTGGTGGGTAAGAGTGCAAATTCATATTCAGTAAGCCAAGGGTTCTACTGGTAATAGAGAATATCTTATTAATATGTGTAGAGAAAGATAAATTGTCACTAAACAGGATACCAAGATAAGGTTGCCCAGTGATGCACTCCAATATTTGATTGTATATGGAGTAAAAAAACACAGATTTTGCACCCCTATGCTTTATAGACATCATGAAGCATTTAGAGGGATTGAATTTCATGTCGCAAAGTGTAGCCCAGGATTCAAGAGCCTTCAGATCTTTCTGGAGGATGAGATGATCGTCAAAGCATCATCCGCAAATAAACGAAGTTGCGATTAAATGTGATAAGTAATATCCTTTATATAGCATAAGAACAGAACTGGGCCAAGACAGGTGCCTTGAGGGACACCTGAGAGAACAGGAGCGGATGTTGATGATATTCCATCGATAACCACACTTTAGTTTGGGATCTGTGTGACAAGAAAATATTGATCCAACAGGAGAGATCTCCCCGAATTCCATAATGGCCGATCTTGGCCAGCAATTTATGATGAGAAACTACATCAAATGCGTTAGAGAAGTCAAGAATATTTATATTAACCTGGGTATTCTTATCATAATAGTGATCTAAATCTGAAATAGTCATGAGAAGCTGAGTAGTACACGAACGACTCCTTCTAGAACCATGTTGTAGGTCTGTTAAAATGGCATGATTGTCCAAATGATCCATGATGTGTTTCACCACTATATTCCAAGATTTGACGAAAATCAAACTTACACTTTACCAAAATCATTTTGTTAACTCCTTGTACAAACCATTATAATGTTGAAAATATGACAATTGCCTGAATATGACTAATTGGCATGTGAAGTAGCTGAAAATCTCGAAATTGGAATATCAATTCATGAGGGATTTTGTACGTGTTAATGGTGTTCGTTTTGCAAGTAAGTATGACAAAATGTAATGTTGCTAACCCATTTCAGACAAGTTTTCCTTAAACCATTCCATCACATTTTATCTAGATAAGGCATGCCAGTAACCTTCAGTCCATGCTCACCTCAATTTACTACAGTAACAATTCACCTTCCTCTTTCAACATTCGACTACATCGCTGCAACATTGTTTACTCCTTGGTGGTCAGGACTGAATTAGAAGCTGTTAGTCAAAGCTGCCCTGGCTACCTGGGCATGAGGATGTGCTTTTATCTTGAGTAAGTTCAGTTAATTAATTTTGTTAGTATTGTAATTTTGCTTTGCTCAAAGCGTGTGAGCTAGCGACTTTCCAATTAAACTGACAAAGTGCTTTCTACTTGAGCTGTTTTCCATGTATTCTTTGGGTTTCTTGCCTTTTGGAACCTTAGCTGGCTGGGCCTTGTGACAGTAATCTACAGTATTGACCATCAAATTAAATTTCTGTTAATCAGCTAGTCATATCAAAATAATTTTGTAACAAATACATACTGAGGAGAAATAAATATTGGGGTTACAAACTGATCAACAATTGTTTAGACAGTAATGGGTGCATGGCCTACTGTACTGCTGTAAATAACTGAATAGGACATAATTATGGTCAGTTTGGTCACCAAAAAGCTACTAACTTGAGGTACAGCATCTCTTCATATGAATCCACCTACTTGGAATATTATGATTCTAGTTGGAATATTATGATTCTACATCTCCCAATCTAAGCTTAGTCATTTCAAGTCTCAATGTGTATTTGCCAGATTTTAACTTTGACCTAAAGTTCCAGCTTACTGCCCTGAAAGCTCAGTGAAAATAACACTGTTCCATGGATGCAATTTTCATATTAATAATCATTATTTTATTGAGTTATCTGTCATTAAACATTTTGAGCTAAATAAAATTCACCAGCTTTTATAACAAGTCCGTAGATTCTACAAACTGCAATCAAAATATGCAAGCCACACCCAACAGATCATGTGCCAATCAAATCTCTCTGTTTTGTTTACGACCATTAGGTCTAGGACTTTCTTTCACTTTCATGGCTAGCCTGTGTTATGTCCATACTCTTGAACAGTATCTTTCTTTCGGTCTTACTGATGTTGCTTGCAAAATTGTGTCATTTCCTTCCATTGCAAAGAATAAACAGCTGTTTTCAGACATTTCCTCTGTGAAATTGGGTAAAAAAAGTGGACAATTCGAGTATACAGTATAGGTTACATTTGTGTTATGAGCATGCTGATATGGGGGTCGCAGTGATTTATCGGTAAATCGTTCTTGCCATAAGGGCAACAGAAAATAAATTTCTTTCTTTTCGATTGCTTTTCTCCATTAAACCCACTTAGTCAGAGTGCAATTTAGAATAAGAAACTTTGAATCTGCTTCAGAAGTTTTGTTTTCCAAAATTCATCAGCAAGTTACAAGTATTGAGACTTTTAAAGAATTTTCACACTGTTCTATCCACACGTGACATATTCTCATGAAATCTTTAAAGAAATTTATAAAATGTCTTGGTGATGAGAATTGATTCTAATAATGTTTGGTGCTATTTCTACATCTCCTCTCTCAACTATTCCTTAGTCAACATCTACTGACAATAGGGTATCATGCTCTTTATGGTTTTCATTCTCAATGTAAGGGGACTGGGGTTGAGGGTGGATCAAGTAGTTTTGCTTTTTGTGTGCCAGCTCTGTCTCAGGTGACATTTCTCAACAGTACAAATTTATATAACTTGATCATTATGCTAATTATGTATCATGGAATGGGAAAGTCCTGCACTTTTCTAGTTTGGAGATGTTGCATGGGATGAACTATTGCATTAACAATGACCTCATTTTGAGTTCGATACATGAAAGGCTTTAGTTAAGACGGTGTAGCGACCATGCAAGATAAGGCTCAGTACTTCAGGTATTGTATTTATATGTTTGTAAATGCTGTACAAATATTGTCGACAGGAATAAACATTTTCAGTTTGAAATGCTGAAATTGAAATTTTTGTCAGAAAAGGTTTCAGCAGTTAGGAATGCAATGTAAATGTAGTAACATTTGGAATTTGTCATGTTCAGTTAAACTATAAGAAAAGATTTGGTATATTGTCTGGTTGCCTGCTTTGAGCCAGGAGTAATGTTGTATACATTTACTTTCCATTTACAGCTCATCAAAGGCCAGCCACGATGACTTCTGGTGCTGGACCTAGACTCTTTGAGGCCGCTTCACATGCCAAGCTGTACAGCAAATTCAGACCAACATACCCCAAAAGCGTGATGCAGAAAATTCTGTCATTCTTGTTGGAAAAGGTTAGTGATGTATTACTCAAGTAAGTTAAGGTATTCATATGCAGAATAACCAAGAGATAAATAATCCTGTTATTTTACCTGTTGAAAGAGAAAAATCATTCATTAATTTCAATAGGTTTAGGATGTAAATTCAATATGGCTAATTCCTTCTTCCAAATTGATTGAAACATTTCTCTGTGATGTTCTTTACCGATCTCATCGGCCAGTTATAAATTTAAATACGTTTTACTTTTTGCCGAGATTGGATTTTAAGACTGTTTTCTTGAATACATTCTGTTCCTTTCAAGTTTCCTTGTAAATAAACACACGACTCACTCATAATTGCGTTACGATTTTACTTTTTGCTTTTTCCATTATTCATCTCAAGGTTTATTATGCATATTTGTCTACTCTTTATGTTTTTCGTATTGTAGCATTCCGCCCCTTTGGAATTGGCAGTAGACATTGGCTGTGGATCGGGTCAGAGTTCAAGATCCCTCACTCCTCATTTCAAGCAAGTCGTTGGACTCGACGTCAGCCAAGTTCAAATATCTCAGGCTCAGAGTAAATCGGTGGAAGAAAATCTCACTTACAGGTTAGAAGAAAATTGGATGCGTTCGTTTTGTGACTAGAGTATGTTCAAAATAACTGCTTTCCTTGTGAAAATTATTTTGGAGAACAGTATTAAAGATAATTAGTTGTGATGTATTTTTCTTAAGATCTGTATCCAGGTATAGGGTTACCATACAATGTTGCTTGTTCTATATGTCTATTAATGCATCAGATGTGCTTCTAGCAAATGACCCCCAAAAAATTAGCAATTAATGTTAAATTTTAAGCAGCTCTTTGAACTAAATATCCAGTACAAGTAAGCAGGCACTAAAATTCCTTCAAATGTTATTTATCTAGCTCGGCCAATCAAGTTACATTTCATTAATGAAGAAAAGTCAATGGTTTGGTAACAATCTTTGATGTTTACTTTGCAAGTGATTAGTTCTAATTTTAACAAGTGTCTGAACAATGAATTATTTGACATGTAATGTAACGGAATCATTACCTGTTCGATAACGACAGAGAATTTACAATGATGTATTAGTTTGATAAAATGCCATGTGTATTAGTCCTCAGGTTTGGTGAAATACTTGGCAAACAAATTCAAAAAGTTAAACCTATTTTCTTTGCATCCTGTTGAACTTGTCATCATATTAGGTTGTGTGATTTTATACTTCCTTAAAAATGGTTTGTAAATGGTTGGCTAAGTATTGGTTCTTTTGGAAAAATAGTTTCTAATCTTGCAGTGCAATCTGTTAATAACTAGTTAATAATTGAGCCAGGCAGATGAGCTACGGAATCATGTGAACCCTACTGTAGGATACAAAATATCTAAGAAACAGATGTAAACTGCCATTTCAAAACCATGTGAACCCTAGGATACAACATCTCTACAAAATGGATGTGAATTGCTTTAAATCTGAGATGTCTTTTAGCCTTAAACCATGTGAACCCTACAATACAACATCTCTGTATAATGGATGTGAACTTCTTTGAATCATAGATGTGAACAGCCTTACAGTAAGTCATGTGAACCCAAGGATACATAATATCTAAGAATCAGATGCAAACTCCCTTTTATAAACCATGTAAACCCTAAGATAAAACATCTCTACAAGTTGGATGTGAACAGCCTTAAATCATGGATGTGAACAGCCTTACAGCAAGTCATGTGAACCAAGGATACCAAATATCAAAGAAACAGATGTGAACTGCCGTTGCCCCTGTGAACTCTAAGATACAACATCTCTACAAACTGGACGTGAACTGCCTAAAATCATGGATGTGAACAGCCTTACAGTAAGTCATGTGAACCAAGGATACCAAATATCAAAGAAACAGATCTATGTGAACTGCCTTTGACCATGTAAACTCTAAGATACAACGTCTCTACAAATTGGAGGTGAACTGCCTAACATCATGGATGTGTACACTAAGTCATGTGAACCTTAGGATACCAAATATCAAAGAAACAGATGTGAACTGCCTTTGACCATGTGAATCTAGGATACAACAGCTCTACAAATTGGATGTGAACTGCCTAAAATCATGGATGTGTACAGTAAGTCATGTGAACCCTAGGATACCAAATATCAAAGAAACAGATGTGAACTGCCTTTGACCATATGAGCTCAAAGATACAACGTCTCTACAAATTAGACATGAACTGCCTAAAATTATGGATGTGTAAATTAAGTCATGTGAACCCTAGGATACCAAATATCAAAGAAACAGATTTGAACTGCCTTGGACCATGTGAACTCTAAAACACAACAGCTCTACAAATTGGACGTGAACTGCCTAATATCATGGATGTGTACAGTAAGCCATGTGAACCCAAGGATACCAAATATATCAAAGAAACAGATCTATGTGAACTCCCTGAAACCATGTGAACCCTAAGATACAACATCTCTACAAATTGGACTAGAACTGCCTAACATCATGGATGTGTAAAGTAAGCCATGTGAACCCAAGGATACCAAATATCAAAGAAACAGATCTATGTGAACTCCCTGAAACCATGTGAACCCTAAGATACAACATCTCTTCAAAATGGATGTGAATTGCCTTAAATCATGGATGTGAACAGCCATTTAGTAAGTCGTCAGAACTTCCTTGAAGCTGAGATTTGCCTTTCTTTTCTGAATATGCATCATTTTTACCAAGCTTATTCATATTTTCAAAGTAATCAAATACCCCCACCAATGTAACTAATTAATCGATGTGATAATAAGCTGTTGGGGTATTCCAAATTACAGAGGTTTATTATTAACCCACTACAAGATAGTTTGTGACCCACAAAGTTAATCCAATGTTTCAATATCTAGATCTTGCAGGTTTATGGCTAATGATATCACCTTGCTGGACTAAAGAAACATATATATGTTTGAAGGTGTTGTATAACTCTCCACATGCACTTATGATATGGTACGAGCAGACTGTTCAATTCATCATCCGGATAGTGCAACATCATAAAACTTTATTACCAGGTTGGACAATCATGCTAAAATGGCTGCTGAGAAATCTTCACGTGGAGGCTTATTGTATGCCTTTGATTGACTTGGTAGTGAAAATAAAAAAAAACAAATCTGATATTGTAAAGGAAAACTTGCAAACATGAAGTTGACTATTTAATGTCTGCTCTGGAGTCTGTTTGATCTTGATTTTATTTCTTGTCATGTAGGCAGGGTAGCGCAGAGGAAATTCCATTCTCAGACCATTCGATAGATTTGATAACTTGTGCTCAGTCCCTACACTGGTTTAATGCCGACAAGTTCTATAAGGAAGCCTCAAGGACCCTGAAACATCAAGGATGTGTAGCTGTGTATGGGTATGGCGTCAACCTTCCGTATGTACCAGATGAAGGTATACAAACATCCATGCATCAGGAATACCTAAAGGTACCTAGCCAGTTGATTTCAACTTCATGGACAGCCAGGGCATACAAATAAACCTATATTGTATATATATATATATATATATATATAAACCTATATCGTATATATATATATATATATATATATATATATATATTAACCTATATTGTATATATATATATATATATATATATATATATATATATATATATATATGAATTGATAGTTTCTTGTGGAAAGTCTTCGCAAGCATTGCTAATTGCTATACGATTTTTAATATAGTGTTGCATAATAAAGAAAAATTCATCATGAAAGTTACACACTTAAATCGATGGAAACTTTCAAGATTGGCTTTCTAGATTTGCTGTTTTGAATCAATAAATCTCATAAAGATTTGCTTCATGTTTCATGGTTTTCACACGGTCTGAAGAAAACACAGCAAAAGTGGGGAAAAGGGAAAAAACCCTCTTTCTGTTGTTTTGAAAGTCCATGAATTTTGGAGTGAAGTCTGGAAACAGTGAGGAAAATCTTTCTTTTTCTTTTGGAGCAATTCTTAATTTCATGGCTACTTATGGAAGGTTTTGTTTTCCACAAAGAGAACATCTTTCGTCCTGAGTTTTTTACTTTTGGTGATACGTTCACCCGCGATTTTGTAATTTTCCGTAAAACTCTGCAATTCATGGTAGATGTTAGCATACATTTTACAAGAGTTACAGTTGTTAGTCCTAACATACAGCAGGTGGGATATCATTAATGTCCTTATTATTGTATTGGTTTCGCAGTAAACTGTTAAAAACATAGTCTGGTTATGAAAATTTCTGGATTTTTGATTTGTTGCAAAGGGAAGGAAGTTTTCTTTGCATGCTGACTTTGTGTCACTTTTGACCAAAAATATTTATAATAAGGAATATTTACACATCATTGAATACCACATTAACAGAGTTCTACGTGGTAACAGCCAGTTTTGGTTGCTCCTTAAGGACTTTGTTAAATCCTTGGTATACAATCTTTCTTACTTGGTAACCCAAATTGTCACCTCATAAATTTGCAATCTGGGGGGGGGGGGGATTTTGTGGACTGGGCAAAGGGATACAGAGGGGGAAGTACCTCCCTCCCTCCCCTGAAATTGAGAAACTTTTATGTCGTTTCGAGTGCTAAGTTGCAAAATGGTTACACAATATTTTGTAACTTTTGATGTAATTGGTGTTCAACATTTGTTTTGGACTTTCTTTTTCTCACAAATATCCTGCATTTTCTTGCTTTCATTTCCAATTTTTTTTGGCAATCATCCAAAATTTTCTGGCAATCCTAAAAACAGTTGTGCTCCCCACTTAGATTATCAGGGAGTTAAATAACCATTTAGTCTGATAAAGGAAATTTTGTTTGTCAAAAAACTGGATGAAATCTTTCATTTTTGGCTGGATTGAAGCTTATACCTCATTTCAGAGACAATGATGGGATTGCAGTAAATTAAGAAAACACATCTTGTTTTCAGACAGTTTGTTTTCTTGACGAGAATTAGTCCATTAACCATAGGTTGCATTTTTCAGCTCTCTTGACCTCAACTTACTGAAACTTTATCTCTTCAGCAAACAGACTGGTTAGTTTGGAAGAGTTGATTTGTTCACACCTTGCCATGTCTGTCTTGATCTGATCTGATAGCGATTCGGCTACTAGCTGTGTGAAGAGTTGCATAATAGAAGAAAAGGCAGCTCAACTAAGGTGCGAAAAGATAGGACTGATCACTCAGCTAACCAACTGGAAAAAAAAAACTGCTGTTCAGTACAAACGGCGGGTTTTTGGATGCAACCTATAGCTAATGGACACTTTCGTGGCATGTTTCTAAAATAGTGGTATATGATACCACTGGCTCGTGGCGTATGCATCAGAAATCGCACCTTGTGAAGGATGTTTGGGTTGGGTGGCAGCAATTCCAGTATGTTACAAACATTCTACACACAGGTAGTTTGAACTGCCGTCACAAAATTCCCAATGTCAAACTTTTACTCTATATAAGGTCACTTAGGTTTTAATTGAGGAACTGGATCGCAGCGGGTGTATGATGGCAAATTATTTTATTAAAAATGAAAGCTGGTATTTCTCTTAGGGCCGGAACTAATTATGTTGTTCCGAGAACTAGGACGATTCAGACCTTCGGTGATCGGGCATTTTCTGTGGCAGGTCCAAGGGAGAGGAACAGCTTACCCACTGAAATTCAGTCGTGTTGTTCCTTCACGAGTTTTAGGAGCAAACTTAAAACACATCTGTTCCAGGTTGCATTTCACTAGTACTGTTTTAGGGTGTGGTTGTGTTTTTTGTAAAGGGCCACTGCATATAGTTTCTATAGAAGTGAGGGCTATAGAAATGCTATTATTATTATGATTATTGTTATGATGTTGTGATAATGCATTATATTTATAAAACAATTCGGAGGGCTTTTCCATCAATAATTTCTTTGTTCTCATATTTCCTCCGTGAAATTGTAATAAATTTAGAATATTTGTTAAGCTGTCTTTGTACTCAAGATGTCTGTCAAAAGAGAAGTTGCTCTGAGCATATTTCCTTTGTCTTGTAGACAATGAAAAAATTAAAAGACATTTTCAATTTCACCAAACTTTATACATATCTTTTGAAACAGAGTGATCTGTCTGGATATGGTTTTCACATTTTCGTCGGGCAACATTTTTGTTTGTTTTATCTCTTGATAGATTTACAAGGATATTTTAGGGCCTCACTGGGATAAACGGAGATATCATGTTGATAATCTGTACTGTAACATCCAGGTACCATTCAGAGAATCTAAGAGGTAAGGGTTCTTACTTTGAGTAAATCTTATGTTTATTTATTAGTATAATTATATACTGTAACATATTAATAATTAATAATTGTTTACTATGCAATGCAGGTCCATCCAAGATCATTTCAAGTAAAGCAGAACATTTGGGAAAAAAAGGATGTTAATTTGCAATTTTGCCTTAGATATGTGATTTATATTTATGAAGCATTTTTCTCTCTAACCTGTCTCAACTGAAAATCATGCACTCCAGGTTACCTTCTTTGGTGAATTTTTGTTTAAATTTTTTTGACACTTCCCCCACCCCCTCCTTCCCCTCCCTCCACCCACTGCCCCTGACAAACTTCAGGGTCAATGGCACTTCAAAAATGAAGGGATTAACATATAAACATGTATGGAACTTAATCAATAATTGCCCACAAATTAATGTTCATTTGATAAGTTCACATGGAAACTTAATTTGGGAGTAATACTCACTATTAAAACAAGTTAAATATTTTTGGAAGCTGACAAACAAATGTGAAATAGCTGCTGTAGAGGGAGGTTTTTTACCGAAAACATAATTCAAATTCTGTGTTTCTGATCATGTTTTTTGGGAGGGGGGGGAGGGGTGTTGAAGGAAACCTTGTCACTTATTCCATCAGCAATGGAGCCTCAGTTTTAATTAAAGCAGCTTTTTTCTGTTTTTTTTCTTCTGTTTTCCCACCCTTTTAACATGTCCATCAAGTTTTCTACATGTATTCTTCAAAACAGCAAACTAATATAGTAGCCAAGTTTTTTCGCCTCCACGAGAATTAATTGGCAAGTAAGTAAGGACTTCTGCAGATAATGAGTAGAGTGTCTTCCGACAAATTCCTCGTTTAAAATTAATCGCATACCATTCCCCAAATCCACTAATTTGAATTCAACCAATCAGTGAATAGCTAAGATGTTTATTTATGAGCTGTTGCTTTAAGGCATTGAAGACTCGCCCCAAACCGCTACCGCCCTCTGAAAAAGTTAACTTACTGTTGCTAGCAAGTGAAGTTTTTTTCTTGTGACTACAAAATGCAGACAGTAATGAAACGTGATACCTTGTTATCTTTTATCTGGACCTGAGATGTCCATCGCTGCATGTAGTGACTGTACACTAGTGTCTAATTACCGACGGTAGCAAGCTGTGTGTGTATTTTCTGGGATAGAGGTGGTGTCTAACACTTCTGTTACACCTCATTTGAAACTATGTCAGATTACCTGGCATCAGACATTTCTTTAGGCGCGAGTCTTCACTCCCTTTAAAATAGATTTATTCACAGCAATCCAAAACATTTGCCTCGTTGGTATCACAGCCATAGATACACAATGTACACATATAAAGCATGGTGTTGTAGTTGATATTGGTGAACTGGGTTTGGGAAATTACTTACCTCATTATTCAATGGCGTTCATTGAATTTAAATATGTATAATATGGGCGGGTTTATTGCGATCCTAACAGAAAATATCTTCGACAAAACCAATGTTCAAAGTTTCAAAATGTTCAACTTTTATTCCGCCATTTGAAGTTAGATTTGCTAGTTATGTATGTCGTTATGGCATCGTGGGGTCAATGAGGTTGAGAAAATGATGTAAAAAGCTGCTTAAGATGAAGCAAAAATTGTGCTTGCTACCCTTAGATGATCAATGTTAAAAGGAGGGTACATTCATTTGGATCAATAGTAGTCCAAATTTTAATAGGAAATGTTGATTTTGTTAGGTGATTTACTGCTAAGTTTATCTACTTTTTCATCCCTGTGTATGTTGTGTTGTTTACTCATATTTAAAAGATAATCTTTTGTAGAGTTACCAGAATTTAATATTTAGTACAACGCACTGGAGGCATTCCGTATTGGTCGCAAACTTTATGTAATGAGCAAACGTTTCCAAAAATTCTTCCCTGTTGGGCTTGACTAAAAATTATGCACAGCCATTGAGAAGTGTTCACTTTATAGACAAGGAAATGTCCCAGTGATATATAACAGGGCATAATTTATTCGATAATGCAGTACCAAACTTTCATGCAAAATGGTCAAATTGCTATACAAGTGCAACCAATGTATAGCAGTTTGAGACAAAGGCACCAAAGTATTTAATAAGAGACAATACTCAGAGCCGTCAAAATTGCTAAAGTAGCTACACAAACTTTGAACCCTAAATTAATCCCTGTAAAACGTTATTAGGAACTCAGTGAAATGTTTGTTGAACGTTTGAGGACGAGTGACCATTATTATACTTGTTTAGCACATGTGATGGTTATATTTATGACCTTAAAACTTAACAGCAAGGCCTATAGACTGAGAAGTTGCCTTGTGCCCCCCTCCCCAACCTCCTCCCCAACCTCCTCCCCAACCTCCTCCTCCTCCTCCTCCTCCTCCTCCTCCTCCTCCTCCTCCTCCTCCTCCTCCTCCTCCTCCTCCTCCTCCTCCTCCTCCTCCTCCTCCTCCTCCTCCTCCTCCTCCTCCTCCTCCTCCTCCTCCTCCTCCTCCTCCTCCTCCTCCTCCTCTTCCTCTTCCTCTTCCTCCTCCTCCTCTTCCTCCTCCTCCTCCTCCTCCTCCTCCTTCTCCTCCTCCTCCTCCTCCTCCTCCTCCTCTAATCTAGCAAACTTAAAATAAATAAAATAAAATTAGGAAAAGAAATGTAAAAAAAAAGAAGACAATTTTTGGCACGATAATTAAGTCTAAATGCTTGCAGTTTGTAAGTGAAGTTTTTGACTGTTATTCTGTGATTTGGGGAAAATGTAGCATTCGTATAAAAAGTAAGGCACCAGTACTGCTGAAATACAAATTTTGGGGAATTTGTTGTCGGGATATTCAATTCAATGTTTGGTTTTGTCTGTTTTTTTCTAGGGATGACAGCGTGGTTATGGAAGCTGTGATGTCAGTGGATGATATGATTGGATACATCAAAACTTGGTCCTCGTACCAGACTTACATCAGGACGTTTCCCGAAAAATCTGACTTCCTCTTGAAACACAGACAAAAGTAGGTCATCTTAGTGTTAGCTCAGTGGTTAACGCCGAAGCCTTTCAATCATAAGGTCCCCGGTTCGAGTCACTCCCAGATTAATGTATATGTCGTCCAGTTACAGAGTTGTTGACAATTGACAATTCATAATCATGGACGTTAGATATGAATGTGAGAGACTGATTTCGGTCAGCTATTGATGGCTTCTTCGCAAGTTCCTGCTTGCAGGAGGATCTAAAATACATACATCTTTCTAATATACATACCAAGAAATACTGTCGATTTGTTATGATGGTGAGTCTGGGCATTTGCCTTGTCAAGTCCTATTGAAAGCTTGGATTTACTCAGTTTGTTCATACTACATCAAGCAAAACCTTTCTCTCAACCCTATCCCCTGACCTCGCCTTTAAGCTGCAGCATCTTTGTTTTCAGCACAAAACAACTGCAACAAAAAAGATAGTTTTCTATAATTTTGAATACATTTGTATCCTCCTGTCAGACTACAGTTTTGGAATGATTGTATCTAACTTCCTTCAAAAGCATTGGCATGCAAGGATGGTAACACACATGTATGAAAGCATAGAACATGAAGAATGAGAGTAGAATGTTGGTACTAGTCCCTGACCGTTGTACATAAATGGATCTGGTGCTTAAAGGAACTTGTGTGGGTGTTAATGATGTTATGAATGTAAGTAAATGAATCCAATACTTAAAGCAACTTGTGTTGGTTCAGTGTATTTGTGAAAATAAGTAAATGGATCCATCACTTAGAGCAACTCTTGTGGGTGTTAGTGTTGCTGTGAATGTAAGTAAATGGATCCAACACTTAAAGCAACTTGTGTGGGTTTCAATGTATCTCTGAATCTTAGTAAATAGATCCATCACTTAAAGGAACTGGTGCGGGTGTTAGTGTTGCTGTGAATGTAAGTAAATGAATCCAACACTTAAAGAAACTTATGTGGGTTTCAATGTATCTCTGAATCTTAGTAAATGGATCCAACACTTAAAGCAACTTGTGTGGGTTTCAATGTATCTCTGAATCTTAGTAAATAGATCCATCACTTAAAGAAACTGGTGCGGGTGTTAGTGTTGCTGTAAGTGTAAGAAAATGGATCCAACACTTAAAGCATTATGTGTGGGTTTCAGTGTATTTTTGAATGTAAGTAAATGGAACCATCACTTAAAGAAACTTCTGTGGGTGTTAGTGTTGCTGTAAATGTAAGTAAATAAATCCAACACTTAAAGCAACTTGTGTGGGTTTCAGTGTATTTGTGAATGTAAGTAAATGGATCCATCACTTAAAGGAACTTGTGTGGGTGTTAGTGTTGCTGTGAGTGTAAGTAAATGGATCCATCACTTAAAGAAACTTGTGTGGGTTTCAATGTATTTCTGAATCTTAGTAAATGGATCCATCACTTAAAGAAACTTGTGTGGGTTTCAATGTATTTGTGAATGTAAGTAAATGGATCCATCACTAAAAGAAACTTGTGTGGGTGTTACTGTTGCTATGAATGTAAGTAAATGAATCCAACACTTAAAGCAACTTGTGTGAGTGTTAGTGTTGCTTTGAGTGTAAGTAAATGGATCCATCACTTAAAGAAACTTGTGTGGGTTTCAATGTATTTCTGAATCTTAGTAAATGGATCCATCACTTAAAGAAACTTGTGTGGGTTTCAATGTATTTGTGAATGTAAGTAAATGGATCCATCACTAAAAGAAACTTGTGTGGGTGTTACTGTTGCTATGAATGTAAGTAAATGAATCCAACACTTAAAGCAACTTGTGTGAGTGTTAGTGTTGCTTTGAGTGTAAGTAAATGGATCCATCACTTAAAGAAACTTTTGTGGGTTTCAATGTTTTTCTGAATCTTAGTAAATGGATCCATCACTTAAAGAAACTTGTGTGGGTTTCAATGTATTTGTGAATGTAAGTAAATGGATCCATCACTAAAAGAAACTTGTGTGGGTGTTAGTGTTGCTGTAAGTGTAAGTAAATGGATCCATCACTTAAAGGAACTTGTGTTTGTGTTAATGATGCTATGAATGTAAGTAAATGAATCCAACACTTAAAGCAACTTGTGTGGGTTTCAGTGTATTTGTGAATGTAAGTAAATGGATCCATCACTTAAAGAAACTTGTGTGGGTGTTAGTGTTGCTGTAAGTAAATGTATCCATCACTTGAAGCAACTTGTGTGAGTGTTAGTGTTGCTTTGAGTGTAAGTAAATGAATCCAACACTTAAAGAAACTTATGTGGGTTTCAATGTATCTCTGAATCTTAGTAAATGGATCCAACACTTAAAGAAACTGGTGCGGGTGTTAGTGTTGCTGTAAGTGTAAGTAAATGGATCCAACACTTAAAGCATTATGTGTGGGTTTCAGTGTATTTTTGAATGTAAGTAAATGGAACCATCACTTAAAGAAACTTGTGTGGGTGTTAGTGTTGCTGTAAATGTAAGTAAATAAATCCAACACTTAAAGCAACTTGTGTGGGTTTCAGTGTATTTGTGAATGTAAGTAAATGGATCCATCACTTAAAGGAACTTGTGTGGGTGTTAGTGTTGCTGTGAGTGTAAGTAAATGGATCCATCACTTAAAGAAACTTGTGTGGGTTTCAATGTATTTCTGAATCTTAGTAAATGGATCCATCACTTAAAGAAACTTGTGTGGGTTTCAATGTGTTTGTGAATGTAAGTAAATGGATCCATCACTAAAAGAAACTTGTGTGGGTGTTACTGTTGCTATGAATGTAAGTAAATGAATCCAACACTTAAAGCAACTTGTGTGAGTGTTAGTGTTGCTTTGAGTGTAAGTAAATGGATCCATCACTTAAAGAAACTTTTGTGGGTTTCAATGTATTTCTGAATCTTAGTAAATGGATCCATCACTTAAAGAAACTTGTGTGGGTTTCAATGTATTTGTGAATGTAAGTAAATGGATCCATCACTAAAAGAAACTTGTGTGGGTGTTAGTGTTGCTGTAAGTGTAAGTAAATGGATCCATCACTTAAAGGAACTTGTGTTTGTGTTAATGATGCTATGAATGTAAGTAAATGAATCCAACACTTAAAGCAACTTGTGTGGGTTTCAGTGTATTTGTGAATGTAAGTAAATGGATCCATCACTTAAAGAAACTTGTGTGGGTGTTAGTGTTGCTGTAAGTAAATGTATCCATCACTTGAAGCAACTTGTGTGAGTGTTAGTGTTGCTTTGAGTGTAAGTAAATGGATCCATCACTTAAAGAAACTTGTGTGGGTTTCAATGTATTTCTGAATCTTAGTAAATGGATCCATCACTTAAAGAAACCTGTGTGGGTTTCAATGTATCTCTGAATCTTAGTAAATGGATCCATCACTTAAAGGAACTGGTGTGGGTGTTAGTGTTGCTGTGAATGTATAAAGTAATGGATCCATCACTTAAAGAAACTTTTGTGGGTGTTAGTGTTTCTGTGAATGTAGTTAAAATGAATCCATCACTTCAAGAAACTTGTGTGGGTGTTAGTGTTTCTGTAGTAAATTGAAACCATAACTTTAAGCAACTTGTGATGGGTTTATTAATGTCTTTGTAAAGCACATCCCACCAAGTAAGTCATATTTAGTGTGTGTAAGTATCGCATTGTAGCTTGTCAGCATTCTGAAATATTTCTTTCCACAGAAAATTGTTTGCTCATCCGATCATTAGCCCATTGAATGACTCAGCATTAAAAATAGTTTTACCTCAGAAGTTGGTATGCATATAAGGCTAACCCTCAATAAGTGTTTAGTAGCCAAAACATGTTATTTATTTGTTTTGAAATTTAGCATTCTGTGCTGTGGTGTTAATCATTTGTGTCTCTGAATGTAACAAAAGTAAATATACAGTGCTGTGGGACATGTACTAATGTTATCACTTGGCAGAATACATTAGACAGTTACGTTTAGTTTTCACACAATCATTTATGTTTGTGCTTTTTACTTTTGTTTGGTGTTTTGCAGATTTCTGGAGATTATACAGCCCATCAGTCCATCCACACCTGCCGAAGAGATTAGGTTTGATGTCAGAGGTCCTATATTTATACTGTTGGGAAGAAACTCTGTGAGATCATAGCAATCATACAAGGACAGACGACACATCTCTTCTTTAAAAGACCCTATGCCTGCACAGTCTGCATATTCATCAATAAAAACATTCCTTTATTTTTGTACAGGAATATTTCCATGCACTAAACACATGTTAAATAACCAACTTGCAATGGATGTCTTAATTATTCAAAAATGTATACTGCCAATTATAATTGGTCACTTAAGTTGTTTTGACTTGCTAAGGACAGAAAGCGCTTGCATGCAAGTTTTATGTGCGATGCCAAACTTGTTTGCAAATTACATCAAGAACTACAGTATAACCACATCTCATTCTTCATTATTGGATGCCACAATACTGAGTTCTGAAATCCTATTGTTTATGTTGGTGGCCAAAGAAAATTTGAGGTCAACAGAGGTCACAGTGTGTTAATCTTGTATGAATGTGCAATATGTGAAGGATAACTTGGGCAAATCTCAAGTACGAAATTTGCCCAAGATGAATAAATACTGATATATGTATCATGTACTTGAAATGGTGGCACTCTTTCATATAAACTTTTGTAAATCTCTTGAATACATGATAACAAAAGTTGAAAGTTTCATGATCATCAAAATCCAACTCACCCATCAGAAAAATATAGAAACTCTTATAAAAAATACAGACTGGCATGGTCAGGATAAGTTTAAAAAAATTGTCATAACTTGATCTCTATTGATCTGGTCATATCAAGGTGTGTTTTAGTTGGTTCATGTGATATGTCTACTTTAAATGGATGTTGGGTTCTGCTTCCACAGACATCTGCAAGATCATGATCATGTTGTTTTCTTCCATTACTTCTGGGAAGATTCATCTACAATCTCCAGCAATGTCCCTGGATTGTATGTACTTTCCTACAAATATCCTCAAATTTGTAAAACGGTCCACAATAGCTTCAATTTTACCTGTTAGACCTTCCGTTCATAAAACAGTTCCAACAACAATTACATTCATAACTCACAGTAAAATGCATTTTAGGTCATTGACTAATTTCAACGGCTGTTTTACACATGGAAAATGTCTTCTTGGACGTAGTAGAATATAAAGAGACTCCCAGTTACCTTCCTTGTTTTATCGGCATTGGAGTTTTATGTGTTGGGCAACAAAGCTGTTTCAGGAAGAGGTTTTCTACACTTGAGTGTTTCAACAACATACTTGAAACAAATATGTACCACCAAAAGACTCAAAGGTCCTGAAAATTCCATCCTCCATGTTAATGTGTAGGTTTGGTTTCATTATCTTTGATTTCAAAGTGGAAAGGGGGGGGGTGGGGGAGAGGTCCATTTCAACATCCCTGGATTTACTTGGAAAAGTAGCTAAACTACGAGGCCAAAGTATTGGAGAATTCTGATCGGTATTGATTAAGTCTACTGGACTGAAACATATTTTAACGACAGCTAGATGAGATGATGAAGTGGGGGCGGGGGGGGGGGGTGGCGGGAGGGTGAAGCATAGAAAGGTTTGAAAATATCCCAGTACTAGAGTATACCACAAGTACCATTGATTTGCTGTGAACTATACAATAAACCTCCCAGTACATTTATCAGAAATGAATGTTATTTCTGGTGTTTCCTGGTGACGTCAAGGGGAGCAGTGAACCCCTTTGAGTTGGTACTGACAAACTGTTTTTAGCCTATATTGGTGTAATTTATGGACCAGTTGTTCAGGATATAGAGTGAGAATGAAATTTGACAGAAGTTGTTAAGAAAACATATTTAAAGCCATGGTTAGGTCAGCACAATGGCGGCTGTGACAGTGTTGTTGGCTATGACAAGGTATATATGCTATGCCGGTGTTGTAGGCTATGGGAAGGTATATATGCTGTGACATGATGTAGGCTATGGGAAGGTTCATTCGCTATGAGAGTGCTGTATACTATGCCATGGTAAAACTGCTGTGACAGGCTTGTAGGCTATACCAAGGTTCATTGTCTGGCAAGGTACATCGGCTGTGACAGTGTTGTAGGCTATGACAAGGTATATATGCTGTGACATGATGTAGGCTATGGGAAGGTTCATCGCTATGAGAGTGCTGTACACTATATGCCAGGGTAAAACTGCTGTGACAGGCTTGTAGGCTATACCAAGGTTCATTGTCTGACAAGGTACATCGGCTGTGACAGTGTTGTAGGCTATGACAAGGTATATATGCTGTGACATGTTGTAGGCTATGGGAAGGTTCATCCGCTATTAGAGTGCTGTATACTATGCCATGGTAAAACTGCTGTGACAGGCTTGTAGGCTATACCAAAGTTCATTGTCTGGGAGGTACATCAGCTGTGACAGTGTTGTAGGCTATGACAAGGTATATATGCTGTGACAGTGTTGTATGCCAAGGAGTGTCTGCTATGATATTGGATACTATGCCAATGGATACCTGCTATAACAGTGTTGTAGGCTGTGCCAAGTTCAAGGAAAGTATTTTTAGGCTATTCCATTGTTCATCTTTGTGATATGCTTTCTGCTATGACAGTATTTTTTGGCTATTCCAAGGTACATCTGTGGGATATGCTAACTGCTGTTACAGCTTTTTCAGGCTTCTCCAAGGTTCATCTGTGGGATATGCTCTCTGCCTTACAGTATTTTTAGGCTATTCCAAGGTACATATGTGGGGTATGCTAACTGCTGTTACAATATTGTTAGGCTATTCCAAGGTGCATCTTTGTGATATGCTCTCTGCTTTTACAGTATTGGTAGGCTATTCCATGGTAAATCTGTGGGATATGCTAATTGCTGTTACGTTTAGAATATTCCAAGGTACATTTGTGGGATATGCTGCCTGCTGTTATTTATTTTGAAAACCAAATCCATCTTTCTTACTGCATCAAACATTTATTGTAAAGTGTTTTCTGCTTAGTCCATGATTTTACCAAAACCTATGTAGCTATTTACTCAAAGTAAGCTTGCCAAATGATGACAGTAGGGGATCCTTTTATCTTCCAACTTATTCACTTAAAGTGAAGGTTAACTATTATGTATTAAATGAAGCCATGTGTTTCTCAAGAACATGTCATTGATGGAAACTTTCTGATACAAGTAGTATTAACGTATAAAATGAAAATTGGAAACATTTTCAACTTTATTTGGAACAAACATTGAACTGTTAAGGTTATGAACTTCATTGTGGTGGGATTTAAACCTATTATAGTATTGAACAATTTGTCAACAGAACTCAACATGCTACATTTGACTAAGGTATTATGTGCTCATATATTTATATGGTACAATAATGTCATATTATTATGTAATATTTTATTATCATATGGCAAATTTATAGTGTTGTTTACTTGAATCATTGAAGCAATGGAATAATCCCATGTCAGCTGCTGTATTAGATGTTTCACATTTAAAGGGTACCTTAATTTCAATTGAGTCAAACCCAGTGGCAGAGCTAGGGGTATTGGTCAGGAGGGGCAAAATGGTCTGTAGGGGCGCTTTCGACACTATCTAAGCGGAGCGCCACTACAGGTTGGCGCGTAGCGTAAAGTAAAGATACTCCCTAGATCGCCGGAAATGACCCTTTCCGGGCCTGGCTAATTTGCAGATAAACGAAGAATAAATAGGTGTCATCTCCAAATTACACCAACAAAATGTGACAAATGTCAAAAGGTAGATGAGAGCGCAATAAAAAAGTCAATAATCACGAATAAGTAAAAAGTGGTAAAGAGCTGAAAGGGGCGCCAGCAGTCCATTTGAGTCCGTCAGGGGGGGCATCCCCTTACTGTATGGACGATCCGCCACTGGTCAAACCTATTAAGTAGGAAGCTATCAAAATGTGAGGAAGCAGAACACTGGTGGGATTCTCGAGGTCTTAACCAGAAGAAGAATTAGTTTTTGTAGACTCTTGGTGGCTAAATTGGGACATTGAAAATGTCAACTATTTTATGTCCAAGTGCCTACCTTATCTACACAGTGTCAGTGGTTCAGTGAAGTTTTGAGTTTTTGACTGAGGTATATGGAAAGATCGATTTGATTGCATATCATTCCTTCAACAGTTCCTGTTGGATGATTTAGTACTGCCTTGGAGTTCATTGCTAGTCTGAAATAGTAAGGGGTCAGATATTTACACTCTCCTGAACACCTCCACTTTGAGAAGGGGGAGGCATACCCCTCTGTGCCCCCTTCCTCCCTACCTCCTGTACTCACGCCTATGTTAATAATGGACATTTTCGATGAGAGCTTTGTTTTAATAATGTTCTTTTATAAGCCCAAGACTTAAAATTTATAATATATGGACATAAATAGTTACTAATATATAAATTCTTACAAAATCTTTCAAACTGCATTAATTTTTTTAAATTTTACTCTTTCGTCTGGAAAGTGACTTTCAACCTACTTGAAATAATTTGTACAGATCGTATACAAATCCTGTTGTTGTTATAAGGAGAGCAAAACTGCACAGGTTCTCTGCTTCAGTATTTCTTTGATAATTTTTCCCAACCCACTTTCATCTAATTTGACAGTACACCAGATGTTTCATGGTCACCTGATATAAACTCTGCCTTGACTTCCATACTTTAAACTTAACCAAGACCTTTTAAATAAAGTATGAAAAACATTAATTTATCATAATTATGTTAAATTGTTCACATAATTGTGTTTGCAATTTTCTGCAAAGTGTTAAAATTGTTCACTTATAATAGGCCTATAAATGGTTCACAAATGCTAATGTAGATTTGATTACATGTTCATTAATTTAGATAATTTAAAGTTTTGCAATTAAATAACAATGTCTTACTTGTCACATTCTTCGTAATTGAAACCCTTCTTTTTAAGTAATTTTGCAATTTGGCATTCACTTTTTTTTTCCTTTAATTTTTTTTTTTTTTGCAAAGTGATGTAATACACTCACTACAAGTGCAGACGGATTAATAAAAAATGTAAAAATAATAAGATTCCAAAGATTTACCATTTTTCAGAAACATTTGTACGTAAAAAACTAGCTCATAGTGCTGCAGTAAATCAATAGTTTAAAGGCTTCCTGCAACATGTTGAAAGGTGAAAAGTAATCAGTTCATCAATGGAATTAATCATTTTGTTGACATATTAAGTGAGAAATTAATTATTTGATGAGAAGATATATATATTTCCAAAAAGGGCTTACTGTAATGTTTCCCTATATAAAAGTGTAGTGTAGTTGTAAGTTACTTTATACTTGTTCTGAAATGAATGCACTCGAATCAGTGACAATATATACAACGTAATAGCTACTGACTTCTATTTCGTTATTTTAATCCCCAGTTTGCTTTGACTTCCGAAATCTTGAATATTGAATAAAGGGACTTAAGTTTATCTATTGTCTACAACTCCCGACTTGAAACAGTCAATACATTGAAATGCTTTATATTCGTGTAAATGTTTTTCGTATATGTTTTACATATCCGTGCCATCGTAACCATCAAGTTATGCTAGATTTAAGGTTTAATTTCATTGCCATTTCACAGCGAATGTGGCCTTAAGGATGTTGGAACGAGCCAATTATTTTTATTTGAAATCATATAGTAGCCGGCGTGGGCAGAAAATCCCAAGTTTTCAATAATCATGCAATCTATAATTAACGACCTCTGAAATGTCTGTTTCTCTCGCTTAGTTGCTCTTCACGTGCGTCGCATTTATAACGCTTGGATAATTCATACCAAATACGAGTTCGTAGTTAATATTTTCCTATCGACCAAGAATTTAGAAAGAAAAAAAATGTGCCTATATTTCATATATGGCAAGTTCCACCGATGGTTAAAGTTAACTGTGCAAGTAGAGCTAAGATGGTGCGTGTAAATGAAGAAATGACAAATCTTCCGGTCGTTGTTCAGCGCATCCTTTGTCGCAACTATTATGATATCAGCAAAAGAGAGGGTGGAAAATAAAAAAAATTAATAAGAGAACGTTGTTTACACTTGGATTAGTCACGCTGTTCCCCACCCATTCCGTATGAAGTAAACAGTTACTTGTCCATGAGAAAGCCGTGAAAACAATCTATGGAAACGATGACTGCCCAAAAAATCAATGACTCATTCAGATGCATCAACCTTTGATGAAATATCGATTGAAGCGGGAATGAGCTGTAGAATATTCCTCTGTGTACAGACGTGTGAATAGAAAGTGTTTCGTACTCTAGATAAACAATTCCCATTGTCGTTTGCATACAAATCGTCCGCCATAGTTGTAGGATAACACAATAGCATTCATTTACTACATGTTGCAATGATCGAAAAGGAACTACACAAAATAAGCAGACCGCATGCAGACGACATTCTTGTAATTGAACCTAGCACAGTGAATTTAATGATTCACTTATCATATGTTCAATTCTTTGGTACATTTTGACTTAGTTCCGCAAGCTTGTTTTTCTTTTCTATCGGATAAAAACTGAAATAGAATTCACGTTTGTTTTGAATTGGACTTTGGATAAAGCCTGCTTAGGTTAATCTACTAAGTAATTAAAACGAGCAGATAAAACTTTAGAAGACACAGATTTCATGCAAGGTTTAATAATCGGAGTGCAAAACGAATAGTGACGAGTGGTATCGTGGTACACTAGCAAAACGAAAGTGGCAAAGTTACATGTAGGCAATTGTTCATGGAACTACTGATCATATTCATATTTTAACATTAGCCTAGGCTTAGCCTTCGCACACAGCTGTCGTACGTAGGTTCGCTAATGACTGTGCCAAGTGGTCAATATTATCTGGAATAAAACATCATCTTCGGAAGACGAACCCGCAGTTTCAAGAAGGAAAATGAGTGGGTAGGTATAACAATAACATGACCGACTAATGTATTAAAAGGTCTAAGCTAAGCCTATGTCTATATTGACCTGAATGTAAGGTCATTTAAGCAACTAAACTTTGGTAGTATCAGGAGGGACTTGTTCATGTTAGGCATACTTGCTAGACTAACGTTCACGCCAAATGGAGTCACATGCACAAATTCGTTTGGCCTGTTCTAGTACTACATAGGCCTAGGCCTATTACCTATTATTATTATTATTATTAATACTAGCTGAACCTAGGTTGGGATACAATATAACCCCTTCCAACCCCGAGTCCTAAGTTCTAGTTTTGGCCCAGTTATCACTGTCAGTTAGGCTGTGCTAAAATATTTCAGAGACTAATTGTTACAGACATATGTACTGAGTTTACTAAGTCAATCAATAAATCTTGGAATTTATTTAATAACATTACTAAAGGGCTTACACAAATTACTTTTACATATTTCATTATACAGAAGCAAGACTAGGCCTAGTTAAATGCAGTCTGGGGAGGGATCTAGGTTCTCCTTGCATGAAAATAGGAGTCATATTTTTCATTCTCAGTGTATCATGTATGCATTTGTTATTGGTATGGCATGACCTATTTTCTCCCTCTCCATGCTAAATATTTCCATGAAGTGCCCATTTTACAGGTACATTTTGGCTCAAGTTTCCAATTGTTTGCCCTCCCTCGCCTCCCCACCCCTCCCCAAGTCTCAGAAAACTGCTGCCACTACTGCAAAACGTTGCATTGACTGCACATGACCATAACAGGGATAGTTGGAATGAGTGATACTCTAGGCTATGTAAATTATTACTTTATTACCACTACAGGTGCTACACATATGGCTGGTGCATTTAATGCTCAGATCATTTCAATACTTTCTTACTGAACAAGGCTATGATTGGACAATGTTTACTTGCAAACCATTGTCCAAAGTTATACATTTTTGGCATTCTTTGTCAAGTTTGTCTAGCATGACTTTTCAGGAGGCTATTCATCGATGACGTTGAAGGGAACTTTAGTCATCAGAAGGCCTACTTTTGTGTTATTATGCAGTGTCAGAAGTTATGTTTCACCTGTTTTGGTTGCTTTCCATCCCCAAAAAGAGTTCTACAGGTCTCCAAGAAGTTGTTTCTGATGATAGCATGGTATCTTAAAGGAAAAATATACCCTGGGGTTTTGCAGTGAGCTCATAGTAGAAACTTATAGTTTTACACCCTATGTGAAATAACTAGTCAAAACTAGCTTTCCTCAAATTTCTAGGAATTTTCTAATTATTTTTTCGCACGTACAGTACCTACTGTTTTGGCAGCCATTGTGGTAATTTCAAAAACGTGGGCGCTTCAGAAATCACGTCAGTGAGCCACATCATAAGTTATACAATTCTGCTCTCTGCATTTAAATTGTACAATTGCTCTCGGATATTGTTCGGAAGTTGGTGCATAATTGTGTAAACAGGAGAGGGATGGAAGGAGCAGGGAGGGAAAGCCATATTATATATGTTTACTGAAGGGAAAAGGTTTCCAGAAAATAGGGAACGTGCAAAAGGCACAAAAGCACCAGACTAGCCCTCCATCCCAGAACTGTAAGTGGTGTTGGCAGTACTAGCATCAGAGTAACCGTGCCAGTGTCGGCCATGTATGTGGTCTGTTTAGCAAGCTCTAGGTCACGTTTTCTCAGTTCCTCCACTGTGTATTCAGGCTCGAATTCATAGCAGTCAAGTCCAAATGCATCCATGTTTTCTTATTTACAAATTCCTGAGTCCGGAAAGTGTTTCGGAAGAAAAATTAGACTAGATATTGCCTTAGTTATTGTGAACAGCGTGTAGGAACTTTTACGCTCAGAAGGTTTCAATGTCGTGCAGTTAGAGCCGTCGTGAAACCCTCGATATTTAATAGAAACGCATTCACACTAGAATAATTTTTTTTCTACTGTCTTTAAAAACCTTTTTAGAATGTATTATAAATGAAAAACAGACTTTTTATTTAACACACTAAATGTCTTTCTTTTGCTTGTTCAATTTAAAATATTATTGGCATTGGCAACACTTTCTCTGTTGAAATGAGTCACAAAACCAGCCGGAACTGTAGAAATTCAAACAAAATGGTGAATGCCATGGGCGACAATTAAATCAACTTTTAAGGTTGATAGGAATGTTTACCAGCATTCGTGTTGCTTCTGTCAAGAGGAGCTTACTGCAAAACTATTCTCTAAGCAGAAAAGGCTAGGGTTTATTTCTCCTTTAAAGAACAAAAGTTAGCCATGATTTTAATAACTAACTAAAATTTAGAGGGCCAGAGTTTCATCCTAGCAGGAACTTCGGGACAAACTAAAACGAATGACAGCGAATGACCGAATGACAATTGACTTTGTACAGGGTAAATTATCATTTGCGAATGACAGCGAATGACAGCAAATGACAACGAAGGACAACGAAGGACGGCGGTGAGAAGAGATAGAATGAATAACGGAGTGGAGTAAATGCGGTTATTGGTTTTCTGCGCAAAAATGATTTGAGGAAAATCGCATGGTTGTAGGGTTTTGGTGTAATTTACGGATAGAAACCACAGGAAAGATTTTGTGTGAGAATGCGCTTGAGTGCGGTGATTTTACCTCTGTAGATTTATATAGAAAGATAACTGAAGCCGTTTCAAGATTATAGTATTGTTAGTTTCTAACAATTAATATCGATAAAATGACGTTAAATTTACTTTTTAAAATCAGACTTACAATTTCGCTTGCTATAAGGTGCGTTTTTATCTTGTCCCGGTACTATACTAGATCTAGATACCCACGAAGTCTGAACTATATCCAGTTGAAGCAAATGTCTGTGCTGTCATTATACTGTCATTCGTTTTAGTTAACGCAATTTTTTAGTGTGTACAACATATTGTCATTCGTTACGTGTAACGCAATTGTCATTCGTTTTAGTAACACCCGGAACTTCTTCATACATTGTTACTCATTGTTTACAAAGTGTGCCAAATGTTAAGAAAACCAAAGAACCATTTTAACAATAAAGCAGGAAACTCTATGAGGAATGCCCTTTGTTGTTTAAATAAAGAATGCAGTGACTCATGACTGTGGGTAACCCCTGGTGGAAATTCCAGTTGAACTTTTGAACTGGGTTCAACTGGAATTTTCTATACGGAAATTGGCCCAAATTTGAACTAGGCTGAAATGGGTGAACTGGGGTTCCCAACTGGTTCAACTATATTTTACTGGGTCCAACTGGTTCAACTATGTTTTACTGGGTCCAACTGGTTCAAGTTCAACTATGTTTTACTGGGTCCAACTGGTTCAACTATGTTTACTGGGTCCAACTGGTTCAACTATGTTTTACTGGGTCAACTATGTTTTACTGGGTTCAACTGGGTAAACTATGTTTTGCTGGGTTAAACTGGGTGAACTATGTTTTACTGCTTATATTTTTAAATAGTTTGAATTGGGATTCTCAACTGGTGTTATCTACACTTATATAACACCAAACTATAAGAAGTTTTCATTTTTTAACAGTAGATCTATACTGTATGTAAGGGTGTTAGCCACTGAAAATAAATGTTTGTTCTTGATCAGAGAACTCTGGGTTTGGTGTGATGACCTAACACAGAGCAAGACACATAAAAAAAATGGAGAACTCAACTGGATTGTGTCAAAAGAAATTATAATTATGAATAACAAACAATGTACAGCTGATCTGGGCCAGTCAAAGAATTAAATGAAACAACTTACAGTCGTGAGGTGCGCACCCAAAATATAACGAAATACACTTAATTTAAAAGTCTGTTCTGGTGAGTTGGCCTACTGGTGACATCAAGTATTCTAGGACCTCAGATCCTCCACGACGTCAGATATTCTACGACATCAGTATAGTTGAACCCAATAAATGGTATGATGAATGTCCGATCCCAACAAAAAAGTATCCTTTAATTTATATGAAATAGTGTTCCAGGGTATCCTTTCAGTAAAATAATGTCAATATCCTTTGTAGTAAAATAATGTCCTTTATAAGTGATGGTGTCCTGGAATATCCTTTATTGTAAAATAATATCCTTTATAGTAAATAGTATCCTTTATAATAAATGGTGTCCCAGACTGTCAGTTGAATATCACAACTTCCATAAAATAATAAGGTCTACAGTAACTTGAACTATGTAAATTAAGGTTTAAAAAAAACTATCCAGCCATTAAACTATCTTTCTCTTCTTTTACAACTGCCTTGCTCAGATACACATAGCCAACTCCCTATACCCTCACAAAACTCCTTTGTTTCTAAAATATATACACACAGACCCCATTTCCTGTGAGGGCTAATTTCCAGGAAGAACAAGATAGTTGCCTAGCAACCCAGAAGAGAGAGTTGTTAATCAACCCTTTTGATGCCACAAAGACAACATACAAATATACTGTACAAATGTATAGCCCTCTGTACAGTGAGCACACTAATAAACAAGTAAAATTATGGTACAAAACAAAACTTTATGTAAGAGCTGACCTTCTTACACTGTACAAATGAAGCCTCACTTGAAATTAGATTGATAGTTTAATCATGTGTTCATAATGTTCAGTGTAGGGCATCCTCACATTCGTAGCATATATGTGTATGCTGTACACTTCACTAGGCTAATGACTTTTGCAAAGTATGTTATTATGCCAATATGACACTTCATGTTTGAAAGAATAATCCAGGCAATTGCGTAAATTTTGAAAATTGCTATTATGTTTGCTAGTTGACGATAACTTTCCTAAAATCATGCGGCTAAATATAGGTGTTAACTTGAGTATAACTAGGTTAGGCCCACATAAGCTAGGCAACTATAACGTTAAGATATGTCTAACGTTAGTACTAATTGTACCATGTGGTATACCTAGTAGAGAACCGGTTTGTTAGGCCTAGCCTATACTATAGTCCTACAGTAGGCCTACACTGTAGGTCACTTTATATAAAGTTTCTGTTCAATTCCCTATAAGCTAGGCAACTATAGCGTTAGGATATGTCTAACGTTAGTAATTGAACCATGTGGTATACCTAGTAGAGAACCGGTTTGTTAGGCCTAGCCTATACTATAGTCCTAGGTCACTTTATATAAAGTTTCTGTTCAATGCAAATATTTATGATAAAGAGCACGTTTACAATCAATTATAATGTTACAAGTATGTGTCAATAATATAAAGATACTGCAAGATCACAAAGGAGGGAACTTAGCCGCGGTAATAATTTAAAATTGTTGGCCAAAATCTGTTACAAATGCGATTATTCTGCGAAGCTTCTGTTGGCGTATGTGGTTTGCGGATTCGGAATTTATAAATTTAGCGCTAACGCAAGGGACAAATGTCAAAGTTCAAATTTAGTCGGATCATACTATTTTGCACTAGGAAGGCATTTTGCCTACCAATTGTTCAAATCGACGAACAAAGTATATTTTTTCAAATTTATTATATAGTAAATATTTCATATTTTTAATCATTGCGATACAAAAATGTAATCGTTTAATCATAACTGTGATAAATATGACAAAGATTTATTTTACACCCCTCATAAGTTGGCTAATTTAGCATTTTCAATATATTACGATACGGTTACTGCTTACGAACTCACATTATAATATTCTTGATAATTACGCCTAAAATAAAAGCAGTCAACATAGTCCAAACCCAGTTAGGCCAGTGTGAAACCTAGTTCAACCCCAACAGGGCAAGTTCACCAGTACACATAGTTCAAACGCAGTTTGGCTTGTGCAAACCAGTGAAACCTAGTTAAACCCCAGCTGGGTCAGTTCACCAGCCAATAGTCCAAACCCAGTTGGCCAGTGCAAAACCAGTTGAAACCTAGTTCAACCCCAACAGGGCAAGTTCACCAGTCAACATAGTTCAAACCCAGTTGGGCTAGTGCAAAAACCAGTGAAACCCAGTTGAAACCCAACTGGATCAGTTCAAACATAGTTCAAACTCAGTTGGGCCTGAACAAACCCAGTTGAACATTGTGTAAACCCAGTTGAACCTAGCTCATGTTCAGCATAGCCCAGTTGGAACCCAGTAAGACCCAGTTAAACACAGTTAAAAACCAGTTAAACACAGTTAAAAACTAGTTAAACATAGTAGGCCCTAGTAGAACCTAGTTGATTTTTTAACTGGGTTCTACTGGAATTTCTACCAGGGACTCCATTACACATGGTTTGTCATTTAGCAGGGAGGTATTTTGTTTGTATAGTAGGCCTAGAGTACTTGTTGACAATTCATTGCTACTAATTGATAGAACAAATTTGGTCATTTGGGCAAGTAACAACTTAAGAAGTAGTGAATGCGATTAAATATGATTTTTATGCTTGCAAATTTATAGCTGGTGGCTTAAATGACAAAGTGTTAAAAGGACACTTCCTCAATTCTCTTAAATGTGTACTGCATGAAACTACTACATATGCAATTCTGCGCATAAATTTAGGGCACACCTTTATCGAAGAGGCGTGGTCCTTTATATTTTTGTAAAAAAAAACTTTCTCAAAACAACAGATGTGGAATCTTTCAAGTTCTAAAAAAAATTCTTTAATGGTACGCAATAGACTTATTTTGCATAAATTTAAGTTTGTTTAATTTTCAAAAATCTGGGGATTGAAAGTATGTTTTACAGTTTGGTTATATGCTTTTTTTTCTTCAAACCTACTATTTCAAGCATTTCTCAAAATATTGTTGTATTAGTATCCATTGATGAATTACATTAGAAATTATAATTGACTCAATTATGAGTGAAGTTTGTCAATAGCAAGTATCAAGTGATGCCAGTCTTTCCCTTCTTTGTCCCACACCTCTCCCCACCCCCTCCCCCACACCAAGACCCCCTTCCTCAAGCTTAACCTGATCCAGTTCAACCTAGCCTTTACATAGTGAAGACATGTAATTAACACCAATTTCTAACTTAACCTTAGGTTCACCTTTATTTTCACCATTGAGCAGACCTAGAAAATAATCTTTCCTAACCTTTTTTATCTCCTTCAGTCTCATGGACCTCTGCTTGCTTTCACACAATTCCCACAGTTCATTTGAAAGGAAAATTTCACAGACAGTGCAGTCCTCAAAACAATCCAAAATATTATCCTAAAATTTAGAAGATTTTAAACCCCACATCTGCCCTCATTTGACTTGTTTGTCAGGAGTTCAGTTTTGCCATAAATTTTGCCAAATACTTTAAACCCTTTGGGAAGAATGGTTGAGCCTGCTAACAATTCAGAGCAAACGAAGCATAACATCGGAATGTAGTGGGTTGTTATACCAGAGGCCACTTCCTTCATAATAGAGTATATACACACAGTGCTATTTATCAGTGAGTAGTAGTGCAGTAGACCAATCAATTGTCACTGGAATACTGTGTATTTAAAAATCCTGCAAACATTGAAAAGTGCAACAGAAGTCAGACTTGTTTCAAGGATTGCCATTTTAATTTGGAATACTTCTTCTTCTTATACACAACTTATTGGACACCATGGGAAAATTAAAGTAAGTTTTTTAATTTAAAATAATGGTAGATTTGATCATAGATAATAGGTTGATCCTTTGAATAATGTGTGTTGTAGGCCACTTGAGGTGGTTCCTTCCCTTATAAATGCAAATATCACAAATTAGAATTGTTTGAAAGATGTTTGGTTTGTACACTGTGTAATGTATGGCTGCCCCATTCTGTCTTCCAAGTTCACTGACTGAGTACCTCCATGGATACACAAAGCATGTGCAGTCCTGTTTGCAATGTTTGTGTACTATCATGAATAAGATTGTGTTAATGTTAATAGTGAGCTTGGTACAGAGTTTGTTAATAATGGAAGTACTACACTGTCATCACAGTACCTCCATGCTTAAAAGGATTGTCTGGTGGCCCAAAGAAGTTACCTTAAAAAATAGTAAATAATTTTCCAAACATGTTGTCAAAGTATGAGAACGCTAATGTTGCGTTTGACAGAGAAACGATTTTTTAATCATTATGGATAGACATTTCAAATATGATTTGAACAGTACAATACGTGACGTCAGCTCTGCCATAGCAGATTGCGTCATAACCCACCCTCCGCACAGTACCTATACGGTAATCACAACAAAAACCGCGTTTGTATACAGATAAATTTCTTCCTTAATTTCCGGTGAAATTTCATAAAAATTAGATATGTTTTCAAAAACTCCTTAAGCCGCCATGTACTTGAGCGGTGGTTCCGTGTTCTTTGTGTAACACAAGGTAAATTTTAACAGCAGACTCCGAGTTGTTCAGGCTATACATCGCTCTATCCAGCTCCAACGCGAAAAATGTTCGCATGTAGGCTGTACTCAAACGTTGACAATCGGACAGTTCTGCGAAGCCTAAGCTTCTCAGTGCTATATTCTGCTCTGACAACGATTCGACCAATTTCTTCAATAATTTCCGGTGAAATTTCTTATAAATTAGATATGATTTAAAAAACTCCTTAAGCCGCAATATATGTAGTAGATCGGTGGTTTCGTGGTCTTTGTGTAACACAAGATAAGTTTTAACAGCAGGCTCTTCGTTATACATCGCGGTATCCAGCTCCAGCGCGAAGAATGTTCGCTTGTATAGGCTACTCTAACGTTTACAATCGGACAGTTCTGCGATGACATCGATCCCGCCAAGTTTCATCTTTCGGTTTAACGAATACTTTATAAGTTTCCTTTTACTGTTATTTGATCCGTGAATTTTATTTCAACGATTTCGAAGAACAGTTAATAAACTGTGGTTTGAGTGTGAGTGTACTATGTGTAACGCTATACAAGTACACCAACTGAGCATCGTAGTATATACGTTCGCGAGTATGTACGTTATATATATGAGGCAATTCAATGTGCTTACACGTGAGTTAATTTGCTGCGGAATTGGGAGTGCTAACTTCAAGTCGCCTGTTTTGCCTATCTGCAAGCACTACGTCAATCACCATATTGAAGCGTTCGAACAAACGGTACTTTTGGTGAGAAACTGGTGAATTTGAAAACCAGATTTCTACAAGAAGAAAACGTCGAATGGGGACAATTTTTACATGGTTAGAAAGAGAAAAATAATAACTACAAGGACAATGTATCAAAATCTTCCACCAGACAATTCCTTTAAGGCACTCATTGGTTGGATGTAGCCACTGCTGCAGGACAGGGACGTTGAGTGTTAGAAATTTCATCTTGCAGAAATTAAAGCTCTATATGATGCTCAAATTTTCACATATATAACTGGAAAATACAGGCCTTAAATATCAAAACCTGCAGTTGAACATTTATCTGTTTGCAAAACAAAATTGCTCAAATCTTTTTAGTTTTCAAGAGTATTAATTTCAACTGTGAATAGTCTGTGGTAAGCTTGTGCTAAGAACAGTAGTTTGTATTTAGGCAAACTGGTATAGATATGGCATCATTTTGCTTAAAGATGAAACCAGAAATGCAAAACTATTGAAAATAGGTAACGGGCAGGTTTATGGTGAGTAGAACAAGTAGGCCCCGAAATAAGCGACAATTTGTGTTCGTTTATGTTTATGTTTAGTGAACGGGTCAAGGAAAGTGTACCTACAGCTGATATACGTATACTGTAGCATGTACATGCAGGTCTGTCCTTTCAAATCATTGTCAGGATACCCACTTAGTCTATACATGTTGTTAAATCTACTGGTCAAGCATTGGACAGTCCTAGTAGTAATTTTATCAACTTAACGAGCAAAGCCATTCAACGATGTCACATGAATGGCAGAGGATTTTAACTGATTTATTTTCATTAGAGTGTATGCTTGTTAACAGAGCTGCTTTATGAAAGAAAGTGTTCAAAAGGCTTTGTCACAATCCCTTGATTGGGCTTTACCTAGCTTGAATTATTATTGCTGTTGGCCAGCACAAGAGATTGGTGGTGCTGTTCTTTTGTACTTTTGAGCAGTACTGTACTGTAGATGAGAAGTGTATTTAGTGCTGTAAAGATGTGAAGCATTGCTAAATGTACTGTAGAGGAAGTAGCTTTAAGCAAGTGTGGTGTATTATCCATTGAAGACACTGTTACATTATATTTCTATATCTGTTAACTGCCAGTTTCAAAATCTTATAATGGATGTTCTTGCAGGATGGAAACACATTGCAGTATTTGATTTCATGAATTATGCAAAAGAGATCTAGTTACCACAACATTCTCCCATCTGAAGCTATAATGCAGTTTCTCTAGAAACAATATGTTTTGAATATTTATTTGTTAAATTATTGGTTGTGTGTGTTTCTTTCTTCATTTCCTCCAAAGTTGCAATTAGTACTTAGATTGTCTTACAAGGCAACTTCAACTTAATGTACAATTGGTAGAGTGGTAGACTATGGTTATATTAAACAGAGCTGCTATGAATGGTTATTGGCCTAATCCTACAGTAGTCAGGATTGTCTTGACAATTAACCAGGCGTCTGGTGTGATTTATCAATATTACTATGAATGTGTATTCTGTATATAAGTTGTGTGTATAGAGTCAATCTAGACCGCATCTTTGACAAACACGCTTTCCGTGGATCCATCTTCATAATACACGGCATTAGAGGCTGTGGTACATGTAGTACAGTATGGCATGTTGTATTGTTAGTGAGAACACTGATAAATGCTGCTGATGATCACTGCGGTTACTGGTTTTAATGGCTTACAAACTACAAACATTGGGTAACAAGTTTCAGTGCATAATTGTGTCATGATTTCATTGTTCATTTGCCCTGAGCAGTTGCTTTCAGTGTACTGTACATAATTCCTGGTGATTAAATTCCATTTTTACAATATTTATTCAGTTCATATAGGTTGCAATGGTTAAAACCATTTCTCGATATACTGTAAACATTTACCATTACCAGCAGCATAAGCTGACTACTGCCTTAATCATGCAGCCGTTGTACATGTGGTAATAATTAACCTTGAATATACATCAGGCAAGGTACTGGTACGATTGCCATGACATCATCACTAATAGCAATATGACTAATTATCTAAGTTATTTGTGTAAACAATTTACCATATTGTTTGCTTTTGTTATATACTCTCCTTTTATGGGAAGGACTTTCTGTACTGATGTGGTTGTTTGGATTTGTATAGTGTGTAATCATTTGGGCACTATAGGCCAAGTCAACGTTAATCATAGTAAGTAGATAACTGCGCATTGTGCATCATTGTTGTGTGAATTGTTGACAAAGGTTTCATTTTTGGTTCATAGACTGAATATTGCTGGCAGCATGTACAGTAGGAATCATACATAAGAGTTAGACAAACAACCTCTTGGTACATGCAAACAACTAATTTAAAGAGAAAATTCATTGGCATGCAGAAAGCGGCTCATAGCTATCTTTCTGGCTACTGAGTCAATATTGAATATTACGTCAAATTATACAAAATATACAGTACTATGTACTCTATATTGCTTGGTGCTGTAGTATATTACTATATATGTACACTGCAGTATATATGGTGACTATGCAGTAACTTGCAAAGATTGGTTGTCCAACAAAATTTGTCTTGGTGAACTATTTGAAGAGAGTCTTTTATAATGGTTACTATGAGCTATGAATTACAGTAACATGCTTCTAGACAAAGTAACTCTGTTGTGGCAGAAGAGATTCAAATGAACCTTTCACTGTTTAAATGCCATTTTGTTTGTTCCTTTAATGAATGAATCTCATCTGGTTTATTCGCAGTCTCCTCAATTTACTATCAGTCATAGTTCAATAGGACAACACATGATACTGTACATGCTTCCACCATGGAGCTATCTGTTTATAGCTCCATGCTTCCACGCAGACAGTCTACTTGACAACCAAACTATGGGCACTGGGTCTGTTGTTTATTTAACCAATCAAACTCACACATGTCACTCATACCTTGTGGATTTGCTACTTTCAGTAATTTGTCTTGCAAATAACATTAGTTCTTTCCAGTGAAGTAAATACGTCTCCTCACCATATCGGTCTCAAGATTTGATAATATTTTATTGAAATGAAGACAAGCTTTATAAGCAAAGATTTGTTAGTACCATAATCCATTTAACAATAAATAGTGTAGATCATGGTGGTAAAACTGATTATAAAGAATCCTATATTTCTTGTAGTTTTCTGAGTTGCCAGCTTTTCCTTGATGATGCATGACGTTCATTATCTGGCTACAGTATACATTGACAACACAGGTGCACCTTGAGTGTACATACCAGCAGCATAGAGCCATCATGGAGTTTGCCCAAATCCTTTCCTAGATGGACTTGGTTCAAGAGAATACTTAATCATATATGATTCAGGCTCATACAAAATATGATAACGGAACAGCTGTCACAATCATCTGTTTTGGCTTAGTACATTGTTATGCAGCTGTGTTTGTACTGCCCAATTGCTATCGGTTCTCTGTTAAATCCGCTTTTTTTGGACTCGATTTTGATAATATTTTTACTGTGCAGTACAATAGTAGCCAAGCTCCAATAGCACTGTGATTCATTAAGAGTTTACTGGTTTAGTTTCATTACAAATAATGTTTGAAACTTATCCAGGTTGATTTTTACATACACATGTACACATAATTCAAATGTGAAAAAGTGTTTTTGAGTTTGGACACGAAACATTGCAAACCGAACGAAATTATGCTGTTTTTAGTCAATGTTCGTTATCCTTTGGTGAAACATATCTACAGCCTCACGGTAGAAGTCTATTATTTACTTCGCTCCTCTCTTACCTGTCTCCCACTCCACATCTGCACTTTCTCATCTACCTAACTACACACTGGAAACGTTTTAGCACTGCGCCCTCGCTCACGGTAGAAGTCTATTATCAATTCTCATTTCGATTAACATGCCATCTTAATTCTTTCACAACAACAGCACTGCAAAAGATATATTACTCATCGTACCGGTGAGTGTGGTATCAAACCTTTGTAAAATGTAATGTTCATTGATGGTATATTGCAGAGATGCTACATTGGATGTACAGTATAGTGCAGCATTACTATGTATGTCAGCGATGCTATATATGTGCAGCGATCCTACAGTGTAGCAATGCTATTGCAAAACTAGTGCAGCAATACTACAATGGTGCTATAGCGCTGCAATACTACCGTGATGCATATAGTGCACCGATACTAAAGAGATGCATAGTACAGCTATACTACAATGTTGCTATAGTGCAGCTATACTACAGTGATGCATAGTGCCCGTATACTACAGTGATGCTATAGTGCAGCAATACTTAAGTGATGCATAGTACAGCTATACTACAGTGATGCTATAGTGCAGCTACTGTATACTACAATGTTGCTATAGTGCAGCTATACTACAGTGATGCATTGTGCCCTTATACTACATCAATGCTATAGTGCAGCAATACTACAGTGATGCATAGTGCAGCAATACTACAGTGATGCATACTGCAGCTATACTACAGTGATGCTATAGTGCAGCGATTCTACAGTGATGCTATAATGCAGCGATTCTACAGCTCATAGTTTTCCATAGAGTCATGATGAATATCATTTCATACTTAACCTTCAGATGTAAACTGTACATAAGGCCCAGAGGAGGTTTGCTTTCTCTCCAGAAAAGTACCTTGATCATACATGAAATGTGGGATTGACAATTTGACATTCAAACAGTTGATGGGTCTGATGTTTGAGAATGTGCAGCACACAGAACATTAAAGCACTGTAAATGTATAGTGTAAAACATATTCTATGTTTACCAGTTATGATTGTCACTGAGGGAAGTGGTTTAGACTTCTTGTTGTTCTGCTATGTGCAGAGTGATTGGCCTAGATAGATAGTACTAACTGGAGTTATTTGTTGCTCTCTTTTTCCCATTGTGGCTGGGAATTATCAGGAGTATAATACCAAATCTTCCTAATGCAATACTCATAAGAATATTGCAGTTGTGTTCAATTGTGTAGTAAGAGCTGAAATTACAAAATTGTGAGGAGACAGGTAAGTGAAAATGTTCATCAGCTGTAATAATGATTAAGTTGTAAACTCTCTCAAAAAGCTAAGAATAAGATTTTCTGATGGAACAATGAGCCTTATTATTTACATGCAACAATTTCATTGGTTCGGTCAATTTCAGTGTCTCAAGAAAGTACAAGTGTACAGTATGTTCCTTGTTTCCATGTCAAAGGGCACTAATATGAAGAATGCATTTTGGTCAATTTAACTGTATATTTTTTATCTGGAAAGGCAAACTTTGATCAAATTGTACTGTGATAGTCAGCTGTTGGAAGTTGTACAGTACCTACTGTACTGTAGGTGAGGTTATAGTGGACATCGGTCAGAATTTCTACTGTAGACTCACAAACTCCAGATAATTTGTATTAACTTTGCTCAAAAGTTTTGTGATATTTTAACTGCAATACAACAAGATTGGCACTTGGGCTGGCATATCATGGCAAGAGAAGTACAGTACTTACACGCAACATAGGACCCCCTGTAGTAATTCAACGTTAATAACCAAGTGCACAAGCCTGTTATCATTGATCCCTCCAATTGACATGTTTTTCTTCAGCTAGACTTGTGTGGTTGCGTCTTGCTTGAGGTGAACCTTTCCTTGGCCTTGAACCAAACAGTGGGTAGATTTTTGAGAGTCTGTGTGAGATGTCATGATGGAATCTTGTGGCTTAAGGCTGCAAGTTTACATTGTTGTGGATTACTATCTTACATATAAATGTGGTAAAGCCTACTAGAGAAGAAATGAAATTGTTATCTTGACAGCTGGGGGCATTCCCTGACCTAAAGAGAAGGCAGCCTAAGGGAAGGCATGGATATTATGATACCATGTAAATTACCAACTCTGAGAAGTGACACTGTCATACATGTTTAGTTAAAGCTTTGGCCTCAGTATTCTTGTTTCTTGAACTAATTTTAAGTCTAGTGTGATGAAAGTTTTGAAGCTTATATACCTCATATAATTTTTCCTGGTTCAGACTTTTGATGTAAATAAGAAACAGAATATGTCTTCAGGTAGCTTCTCTGGAACTTTCATCTTATTGGTTGAGTACCTAATTGTACCAAAAGATTGTGGCCAGCTCAGAACAGATGGCGTAATGTGCTAAATTTCTATGTTAACTTTGCAAGCCTTGTAATTCCAAAGTGTGGGTTACAATCCCCATCTCCCCCCCCCCCCCCTCTCCAAAGATGAAAGAACACCCTTGAAAAGTCAACGAGGTAGAAGCATTTTAGCTGTTAATTACTCTTAAAATAGAAGAGTTTGTCCCCTGATAAAAAATCAGATGTTTATATCCTTCAAAGACATCTAACACCTAAAACAGGGTATTCAATTTGTAATCTTGTATTCAATTAAACACAGGGGTGCCAGCAATTCTTTACAGTGAAGGTTAATCCCCTGTGTGTCCCCATCTCATTTATGGTTTGGTCAATATGGTTATGAGTTTTACTCACTGAATTGAGTAGGTTTGAGTGAAAAGCCACCTTAATAGTTGCATTGCGTGTCGTTGTAGGCTCGTTGACTGGACATATTTTTCACTGAACTGATGTTTAGAAGTAAAACAACAGTTTATATTGTAACAGGTGGAGGTGGGACCATATGATATGCAGTGGACAGAGTAATTGGTCAACTGGTCAACGTGTATACACGTGTGTCCCTTTGTGATGCCCTGGCTCCTTATACTTGTACAATAAAATAAGTTTGAAAACTCATCAAGTGTAAGTTGCATAATTTTTAAAGATGGAATACATGTGTAATATTCTGAAGATTCCCCTTGGTGTTGGCTGCTTTGTTTATTGGGCAGGGTCAAAGGTTATTCAAGGTAACCAATGGCCAAAATATGAGAACCTTGTTAACAATGTGCAGTAACTCACAAAAACAAAAACATAGCATCATGGAGTACATGATATTGTAGTTTGATGGAAGGTGCTTCTTTATGAGTCATATCCTTTACATACTGTAGTTTGGTGGAGATCAAAGGTCATTTGAGGTCATCAGGAGGCAAAACCTCATTATGCAAGCAAATGTAATAATTCCAGCTGTCTTATGTTTACTTTGATTTTGGCAGATTTGCTTCGGAAAAGCGGAAGAAGCCAATCAGGTTTGCCAATTAGGCCCACTTCCCCAAAAATGTTTATTCAAGCCCGGCCTCTCGCAGTGAACAATCCCGGACGGTCGCTTATTGCTTTGGAAGAATTATGTCCTCACATGACACGCAATTTCATAGCAATAATATGAATAAAGATTTTGTGGTTTGCATAAGTTCACGCCCCTCTTTGGAGAAATGTCCAAGACTTTTGTATCGGACATATCCTCGCAGTAAAATACAGTGCACAAGCACATTCATGTTATGCAAAAACGGACTCTGAGGTATGTACAGTTTGCATGTGAGAAAAAGAGTGTTACAAACGACTTGGCCAAGACTACTGCGTAATTGGTGTGCTCTCATGGAAAACAGCTTACAGGACAGTCTACGTAACTTGTTTTCTTATTGTCAGCCCCTGCTACAGTATATCACCAAACACTGATAAATATGCCTCTGGCCCAAAAAGCCTTTCTTCCAATGTAACCTAGAGATGTAAAGATAAAGAATTTGTCTATAGGGTATTAACATATATATATTTATATTTATACTGTAGCATGCCTACTCTGATAAAGTTTCAGGGTCAACAAAATAAAAGTGTTCTTAGTTCTACAGTATCTCTTCATTTTAAAACAACTTTGTTATTAATAATCCAAATTGTCGAAATGATCACATCTGGTAACTTGGGTACAGTATCTACGGAGTCAAAACAAATCCATGAAGGCTAACTAAGATAACATTCACTTTGATCTTTCTTGAAATGAATTTTACCGGCAGATGACAGGTTGTGTGTTCTTAAATATCCAACGCAGTAGATAACAAGGTTTATTTAATATAGTCCAACAACTTCAGCTGTTCACTTCAAGATATTTGTGTCAGTAATTTCCATTTTCAAGTGAGGTTGGTATTTTACATGATGTGAACCTTCTTAAAGTTGACAATTGTGAAGATTATGCACAAGTGGTCTGTACTTGAAATGGATAAGTGAGTGAAAAATACAATCTGCAAGGATTTTATCACAAGTGCTGTATTAATGTACAGTTTTGGAGATCTTGGGTAAATATTAGCAAAGAATCCAATTCATTTACATATATTCAAGAATATTTTATAGGGTTCTGCAGTATTATACCTGAGTATGAAATAGTACATGTAGACTTCTCATCAAGTTAGAAATGATGTGTAGGATATTTCAATAAATTGTTTTCAATGGTTCTGTCATCTTAAACATAACTTGTACTGCCAGGAGGAAACTTGTAATATAATCACAGTGTTTGAATGATGTAATTAAATTTTAAATGTCATGTTGCCTGCAATTGGACTCTGTGGATTTGAAACCTAAGTTGGGACTGGAATGTTGAGTATGTTCCACTCGTCCATGAAATGAACTACAACTAAATTGATTTCATTTTCTGAGTCCATGTGAAAACATGGTTGTATATAGGGTAAGGGTTCAATTTAATAAATCAAATACAGTTGACGATGATTGACAAATAATGCACACTGCTGGCTGGCTGTTAATATCAGTATATATGTGGAAACTGGGGAATATGTGAAAGGGAAGGAAGAAAAACAGAAGTCCTGATAGATTTACCTTATTAAGTTTTAGGCACTCCTCAACTGATTTTGGCAGCTCCCCCTCTTCTCCCCCTTCCCCCGCCCATCTACTGCCCATTTCATTCCCCATTCTGGTTTACTGACTGAAAGGATGACTGGAGGTACATAATGTATTTCACATGTTGTAGACCAGTCATAACCACTGCTATCTGTCCAGGTTGTAATTTCTATAAGTTTTAATATTTGAGATGTTTAAACAGCTGGGGTTCATCAACGAAAGTGACTGCACAAGATATAAGTCTAATATGCAGGCCATTTGGTCAGTTTGACAGGTCTATGCAACACTAAACTCAATGGCTTAAAACCAAACTGTCAGGCCTCAAAATGACAAATGTTTACAACATTTGTCAAACTTTTTCCAGGACAAACATTGTTGATTGTTATCCAAGAATACCCTGTTGTTTCAATGGAATTAAAAGAAAATGAAACAATGGGTTATTAAGGTAAAGGCCTGCACAGAGGAACCAATGTTCTCATCAGTTTAGCCTTAAAGGAGTTAAAGCATATTTTGAGATTAATATATGTTGAATTTTTTGAAAACCGGAATAGCTATAGAAACATTACTAGTACTCCTTTTTTTTTTACATATAACATAATCATAATTCTACTTAAAGTCATTCCTTTATATGAAAAACTATCTAGACACTTATGAACAGAGGGTTCAAGATGAAGTATGGGCCTTGAACAGGTCAGTATACAGTGATTTTATCCCTTCAGATGAAACACAAAATTGAATTAAAACTGTTCAAAGAGACACTTGTGGTTTCAACTGTCAAGTGACAATACAGTTTACATGTGTCATGTGAAATTTGTGTGGTAAAGTTAATCTGTACAAGTGTAGTTTTCAGTGTGCACATGTGCTACAGAATATATTCCATGGGATTATTGATTCTTTCTAAGACATTTAAAGACCATTTTCTTAGTAGTTTTAAATCTGAAAGTTTGATTTAGTTGTAAATTAAATAGGTATTTGCTATTGCTGCTTGTGGTTCAATGTCAGAAGAGTTTTGTATAGTATTGATACACTAAGTTAAACAGTTTGAGTTACCCACTGACGCCATTATATCTTTGATGACTGTTGGCCAGGATCTTAAGCTTGGAGTTCTCATGATTACCAGTTCTGCTGAAGAATATAGTTTATGGAAGAGAACAGATATTTTCTTGGATTAATGATAACAGTTTCCTGTTTCTAATTGCATAGCCTCCATAGATCTATAGATGTTGTGAGGGTTTGAAGGATGCTGGCTATCATCTTTAAGTAATACTGGGCTGAGGCTGTTCTTCTCTTCTTAACTTTTAATGATGATTAAATAAACTGATAAAACTGGACATTTCTCTGTAGTGTTGTAGATCTTACCATGAAGTCCCCTTCCATGTCCCTCCTCCTCCCCCCCCCCCTCCCACCCTTGGGCACATCGCATTTCATGTAAGAATGAACATACTCTAAGTTAGGGCAATGTGTATACAGCTACATTGGTTGAATTTCTTTATTCCATGGCCTTGTTGATATGAAACCTAAAAAATAATGTCCATTTACTTTATTTTTTTATATATATTTTATATATATATGGGGGGATTGAATAAACAAATTATTTCAACTAAATAACATTGTCCTCTAAAATTTTGTTTGGGTTATCAACACAATTGTCACCATAAAGCAACTGGTTGGGTAAAGAACTACTGTACCATTCATTTGCAATAAAGCTGTACACTGTTACTATCTCATGGTCATGTACCGCATAACTTTGGCGTGCATCAGAGTCAGGTACCGTTGGTACATACAGGTACCTGTACAGAATTCTGTTATATTACAAAGCTGATTATCAACAGGTATTGACAAAGTTTCTACCAGAGCTATTCAGGCTCATTGTTTGTGAAGAGGTTTAACAGACAGGCAAAGGGTCAAAGTTCATGAGTGGATTTGACTGGTTGACAATGGAGAGGTAATCTTTAGTTGTGCATACAAATTGTGCTGTAGGTGGAGAATCCCTGTGCCATAGAGGCTATTTGATTGCAGTATGAAAGTTGGTTAATTCTACAAGAATGGCCAACTGATCCATGAGCGTTAGATGCAGCTTAGAATGGGAGATGGCTTAATTTGTTTGAGCTTGTGAATCAAAGTTTTGTCTCTTTATTGCACTAGTAAAAACTTAACATTCTTACATATAAACTTGGTGAAGGACACTGCAGTAACCAGTCTATGTTGTATATATATACACATGTAGTGTACAGCAAACCAGCCCTTGTGGTTGATGGTCTTAAGCACAGCTCCACATACTTCATGAAACCACAGCAGTATTAAAAGTATTGTTCACAGGATATCAGACAGACATTGTGTTTTTAATTTTGTAGAATTTCTTAGAAGGTTACCTTTCATGTGGTCAAGCATAATGGTCCTGTCTTGGATTTTTGGCAATTTCGGATGGTAGATTCCATCATGAAAGTCAACTGGAATAAAAAATAAACTTTCATCAAATTTTTCATTTCATCAGCATGCACAATATTACAATTATTAATGAAGAACACATGTACTCTGTGTACATTGCAAGGTAAAATGTGTCAGAAATATGGTTCGGTAGTTTTTCTCTTGCATGTGCTGTACTCAAAGCATCCGCATTCCCATCTGAGCCTAATATAGAGTGGAATTGCTAGGACCAACCCCTCTCCTTCTACCCTTTCCCCTCTCCTTCTACCCTTTCCCCCTCTCCATCCTCTCCTCTCCTTCCTCTCCTCTCCCTCCTCCCCTCTTCTTCCTCCCCCTCCCCACTTTCTCCTTCCTCCCACTCCTGTAAATGTAATCAACTTCCAATTCAAACAAGTCTATCATTTAGACTTCAGTTTAAAGGATTGGTTCAGGTGTTTGACATGTCTATTTTGTATGAAAGAGCACAAAAAGACAAAAAAAAACAGTGAAGAAACTACCATGATAGCATGCTCTGTTAAGGAGATATGACACTTTGAAGATATCAACATTTCTTTGAATCCGACTGGTGTAGAAAGACTTATTGTGAGGGTGTGATGTCACATCCTCACTTCCTTAACATTTGTGAATATATTTCTTTAAAAATTATTTACATATTTTAACACATTTGAAAATAATATAATCAAAAATTCTTCAGATGTTTAATCTCAAATACTTCCTTTGACAAATATGAGATCTCCTGACATATCTTTTGGTAGAAAGTCATGAAATCTCACAAAATATTTAGAGAAAAAAACAAAGACTTTTCAGGAATGTGAGGATGTGACATCACAGCTATAGTCAGATTTCAGCAGTTTCTACACAATCTGATAAAACTTTTCACTTGAATATCTCTTTAACCGAAAAAGATAATTGAACAGTTTTTTCACCATTGTGTTTCTTTTATTGTCCTTTTTCATATTACATAAACATGTATGACAACTGAACCAATCCTTTAAGGTAAGTTTTATCTTTAAAATGATAAATTATCTGCTCAGTAATATTGCAAAAAATTGTGCTACTTGTTAAATGCTATGAGAAACCTAATAGAAAGGTTCTTACATAACAAAAGAATGTTTCTGAAGAGTCAGAGATAAGTGTGCGTGGGAGGAGGAGGGGGAAGATACTACATTGCAATTTAAGTGGCAAGAAATAAAAAATTTAGTTTTGTTTATTTAGTTATCTCATATAGTCTAACATAATGAAAGACACTAAAGTTGTTTTAATCAAACAAGATCTAATGACAAATACAGTAGAAAGTTGATACATTGTTTTAGTCAACCAAAGTAGAAAGTGTATGCAATCTGCCCAAGTTCAAGCATGAATTACATACTGTACTACAACAAATCCATTTATTGCAGTATTGTCTGTTAATATGCTGAGAGTTTTTGTAAGCGAAGAGTCCAAAAAGTCAACAATAAGATGAAAGCAAACAGAAACACTGAACAAAGAGTGATTCAGTATCACATGTATCTGCAGTCAGTCTATTGACTACAGTGTAGTATGGTGTTTGAGCCATGCTCCATTTGAAAATAGTTTGATTCATAATATTAAATTTTAATCAATTTAGACATTATGTTGGACATGAAAGCTATCAGAGTCTAACAAACATGCATTCCATATCTTTAACACTTAATTACATCATCAATTCATCAAACGATGAAGTTTCACGGTCGTTTCTTAGAAATTTATTAATTCAAACACTAGCAATTTGAAGCAGCTTTTTGAGTTTGATCACTCAATTTACCCAACCTAACTGGTACTTAAAAAGTGTATTGAATTGATTAAAACTATAACACATCTTCATACTGCTTCTTACTAAATGAAGTTAAATTAGGGACCAATTAAAGGAGTCTTTTAGATGCTCAATGTTTCTTCACCAAAACTGTTTTATTGTTTAATAGTATTTATCAAATGTAACGAGCAGTTTGAAAATGTTCCCAACTTTTCAATATTTGGAAGTTATTTTTACAATTGAAAGTTTTTAATGGTCTTCTTTGTTATGCGATTTTAGTTTTCAATTAGCGTAGAAACAAGCTGCTCAAATAGTTGTGTGTAATTTAATACCAGCAAATATCATGCATGATTGGCAATGCCATCATGTGGCAAATCTATATATGTAACTTAGTAAATTTCCAAGTATATACCAGTTGAGAAAGATGGATCAGTTTAAAACTTCAGTTAATAAGTTGAATTCTGTGTAGTACATGTACAGTATGTGCATCAAACTTGTGTCCATAGAAATCCAAATGTCAGGCTTTCAAATAGACCAGCCTAGCTGCTGCTGCTGTTTGCTAAGAGTTGTCTAATGATTCATTGGAAGGCTCAGTAACCAAGCGTTGCGATGATTCAGCCATTAATAATCATTCCAAACCATATAGCCAATATTATATCTCTGTGCATGTGTGTGTGTGTGTGTACTTTTTGCAAGCTGTTGCTAGTTGTTTGCTGTTCATTATTCATACAGGGAGGATACTTTATATCATTCTGGAGTTTGATCCAGTAAAATCTGTGACAAAATAATCTTCAGGATTAAAGTTCAGGACTACAGTATCTCCGACATGTAGCAATATATAGCCAAACACTTTAATTAGGGGTTTCTTGTAATTGAGCTGTTTCACCGCCTTGCCACGGCCAACTGCACTTTAATTTTATAAGTCATCCAGTTTTTGCAGCGGTGCGTGAAAACAAAGATGACATTATGCATGGCAACCAAAACTAGAAAGTGATTGATCTTGAAAACGCAACAAAATAATTTTTAACCGCTACTTTTGCCTGTATGGTGTTGATGAGACCAGCATGTGATACAGCTGTTGTTTATGTGCCTGCTATATGAGTTATAAAGGTTCTGGAAGAGTAAGTGAATCATAACGCTCTCATGCCTGTTAACAAAGGTAGGCGTTTCGTCGTCCTAGCTGCTCTTTGTACTTGACAGAGATATTCAATCTATAGAGAAGGTACAGCAAGGTCTGATGTGAGAGCATGCATTCACTATATTTTAAAGGATGCTGTGCAATGTACAATGGGATCTTTGTGATCTAATGAAAGTGAAAATTGAAAATATAGTGTTTTGATGTCGCATATACAATAGTTTTTATCATAAAAGGATTCTGTATGCAGTTGCAGTCTTTATGGCCGAGTTGCTAGGCCTCAACTGACACATATGCTGCACACTGTCGGTACAGTACATCTAGTAGTAGTACTCGCTGTTTCAATTCTGTGTGGGGAAGAAGCAATCAACAATCTATAAAAAGTTCTTTCTTTCTTTTTACAATTTTGGATGTGATTGGACTTTGACCTATTTTATCAGAAGGTAAGTAATTCAGTGGGTAGGCCCAAAGGCAATGAAATGTCTGACCTCAGGTTGTTTTAGTTGGTTATGACTTTGGTTCCTAGCTTGGTCTCTCATGAACAGGGGAAGAGTCCTGCAGTATGTATAAATGGTCATGGTCATATCAGGGAGCTGCTACTCTGACCAGGGAGCTGCTACTCTAATGTACAGTAGCAGCAGCTCCCTGGTCAAATGGTATTTTTAATGTATGCTGTATTGGCTCCAAATTTGCTAGATATTCAAATATGGTCACCTTTGGTCAAAATTCTTAAACTGTTTTAATTACAACCTTGGAGGAAGTTTTCCTCACTGGAACATTCAGTCATCTTGAGTGTTCCTTAAAAATGTCTGAGAACGATTTGGCGCATAAAGACCTCAAGGAAAGTACTTTTTTGAAACCTCTAGCAATTATAGCATGCTATTATTTGGGGCATCTACTGACTACCTTTAAATTTCAAATTTTGTGTATATTCTGAGTTGTGGTAGGGACAACACCCTTTTTGTAGGAAGGTGTAATGAAGTCATTGGTACTGCATGAAGCTAGTGCAGTGATCCTTGATTACTTGCAAAATAATACATCTTTGAAGTGGTTGAAAGGTTTGAAGAGTATCAGCTGATACTGTACTGTCAGTCTTGTACAGAATGTATGTCCCGAAACAGCACTAATTGACACATTGCACTACTATTGCATTATTTTCCTTATAGGAAATGTAGCATCTGCTATGATAGAGTGAATCATTAATTTTTCAATAATTTTTCGATATTTTTTCTCCCCTTTTTTGGGGAATAAGTTGTCTTCGTTGCTGTGGAATTTTAGCATTTGAGTTCAAACCTTCCTAAAAAATAAAAGTTCAATTTAAATAATTCATTTTAATGCCACTCTTGATGTCGTTACCTGAGGCAAAGCATTAGGAAAGGGCTTGGAATGGGTCATGGTTAGGTCAAAGATGACCTGTTATAATTTTACCCCAAACATTGTATAATATGTATCATATCATTTCATGTTTTGTTTTAAATTTGGTTGATTCCGAGAGTACAGATCAAATATGAAGCAGCCTGCATAATTTACAGTAACTCTCCTTTACTGTATCTAGTCACTTCTTCTTTACACCAAATTTATGAAATGTTTCTTTCACAGGCGTTTCTTTTTCGGTGGTCGGAAGCGGAGCTCTTCGGCTCCTAAGGCCATGGAGCCGCCACCAGAGATGCCCAAACGACAGAGCACTATAAGGAGAAGCATGAGGCGGATTCGTAAGAGTTTTAAGAAGAAAGAGGGTTACGTGCCACCTGCCAGTAAACCACACCAGTATGCTAGGGATGAAAAAGCAGTAAGAAATTCTGATTGCCAGTTCTATGTGAAGGTAAGTTGGTGAACTCTCTTTAAATGTTCTTTGGAGATGCAATTATTCTCAACTTATTAAAGGAGAAATAAACCCTAGCATCTTCTGCTCAGAGAATACCATTTTGCAGTAGGCTCTTTTCCACAGAAGCAACACGAATGCTTGAAAACATTTAAAACTTGATTAAGTTGTCACCCATTGCATTCACCATTGTTGTTTGAATTTGGACAGTTCCCTCTGGTTTCGTGACATAAGCAAGCCACATATCGCATTTCAACACATAGGAAAAAACATTTCCTATGCACCGTTCATGATAACTAATGCAATATCTAGTCAAATTTTTCTTCCGAAACACCTTTCCGGGCAAGATTGGGAATTGTTGAATAAAAGAAAACATGCATTTGGACTTGACTGCTATCAAATCGAGCCTGCATACAAAATGGAGGAACTGAGACAACGAGACCTAGAGCTTGCTAAACAGACCGCATCCGTGGCAGACACTGGCAGTTACTATATGATGCTAGTACTGCCAACACTAGTAACAGTTCTGTGACGGAGGGGCAAGCCATGGGCTTTTGTAGGTTCCTTTTTCTCTGGAAACCTTTTCCCGTCAGGAATAACATTTAATATCGTCTTCCCTTCCCTGCGCCTTCCTCCCCTCTCCTGTTTACACAACCAAATGCTTGGCACTCCGGCATTATGCACCAAGTTCCGAACAATCTGTGATAGCAAGAGTTCAATTCATATGCAGAGAGGGGAATTGTGTAACTTACGATGTGGCTCGCTGATGTAATTTTTGAAGCGCCCTCGTTACATAATGGCCGTCAACACAGTAGGTGTGAAAAAGTCATTAGAAAATTCCTGGAAATTTGGGGAAAGGTAGTTTTGACTACAGTAGTTAGTTATTTCACAGAGGGTGTGAGAATATTAGTCATTGAGGTCACTGCATAACCCCAGACCTGTTTTATTTCTCCTTTAAACAAAATATCTAGAACTCAGTGGCAAACCTGACTTGGACGGTTGTAACCATTTTCCAAAGTTCTCAAAATGATATATCTCTATCTTTGACAAGCACTCTGTATAGAGAAATATGCTAGTGAGTGAATAATGATCTCTCATTCATAGGCTTCAACCAGTATTTGGTTCTGAAAGTACTTTGGCCTGATTTAGACTTTGAAAATTGTCGCATTTTGCAGTCCTTTATGTCTGGGAAAATTGCAGTGGTCAGAGATGCCCAGAAAAAGTTGCTTTAATTTGGACCACAGAATGATGACAACTATAAAGTAAACTAACCAGAAAAGAAATGTATCCTTTACTTCACTAGTCATTCTAGTTTCTTGTATCATTCATGGTGACTTGTAGAGCATATACCAAGTGCTACCACATGTTGAAGGAACACTTCAACAAACAGTAAGGAATCCATAGTAGATTTCGGTTGATCTAATAACAAACAATAAAACTCAATACAGTAGTTTATAATTTTTTAATTACTACACTGTTTTGTAGTCTGTCAATGCATACTGTTATTGGAACTGTGTCTAGTCATGCACACATGACTACACTGCTTGGTTTCTGCCAGCTGTCATAGCGAAAAACGTCTCATGTTGCTTTTTCCCATTTTGTAAAGAAAGTTGCTTTTTTACATTAATTTTATGCCAAACTCTGAATGATACTTTTCAATTTAGGGCAGTTCAGATGAAGTGCAAGGCTAGGTTAGCGTCACTGTAGTCTGCTTTGCTAGCTGTAACATGGATGCATGCAAAAAGATATAGATGTATCTAGGTAGTTACTCTCAAAATATTATTGTACATTATCTACCATATAGGCTTATACCGAATTATCGACATTGCAGGCTCTGAATATCTTCATCAGAAGTTATCTTGACCAATGTATTTACTTCGCTCCTCCCTTACCTGTCTCCCACTCCAGTATTGCACTTTCCCATCTACCTAACTACACATTTGGAATATTTTAGCACTGCGCCCTCGTTCCCTAGGCACCGCCCACCAACTCCTCCTTCCGAATCTACCAGCCAGGAAGAAACACCAATGTAACTCCTTACTTGATGGATTAGTGAGATTACTGCATAAATGAAACTGACATATTCAGTATTTACTTCACTCCTTGCTTACCTGTTCCCCACAACCTTAGCACTCTCGTTCTACCATGCCTGTGTAACAGCTGTAGGGTTATTTTTAGCATAATTCTCAACAGTTTTCATGGACTCTCCTTATTTTATCAAAAAGTTATATCAACGAAATCCTGTAACCCCACCAATAGTACGTACAGATATCACCACATGTCAGTGTTGTAGCCAATTTATGCACTACAGGTATAAAAAAAAATTAAAAAATTGTCTGGTATTTCACACTGTTGCGATACAGTATGAAATTTGCTCGCAATTGAAGTGAATTGTTCTAAAGTGCTATAAAATATTACTTGAAATCAGTTCTTGCATTGCATTAATATACCTATACGTAGAAGATGGTAGAAACGGTATATACAGTTGTATCTGAGTACTAGATGTATACTTAATAGCCACAGAGAAAGCCTGTCTGTGTAAGAAGTTATAGCTGAGTCTCTATTGAGACACTATGCTACTGATAACAAGATTAATCATGCTCTCCCCTTGGAAGCACAGTCCCTAACCTTTAACAGTCTGGTCCATGGTGGTAAATGCACTGTAGGCAATAGACCCCTGTATCAAATCAATACACAGACTGTGTTTAAATGCTAGAACTGTAGTACTCTGTGAGAAAACCAACCCTGATTAAGCTTTACCTTCCATCTAATCAAATGACTCAGTGCTAAACACAGTGGCATTCTTATCACAGTATGGTTTCATATGGAAATGCATGGAATCTAATGAAACAAATATCTGAACTTGAAGTTCATAGCTCGACATGCACAGCTATGGTCTCTTGGGTTTAGAGAAACCTTTGTAATACTAAACAGTGGTCATCAGGGGGCAAATTACATCAACTGTAGGGTTGTAACATAAAACTTGAAAACAAACTCTCAAGCTTTTCATAGTGTAGGCCTATTGTTTGAGCTATACTATTATGGTAAACATATTGGATTTTGCTGATCTGCAGTGCTATTACAAATGTCCACATATATTTTTAATACACATGAGTGGCTACATTATTTGTTGTTCTCTGTGTAATACAGATCATCCAGTTATGGGAAGGGGATAGGAAAATGACTGACAGTGCAACCTTGAATGTTGAATACTGTACAGACATACAGTAGTTCTGTCATACTGCAGCATAACAACTATAACAGCTCAGTCAAAACTCTGTCAGAATTTGAGGCAATTTTACTTTTTGCTAGCTGCGTGCACTTAAGAGGAAAAACTGCCATGATGTAGATTTGCGGTACATTTACACTCCCTTCACATTGAAAAGATTGTGTGATTTCACATTGTCATGACTGACATCATCTTCTTGGAAGGAACCGAAGTTGGAACTAATCTTTCTCGGTAAACTTAATAATTTGTGTCTTCATTGAACCATTGTTAATGGAAATGTATATTTAATAAAAAAAGGATATGACCAAGCTTTTGCAAACTTTTGACACCTTCAATACTTTATGTAACCTATTAAATGTCTTGTTTATCTTTTGCCAGTACCTTGGAGCTGTCGAAGTCTCTGAATCAAGGGGCATGAGCGTGTGCGAGGAAGCAGCAAAGAGGCTTAGAGCGGTGAGTTCTAAATAATCTAGTAAGGTGGCAATGTGTGGCAGGTACATCATATTTAATTTCACATATAACATGTACAAATGTATAATAAATATGCTGGCACCTACAGTTGACTCAGGTATTCTGTTAATGATCACCCACTAGATGCTATATTGTATCCCATCCTTTTAAGACATTTTAAAAGAAATTCATATACCAACTTGTGGATTGCCACCCCTCCTCACCTGCCACCCTTCCCTCATCCTTATATACTGTATTGCTACTTGTTTCAAGCAGTTTTGATTTGAATGAACCAGGGAGCTGATACTACTCTAACGGTTCGAGTACTACGTAGCAGCTTCCTGATTGAACACTACAAACCACAATAAGAGTAAAATGAACTGCAAAGTACACATTCTGGGAAACATTGTTTTGAAGCAACAAAAAGACTGTCTAAACCCTGTCTGTTGTCCTTGATGTGTCACCATTCCTTAGACATCTATAGATTATCCATTGAACCATGGATACTATTGAAGCAGTAACAATTAATAAACTGACATTCATCATATCCACCATGGTATGGTAGCACTGTTGGCCTTATGTATCTTGATTGCTTGTTATTAATGCAATACAGAATTTTGTTGTGGGGGATATTTGTCACTAATTAAATGAAATATGAAATGTGGCAATCTGCACATGAAGTGGATTTTGCACTTTATGTATCAAGTAATTGGTGGTGGAGCTCAATTTTTATTGCAAGGAGTTTGCACTTTTTCTTGATGTAATGTGTGATTGTGGCTGGTATGATCGTTAATATAAACTATATTATGACATATTGTGGAATGCTTTTGAAAAAGATTGAAGATGTGATGTCATACTGTATGCATACATGAGTAATACCTGAATTAATGCTATTTTCATGTGGGTATGTCAGGCAACAGAAGATCGAACTTGCATTGTGAGAGAATCTATGTGATCGTGGTGTGAGCGTTTGTTGTACAGTACTGTATATATATATTCTTTAGAATTAGCCTGAAGGTAACAATAAAATACCACAGAAGAATAAGAATATGTAGAAAATGTTGAATGCCATTTGATTATTTGTATTCCTTGTACATATGGTTTTCATCACATTGTGTAATGTATAATTTGTGAATGACACAATTGTAGTGAAGGATTGTATTCATTAATATTTTAATATGTTTCTTCATTTAACTGTGTAATTAAGTTATAGGATTTTAATGTTGCAGGATGATTCAAACTATAACATTCTTAAACTGAGTACATCCCATATATTATGAGATTATAGAGTCTCTCAAGAAAAATCGTTAAAATATCATTATAGAGAAACTCAAGAAACATCATTATAGAAAAACATCATCATAGAGAAACTCAAGAAACATCTTTATAGATAAATATCATTATATAGAGAAACATCATTATAGAAAAACATCATTATAGAAAAACATCATTATAGAGAAACATTGTTATAAAAAAAACTCAAGAAAGATCATTATAGAGAAACACCATTAGAGAAAAACAGAAAAAATCATGAAACATCATTATAGAGAAACATCATTATAGAGAAACTCAAGAAACATCATTTTATAGAGAAACATCATTATAGTAAAACTCAAGAAACATCAGTATAGAGAAACATCATTATAGAGAACATCATAGAGAAACATTATAAAACTCAGGAGCATCATTATAGAGAAACATCGTTAAAGATAAACTTGAGAAACATCATTACAGTATATTTATAAAGAAACATCATGATCTAGAGAAACATCATCATAGAGAAACATCATTATAGAGAAACATAGAGAAACCCAAGAAACATCATAAATTATGAAGCTGATTTAATTCAAATCTACTATGTTAGAGTGAACAATGAGAATGTTGCATAAATATTCCTGATGATATGATGTACAGTAGCAAATGAAGTCACACAATTCACCCAGGGAGGTGTACATGTATGACAGACCTGGTGCCTTTTGATTTTTCACCTTTGAATACCAGCTACAGTATAGCCTGTCATTATGTATATGGGTTGATCGTATTCATTCAAACAACCCTGCATGCTAAACTTCTCAAGTATAAACTTGCCACATTATCCAGATATTATAATAAGCATTTAGTTCCTCCTAGTATATGCCCCTGGACTGCCCCGTTTGTCCTGCGCTATACCAATGTGCTCCAGATTATGTTGACAAGTTACTGGCTCTCCTGTCTGATTAATCGGTTTCTGCTCAAGAAGTTTCTCTAAAATGACGTCCGCTTTCACAGTTAGTCTGCTAAGATTTGTGAGGAAAAAAAAGAAAGGAATCAATACTGCAAAGCATGGCCAATTTACTTTTAATTTTCTCAAACTGTGTGTGTAGTGTCTGGCAAAAACCACCTCTGAATATGTTGATAGTGATAGACTTACTTTCTGCCCAGAGTCAATTAACTGCTCCTGTAATTGGAACAATTATTCATTGCTTCTGGCCTTCGTTACAAATGCAATGAGTGTTCATAACAGCGTGACCCAACTATGTAATGTAGTCGACATGCTAGTAGTTAGGCCTCAAATGCTTTCATCTCAGTCTCAGAAAGTTTATGCGAAGAACTTTATTGAACTTTAAATGCTTCATCTTTGCAAAGACTAACCAAGTGTTTGCCCAAAATTGTACAGAAGCTTTGTTTTTGCCATTAGCGGTAGGTGTGGTCTCTGATTGACTTTGGTTGCAAGGAAGTATACTAACTCAATCACATTCTCAAGATGCCCCGGTCAATTTTGAAGCATTAGGGGACAAATTGTTTTGGTTCCTTCCAGGTGACTCTTAACTTTTCCATTGCCATTACCGTTTCTTCAGTGCTATTCTTGATGTATGATGATAGTTGAGGATTGGTCCCAAATGGTCTATTTATAATTACCGTAGCCTGTAAATCATGTACTACTTGAAGACCTGAATACATTATAAATAAAGAAAGTGTCAAAGTTGTCCAACATAAGATGTACAGAGCTTAAAATTGTTCTTGTAAATGTTAATGTTACCTGGATTTGATGCCATTCTGAGTAAAAATGTCTTTGCCCTCCCAAAACTTCATTTGTAATTTCAGAAACCTTTTTTACTTTTGTCAAAGATTTATGCATGTACGCATATATCAAAACTCTACTCAAATATTTTGACATAGGATAACATAGTCAGTTGATAGCCCTACATGAGTACATGTAGATCATGCCCCATCAGACTTTACAAGTAAATTTAATTTCCCAAAAGGATTTTGTGCATCATATACAGTACTCTTCGATCAAGTTGGTATGCGACTGATGTAGGCCAAGTGATGTGACATTTATCCAAAGCTGTGCTTCCTAATTTTGATTCTGAAAATGCCCTTGTTTTGCTTAAATATATAGTGCATGCAATATTATTATTATATTAATGCAGCTCGTCACTACACACTGTGCAAACTGACTGTTTCATCATAGATAATCAACTCAGTTTCAATTAATATTCTCCTTGATTTAAAGGGAGATACTGCTTCAAAGACTACCAATTGTAAGTTAATTTTCAAGCACAGCTTGTAGGTTTTTTCAAAGTTTTAGTGGCACTGTTAATCAACTAATTGCATGATTCATACCATCTGACTTTGAATTTATTGTTCTTTTTTATCAAAACCTTGAAAGTCTGCCATTATTCTACGTCCAATCAACCACTGACTAGAAAGTGCAGTGAATTACAAGATCATTCAAACAGCAAAAGAGAGATAGTGCGCAAGACTTAAGTGATATTCATTTCTGTTATTTCAGCCAGCTGCAATTACAGACAGAAGCTACGAGCTGTCTGAGCTTTAAGCGTACCCCCCTGGGAGGATAATAAGTTACCATGGTGACTCACTAAAGCATCTTATTTGCTGCTTGTTTTTATGAAGTCATCGCTAGTAACTTCAATATTAGAATAAAGAGCAGGAAATTGTCAGAATGTCATCAATTACCTGCTTTCAACAAAGGATACATTTCCTTCTTCATCGTAAAATTATGGAGAAAGCTTTCTGTGACAAGATGATGGGTTTATTGGCCAATGTTATATAAGAAGACCAAATACCATGAATTATGAGTGTACCAGTTATAATATACAGTACAATATGTACATAAAGTAAAAGGTTAAGATTTTGAAAGATGTTAGGTTAACTAAAGTTAGCCTGCAGTTTGAAAGGTATTTTTGGAAGGTGCATGTTGCCTTAAAATGCAGAGCTACTGGTCAGTGTGTTATTAACAATATATACATATTTTAATGTGGCAAGTCTTCGTACTTTATGAATCTTGAAATATCTGACCAAGTTGATCTAAAGAATGCAGATAGAACAGCTAGGAGTCAAAGATAAATGACTGTTTATTGTCAGTCAGAAAAGCTCAGTCAGAAAAAGTCAGAAAAATTATTCAGTCAGAAAAGCTCAATATTGGAGGGTTACATTAAAGACTTAACCTGGAAAAAGGGTCTTTGTGCATGTAAAAGCAAATGACTGTTGACCCAGTTTTGTTTGTTTTTCCTCATTTTCCTCATTATGCAATTAAAAACAAAATCACGCAACTGTCCACGTCTTCATTACTGCAGCCTGACAGCATCTGTTGCTGTTTATGCTTGAAGACATACATGTACCAACACACTACATCACTTACTTAGCATTACTGTGCATTGTACTGTTGTATCTATTACATTATCATGATGACAATTCACACAGCTCTCTAGCATAAAATCATCTGAACCATAAATCTGTTGATTTATAGAAGTTTTAAATCATTCCCAGAAAGCAATATGCTTGTAGTTCTCCTATGTACTCAGACTTTTCAAGGTTATTCCAGCTGGATGATTTTGATAATTTATGATATTGTCAGAGTGATATTACCTCTCCTTTTATATCATTGCAGAATCCCCAGCATAAGGTCAGAGCATTGCTCCAAGTCTCTGGTGATGCATTGCGAGTCGTGGCAGAAGAAGGGCAGGTAAGCTAAATGCTGATTTATTAAGTGTGCTTCAGTAAACACAAAATGACAAAGAAACTACTTGCATGGGGTGTTCATTGTGACAAGCATTAAAATGATGGATGAATACAGTAAGTTACTGGTAGCCACATTAGTAGTGCACTTATATCATGCTCAGTGTAATAATGTGCAGTATGATAACATGTATGTAAGACTTAGCATATATTTTAACAACCACCTGCCAGGTGCATTTCCCCAGTTTTATGTATTTTGAGTATCTAGAACATTATAAATATTCATATCATATCGAGATTGAAACTTCCTATGCAAAGCTTCATTGCTCTCACAAATTTTTATTCAAACATATCTAAGGGTCATCAGTATTGCTACCCCCTTCCTTCCCCCTCCTCCCCCTCCCCCACAAATGTCTACATGTTAAAATAGGCTAGACATTTTCCATGGTGCTTTCCAGCCCCCTCACAATTATTCTCAGCCATTTGTGAGTGTTAAAATAGACAGTTAAATATCTCAGTGTGGATACCTACCTTTAAAGACCAACTATGGAGACTTTTCGATGAACATAAAATCCCACCATTTTTCATGTATGTAATCCTTAACTGACTCCAATTACATTGCTGTAATTAACTTTACCAATTTCGGACGTTAAATAAGTGAAAAATGGAACTAAAAGTCAGCTTCTATTTCAGACATTCCTGAAACATTCCTAAGACATCAGGTGACCATGTGACGTCAACGTTTGTATACCTCACTCACAACTATACTTTTAGTGTGTAAAGTCGTATACTTGAGCTGCCAAAAACATCAACGATATTACTCCTTTTTCCTCAAAATGCCACAATTCTGTGTTGTTGGAGGTTGCAGTTATACCTCATCCAACAAAAGCATCAGCTTTTTTAGATTTCCGAGTAAAAGAACCGACGTAAAACGCCGCAGACTTTGGATCATTTTTTTGAGATCCACGCGGAAAGATTTTTCAGCACCCGGAGTATCTCATGCCCATGAGTCCACATGCATGACCCTGCTTCTGTGTATGCTGCAAATGTCTCATTCTGTGAAAATTATATACTGTCGATAGCTGTGTCGGACCATGGTCGGACATAGCTAATGTGAAATTGACCGTAAACACGCCCTGGACGTCCTTACATGTAACATTATATCACGCAATTGACAGTAATATATTTACTGTAAGAGATGACCGTATATATATACCGTGCCAAGGGTATAGCATTGTTAGTACATGTACGGTAGTTAGTTACAACTCTCGCCGGCGTTGGCTCACAGCATGTGTAAATAGCCATGTTAGGATTTATCTATTTCATTTGTTGTATTCCAGTATCGTGAGTTCGTGATACATGTGTAATATTGTCCGTTCTGTTTATTCCGACATCTGCATGGTCCAAGGAGTTGAATAAAAACGGTAGTATGTAGCGATCGGACGTTTTATTTCGTTAGTGACTGTCTTGTGATTGTGGGATGTTAGTACTGGTCAAGGCCTGTTTCAACTAGACCTTACTCTATGGAATTACACAGACTCAGGGTAGTTTTTCGCCCAGGATTGAACAAGAAACGTGGATTAGGATATTCACTGCTAAATTTGTTTATTGACAGGATACTTTTTCTGTGTTTGTATACTTTTGGATATTAAAACGAGTAAGTACTATGTAAGTATATTGTACCGTACGGACCTATTGACGCTACGCCATGTAAAAGATGCCTCCATTTGAGTGGAAATTTTGCTAATAAAATAAGCAATTTAACTAAAATTTCTGCTTATAATTGTCTTAAAACTTGTTGTTAACCTTCATGTGTTCTTGTTTTAAGCTAACAGCTTTTCAAACGCTCGAAATTGGAAGTCAAAAACAGTACAATTGTTCGCTATCTGTGTACAAACAGTGCCTATATCAGCGTTTGATTTTCGCGGTATACAAACTTTGACGTCACACGGTGACCAGAGGCTCCTTTGGGTCAATCTCTGTTTTCAGACATTCCAGAGGTTCATGTCACGTGACTACCCAAAATGTCCATTTTCGTGGTCGTTTTTGATGGGTTATAGTAGGTTTTCGAAGAATATTTTTTACACATGTTGATTATGGGTATGTAAACTCCTAAATTAATGGAAAATCTCAACAACAAAAATTGCCTCCATATTTGGTCTTTAAAGGAACGGTATAATATTTGCAAAAAAACATGAGCATGGGTGACCATTATTTGACTTTCTAACATATTTGGGGGCAATACTGTGACCTAATAGTCTGTTATGTTTGTAATGAGTAACCTAATGAGTAACCTAATGAGTGACCTAATAGTTATGTTTGTAATGAGTAACTGCACAAAGGCATGAGTTGTTAAATCGTCCAAAAACTCTATCTGTCTCTCAACTCTTCATGAGTGGTATCCATCATTAAAATTTAGAAGCTGAGCTAGCTTAAATCAAACCTGTAGGTAAATATAATGAATCATGTTGAAAGCTGCTTGTAACCAATAAATCATTAGTTTTCACCATTTGAAAGGATTGCTGTTTTCCCTTACCTCAAAATGTCAAGCATGGTACAGTAGTTCAGTGCAAATGCTAGGCCAAAAAACTGTGCCCAGTGATTAATATGTCTAGTATACATATGCTCATTATGCAAAATCACCAAATTACCATACAAGTAGAAAGATGAATGCCACTTTTGTATGCATACAGTATCTTATTTCATTCCGTATATATATGAATAAAATTAACCATATGAATATAAAATGTCTAGTGCAAAATGTCAGTTACACTCAATAATTTCTTGGGATATTAATTAAAACTGTGGTATTAACCTTCTTCAGATTGTTAATTGAAATTATAGTCTAAATAAGGGAAGATGATTGGTTCTTGGCAATCTACTGTACTGGTTTTACTGCAATATGTCAGCTACATGTATGCTATTTTGAACTAATTGATATAGCTCCATTAATCAGTTTCATGACCTTAATGATGACCTCTAACGAATATACAATTCATCCTTGATGCATCACTAAAAAAATGGCTTGGCCAGTGCTCTTTTAGGTGGTTCACATGATCTGAATACCAATGGAAACTAAATTTTCACTTCCATTATAAGCATCTTAGTACTGAATTTAATGACTGAATGAATACTCAGCTGTGAGTTGAATTGAACTGGACAATGGGACATAAACTTCAATTAACTAATTGCTGCTTTCCATATTTGTTAATATTTGGTGTGTTTGTACAGAGGAAACCTGAGCTAACTTGCAATGTGCAAAATAAATCATTTTGCAGAAATAAAAACTATATATACTGTCTGTGTCAACTATAAAACGTAAAAGGCTCACCAAATGAGACAATGTCCAGTAGACATGAGCCTGTGAACTGGGACTGTAACTTTACCATGCTGTTACAGCTAGTATTACATGCCAAAGTACAGCAACAATTTATGCATATTAGATGATCAGTCAAATACTAGTTTTCATAATTTACAAGATATACAGTTTAAACCATAGACAGCATATCTTCAGAACATGGACACCTGGCAGATGTCAATTGTAGTCAACCTGTTCTTCAAAATTAGTGACATGTGTTTTCTTCAGCTCATGAGCCATACCAAGTAGAAGGAATTTCATCAAAAAGGGGGAAAAATCCACCTACTGTATATATATTTATTTAGCCTCAGGAACCTGCATGTTTTGTCTTAGCCTAGCTAGCTTGATAAAAAAAATAGTGAAATCAAAATGTATATAGCCCATGTCCACGTAAAAAACCCAGATCTTGAAGTACCAAGTTAAGAGACGGGACTCTGGTGAAGACAACGCCAACGTCAGATGCCGACTGATACAGTACATGTTTAGTCTTCTTTTCGGAAAGTTTACGTACAAGTGATGATCTCTTGAAAGAATGTCTCGGGAAGAAATTCAAAACACTCAAATTCTTATAAATGCATGCTGTGGACGGGAAATTCTGGTTTTCAAGTGGTCCAAATAAATTCAATTTTTTGGCCGGGCACAGGCACTTCACAGGATGGTTCATTTTCAGCAAGTCTAAGTCATTATCTTCTACCCTCACATGGTTCAAGTGTCCATACGCAGCCCTCTTGTGCTTCAAAATAAGTGACTTTTCTTCATTTTGAGTGCTTTTGGCCAAAGTGAATTCATGTAGAATTTCGTTTCCGTCAGTATATATGCTAAGTAGTACAGACATTAGTCATTTCCAAAGGGCATCTCCAAACATGGTTTTGTATGGAGGGGTTGGGAGGCATTTGTGTTTATCGGTATAAATAGTAACTGGTACTGTACATGTCATTGGTCAGTATTTTGGTGATATGTGTTTATTTAAGATTTCTGTCATTGTAAAGTAGGAATATTGGGAGGACTGCTATACACTATGTACATGCGTGCGTGTGTAGATTGATTATTAGATCGCCAAGTAGAACCCTTGAAATGTTGAAGTATTCTTCAAATTTGTTCCATGACTTTGACTTCCCATCCATCTTTCTTACCCAACAGGCCCAACTTTACAGATTTAATCAATGTAATTTTGCTCTAAATTCTGTTTGTAAATTAATCAATTCAAATTACATCAGATCATGGAAAAACCAGGATGTTTTCTAATGTTAACCATGCAGTTAGAACTTAACATTGTTAACTATCCCTTCCTTTTTTCCCTTTCATATATTATTTACATGAGCAGTGAAAATAAAGACTGTGATGGATGATATAGCCAAGGCCATTTTAAGTCATATAATTAGTAAATCCAGTGTTTTTTGGGGGTTTTGTTTTTCTGTGTCATCATTGGTAAACCCATCTCTAGTACAGAAGTTAAAGAATTTAATAAATCTAGAGAAAACCATCCCAAGTCAAATATATTTGGCTCAAGGACATCATTGATAGACTTGCTTACTGTAAGTCTTCATTTTTGTGTTTGATGGGAATGGAAAAACTGATATGAAAAGGTTTTAAACTTTAATAGAGCCGATTCAAGGTAGAACGTGTTTGAATATCACAAGTAAATTTCTATCGATCACCTTGACCAATATTCATGGTTAGGTTTGCTTCTCATTCAAGTGCCAGCCTGTAAGGCAAGACGGAATTTACTGAACAGGATTGCAAGGTCTGTTACCATGATCAATGAACAATTTGGTATTTAATACTTAATATGTCAATATTGATAATCCATCGCTAGAGATACTGTGTGAGGAACTACAAAAACAAGAAGGCAAATAACCGACACAGGACTGGTACTAAAAAACAAGAAAACAAGCACAAAAACAAAAACAAAAACAAGAAAACACAAAACGATTAAAACTAATAAATTGTCAACTTTACTCTGTAAATCATCTAATGACAGCATCCAATGATTAACTCAATACTACAGTAGAGCAGACTGTTGTTGACAAAGCCTGTGTTGACTGCTCATATTAATTCATATTTCTTCCTATTTCTCCTCTCCCACACCAAATTACAAGGCTGTAAAATGCAGCATGTTTGAGCATGTTGTTCATATCCTGTCTGAAAAATTCTGTCAGTAAATTTTCAAAATTCTTCTCTTTGCTCAGTTTTTGCTGGATTAAATTTAAATATTTCTGACATTGATGTGTTTGTTGGGAGATCTAAAATTGATTGTTTGAATACAAAATGCATTCATAGCTCTGTTAAATTTAGTAAAATTATGTATAAAGCAGTAAAATCCCAGAGATGCGATTGAAATTTTGATTTATGTTTTTATTATTATAATGACAATTTGAATGTTGGCTTTAATACAGTAGATCTTTTTCCAAACCATTCTGTCCCTGATTAACTACAAGCAGAAACTTAACTTTCCTTTTCTTCTCTGCATCTTTCCAGGGTTTGCTTGTGGACCAAACCATTGAGAAGGTTTCATTCTGCGCTCCAGACAGGAACGATGACCGTGGTTTTGCGTACATTAGTAGGGATGGAACAACAAGAAGGTGGCTTTGCCACTGCTTCTTAGCTCTCAAAGAACCGGTAAGAATCCTCAAACAATGACAGTTATTACTTAAACAAGACTGGAAGCAGTCACCCTGTCTGGCTGAGTATTGAAAACGGTTGTCTTTGCAATTTCATGTCTGTGTGCTGTAGAGTATTTCATTGACCGTTTCGCAGCTTGAAAATCTTATGTTGTCTTCTGGTTAAATATTGCAAAAATTGATTTGCATTCAAGAGTACACATGAATGTACATTCAAGAGTACACATGAATGTGCATTCAAGAATACACATGAATGTACATACAAGAGAACACATGAATGTACATACAAGAGTACACATGAATATACATACAAGAGTACACATGAATGTACATACCAGAGTACACATGAATGTACATACAAGAGAACACATGAATGTACATACAAGAGTACACATGAATGTACATACAAGAGTACACATGAATGTGCATTCAAGAGTACACATGAATGTGCATTCAAGAGTACACTTGAATGTGCATTCAGTAGTACACATGAATGTGCATTCAAGAGTACACATGAATGTACATACAAGAGAACACATGAATGTACATACAAGAGTACACATGAATGTACATACAAGAGTACACATGAATGTGCATTCAAGAGTACACATGAATGTGCATTCAAGAGTACACATGAATGTACATACAAGAGAACACATGAATGTGCATACAAGAGTACACATGAATGACAGTGCCAAACCTCCTTGTTAAAACCCTGGAACTGACCCTGATAGTGATCTTCAGGCTCCAGCAACCCTTATGATACATACAAGAGAACACATGAATGTACATACAAGAGTACACATGAATGTACATACAAGAGTACACATGAATGTGCATTCAAGAGTACACATGAATGTGCATTCAAGAGTACATATGAATGTACATACAAGAGTACACATGAATGTGCATACAAGAGTACACATGAATGACAGTGCCAAACCTCCTTGTTAAAATCCTGGAACTGACCCTGATAGTGATCTTCAGGCTCCAGCAACCCTTTAGATAGATAATTTCAGTCTTTCAGAGACCGTAGTTTCTCAGGTGTTGGAACCTTAATAAATAATGACGCAACTGAGAATCGATACTGTTTCAATTGTTGTATGTAGTGTAGGGATGGCTGCCTGTTAAGTGCAGAGATGGACTTATGCAAGGGAATGGTAAGTGAACCTAAAGTGAATCACCATTTAATACTTATCAAACTTCATTGGAAGACTGACAGATCTGCCAGTGCTGTGATAATGTTGTTGTTATATATGCAAAGTTTTTGATATGTAGCAAGTCTGTCACAGAAAAGGATAAAAAAAGGTGTAAATGAGGGTTTGAAATATTGTCTGTCTGGCCATAAGTTTGGAGTCTTGTCAGTCTAAATTGTATCCAGTTATCGATTCAGCACAAATTTAATCAGTTCATAGTTGAAGGCCATCCTTCTATGAGTGGGACGAATGCTATATTTCCTCCTTCCATTCACTTACTTACCTCCATTCTACAACTACACTTTCATTATATAATACGACTTGCATTCTGCTGATCTTTGACACTGGTTTCATATGAAATTAGTATTTACTTCGTTCCTCGCTTACCTGTCTCCCCACAACCTTAGCACCCTCTATCTACCGGGCCTAGAATAACTGGTAACCTTTAAACACTGTGCCCCCTCATTGAACGGACCCCCCCCCGGTCGAAGCCCCTCCTCATTCTACCACCAAAGTGCCTACTTCGTGCGTTTTTCGCCGGTCCGATTTTTCCACAATTTGCATACAGAAAGGTTTCCTTGTACTCTAGTTTGTTCTTCCTTGGAAGTTAGAAGTCATTATCAACGTGCTCAACGCCTTCACCATGGTAGTACTGTATGATATACTGTATTATCTCTTTCTATCTCAGCATTGATAAATATCTACAAAAAAAAATGATATCACTAAATCAGCTCTTGTCCAAAGATGGCTTTCAAAAAGTTGTGAGTGATTACTGATGGTGTGAGAGGTTATTTACCTGGCTTGTTTCTCTGTGTGTGGGTAAAGATTGTCTCCTGGATGATTCCTCAGGGTGCCTCTTGGGAGAATAGGCCTCTTTTTTAGTCCTCAACAGATGCCTTATCTCTTCCTCTGAGATGATTTTCCTCATAGTCTTACTGATACGTTTAAAAGAAGAAGAAAATCCATGGCCGAAGAAGAGTTGCATTAAACTTGGGGCTTGAGGCATGTTCAATTCCGGAGAGAAATTTAGACTTTAATTTAGCGTGATTGCTTAATGTTCACAGTTGCTGTCTCTTAAAAATTGGGAACTTCTCATTTACTCTGTATACTGTATGTGACAGGAATTTGAGTGATTAGAGATGTGGGTTCAAAAAGGTGAACAATGTCACTGAATCTGATCCCTATAAAGAAAAGAAAAAGAGTTGCTCAAGAAAAAAGTCAACAAAAGCTGAAAAAGGTAGGTTTGTCTGTACTTTGGTCATCTAGCGTAGTCGTGATGTCAAATAAACAAAATACTATATCAACAGTGGTATCATGCAGAAACTAAAGACCATTATCCATGATAAATATCCTACTCTGAATTTGATCTGTTTATGTCACTAAAATTGCTAATATATATATATATTTTCCACGCAAATGTCTTCCAATCAAAACTAAAGCAAGAATGGGAATCTAGACAAAGAAGTATCTCAACTATGAAGAAACATGTTATGATGGAGAGAGTATTTATTAAAGAGAGACTTATAATTGCCTATAGAGATGACTCTCTTCCTTCTAAGCATATACAGGTATTGTAAAATAATGAAATATTGAATAAATAACATTGTGCGATATATATGACCATGAATGATGTGCATATGCTTTACAGCCCATAGCTGAACGGACATCCCAAAATATAATTTGGTAAAGTTATACGCTATAATGCATAAGGTGTTTAAATTTACCACATAATTTATAGAGATAATTGCAAATGTTTCCAATCTACAGACTTGCTTGTACTGTAGGTGCCAAAGGGAGCACCATACTACTGTACTCTGGGTTCATTGTCACATTGTCTCTCATTGTTACTGTACATTGTACCTTCGATCTGTTCGGTTTTCAGTTTAATTCAAGAGGTCACGATTCTTTATTGGACTGTCTCATAGATGTTATATTCATGATATCAAACATGTCTATCTCTCTTGTGAAATGACAAGAGAATTGCGATTCATAGCTGCCTCTCCTCTGATCATTTCTATGCAAATGGTGCCAGCATTTCATGCGTGTGCAGCTTCTTGTCACACATACACTGTATGTCATTCCCGACAATGTCATTTGCATACCATATGGACCGTGTCAGGATGTATCCTGATAACAACGACACCATTTTATCCCTGGTGGCAAACACTACACCTCATCAATGTAGACTGGTGAAAAATGAGAGTCCTGACAGTGTGAGGATTTGTCACATTTGGGGGTTAAGATGAGCATAGGTTTGGCAAATCTCATCACCATTTAAAGAGATTAAACTTTGAAGATTTTAATTTCCTTTCAAGGAAAATTATGTCCTTACTTGGTTTAGGAGTTCGTCGGGATAATTTTTTTTTAACCGTAACCTAGCTACACAGTACAGTAGCTGTAAATTCAAAGGCAACATTTTAATGTTTAAAAATGTTGTAAAGCAGAAAAAAAGTAGTGATTCAGTTCTTGTGCTCATGAATATTCATTCAACTGACAATCAATGAGAAAAGATACAGGGGATTAGAGTAAAACAAAACATCTGTTATAAAAGTGTATGTATATATTAGATACAAACAGTATAGTAGATTTACACAACTATTACACTCAAGTAATCCCTCCCACACTACATCTCTCCCACACTACATCCCACCGACCAGCCCTCCCACACTACACCCCACCGACCATCCCCAGATCCCACCCACCATCCCTCCCATACTACATCCCACCAACCATCCCTTCCACCGACCATAGCTCCCACACACCATCCCTCCTCACACCATCCCTCCCACACTACATCCCTCCCACACTACATTCCTCCCACCCACCATCCCTCCCTCACACCATCCCTCCATCACTACATTCCTCCCACACACCATCCCTCCCTCACACCATCCCTCCATCACTACATTCCTCCCACACACCATCCCTCCCTCACACCTTCCCTCCATCACTACATTCCTCCCACCCACCATCCCTCCCTCACACCATCCCTCCTTCACTACATCCCTCCCACACTACATCCTTGTTTACAGATGTTTTAATGTTGCTGCTTACTAGGGTGTCTCTTCCAGCCAACATCAGAGTGAGCCTCATCACCTTCTAGCACTATGACCTACCCTGGTGACTGTTTTTTCTTGCCAGCTCTTACTGTTTCTACCACCCAATCATATGGTGGGCATGGCGTCAGATCCTTTCAGCATCCCATCCTTGTTGTCCATGTTCATGTCTATTTGTATTTTAGGCCTAATGTTCCATAAGGTTTCAAGTGAGAGTTTAGGTTTACTGTTGTCTTGTCTCATTAATGATGAACATAAACTGCTATAATTTCCTTTGGCTTGCTCCTAAAATTCACTATATTTACTGTACAGTATCATTTAATTAGGTTGCCAAGTGAAGTTTATTACGTCTGTTTAAATAAGTAATTTATGACGTATTCATCCTTCAATAAGCCTAGTGGCCTACGTCTGTGAGTTACACAGACCTGATATATGCCTAACAGTTACTCATGTTTAAAGTATACTGTGTTTGCACCAATTCTTAGCCTTCTACAATAATTAATTTAAACTCTTGAACTTCATCGGTATTGGGTCATCTAATACAGGATAAAAATGGCAAGAAGATTTTGAATGTGCATTCCTGGAGGCTCTAATCCTCCAAATTAATCCCAACCAACTGAAGGGGATTAAAATAGACAAATAACATGTCTCAGAGTTGATAACTAGTGTGAGAGTGACAGTGAAATTCTTGTTGAAGGCTGAGTACAGGTGACCATTATCTGAATTTCTAGCATATTTAGGGGCTATACTGATGACCTGTAAAACTAAGTCTAAAATGCAATCACCACATCAGCTACTTTATTACCTGACCAGATATCTGGTGTATCCCTTTGAGTACTAATGGTAACAAAATCAAGGAAATTTAGGTCTTTTTAATTATGTCGAACAAACTTGTAAATCAGTGAATTTCTTTACATTTGCTTTTATGTTAAAGAAAAGCATCTTTCTCCATACTTGCAGAGACCTGCCCTGTAAACAGTACTTAGGTAAGGTTCCTGCTTTATGTGAGCAACTTATAATGTCTTTGTCATCAATTTACTGTTACAAGCAAAACCTAATAAAGAAATAAAGAAAAAAGAATTTAGCACACACCTCTGTTTTACTTTACATGATATTTGTGATAGATGGTTTCAAGGTCACATGGATAAAGTTAAAAAATTATTTTTGTACAGAAAGCGAAATTTCAGCATATAATTTTCGCACAGAAAAATACCACGTGCCCACTGTCATGGCAATGCGCCTTGGCAACTTATTGTTATTATTTACTTTATTTGGTACAGGTTTTTGGTCAAATCTTGTGAATTTGAGCAAAACTAACTTTGCTATTTGTTGACTGAGTTTTAGTGAACTGTATTGCGTCATGTCTCATTTTGTTTATCAGTGCGGTCAATCAAATTATCAGTTCTTCAGCGTAGTCTGTGCACATATGTTTCGGTAATCAAGTTTTATTGTTAGCTCTGACATCGGGGGGGGGGGGGGGGGGAGGATGATATGTTTCCTACATGATGTATTGTCAGAAGCCATACAGTTTTGTATAATATTAAGTTAGCTGAAGGTCAAAACAGTTGGTCTTGGAACATGACAAGGAGGTCACATATGCCACTGAGATATTTAGCTATGAAATTTAAGAGTCGTCCTTGCCAATTGGTTTGGGGGTCTTAAAGAATTCTGCTTTCAAAATGGGAAAACATTTTATCAACTGGTCAATATGGTGTTGGCATCTAATATATTTTCATTCACAGTGCAATATGTGGAAACTATGTAAGGCACACTTGGGTGAAAATTTGTATATATCTAGTGACTGGTAAAGCTGCATGCAATTATGTGTTGAATTTGCTGAAATTAACCATATACTATATTGCACATATAAGTGCAAGAAATTTACCATATTGCACATAAAGAGCAAGATAAATTGTATCCTGAAACACAAAGTGTGATTTTTAGCCCACAAAAGTCACTGCCTGTATATTAAAATCTGGTATAAACTGCAGAAGTTAACAAATGAAGAGTTATTGGTGGGGCACAATTTTTAGTTTTTGACTAAACCTAATACTGGCAATCATTTTGCACACTGAAGAAGAACATCTGCCATAGATTACTGTGTGAATAATTACAGATATTTTTTTGTTGTTGTTGATACGTTACAAATGCGAGATTAGTAGTTAGTACAGAAAAAGGACCCGCCCGTACTGTAGAAAACATTGTCATGTACAGTGCTTATCTTGTTAACATGCAGCATATTATTATTAACTCCAGATTTATGCTAAAATTGTGAACAGTTTTCAAAATTATTTAACCTGAACGGTCTGATCTCCTAAATTATTGTGCAGGCATTGATAGTGACATTGAGTGCCTAATTCATAATTTTTTTTTTCCTTCCTTCCTTTTTTCTTCACACAATTTTCTCTGTGGGAGAAAGTACCTTGATGGTGGCAGTTAAAATACTTGTTAGGTTTGAGCATCGGTGACCGTAATATGAGTTTTTAGCATATAGTGATCAACACCGGCGAACTTCAAGTTAATCTTGTACGAAACAAAGATAAACCTATCCTTGTGAGATAGATGGCTAAAAAATTAGGAGGTTACCTTCAGTATTAAAATAGAGATATCTTAGGCAACCAAACAGCACATTCCTATAATAACTCTTGTCATGGATGTCTCTTTTTTTGGGGGGGGGGGGGGATGGGACATAAGTGGCTCATTACAAGATTAATGAAAATAGCAACTAGTTGAATCATTTATTACTTGTCTAATAAAATAATTTTTCCCTTTACCCACAAGTTGGAGCAGGTGGGACAATGTTAAGTTTAAAGCCATCACTTCCTCAAGGGAGTGACACCTTCAATGGTGCGACTGATTATTTGCAGATAAGATAAGCTTTTAGTCTGAGTGATATATATCCCTCTGTGGTGATTAGACCAAAAAAAGCTGACCACATAACTGAGCTAAATTTATCACAAATGGTTTGGCTCAGATGTTGACTGACATGCCAGATGGAAAGTTTCATTTTGTTGTAATGTCAGGGAACTGTTTCAGGATTGATTGGGACTGTCCCCTCAAATATTACATGAGAGCAGGTGTGATGGGGAGGGGTGGGGGGGGGCTGGAGGGGGATACAAATTTGTTGCCATTCTCATTTTTGTAATATATCACTCAATCAAAATTGTGGAGTTTCAAAAGGGGTCCCTGCAACATACAGTTTTTGTCCTTGGGGGCCCTAGCTTCTTCTGTTGTTTTATAGTCCTATATGCAACAGAGTGTGTTGTGTACAAGTGCAATGTAAATATACTTTTTCTATGATGAACTTTGCAAAGAGGGCCATTATGTAGGTGGAACAGGTTCCCGGATCCACTTACCTATTAATAATCACAAAAAATCTATTTGTGATCATTTTGCAGGATTCCCCGGTTTAGAACATTTCACGTTTCATAGCCATTGTCTCAAACACCTAAAATGTATTTTAATTGCCTCGAACTTCAAATCCCCTACTGAACTTAAACGTAAAGAAATCGATTGGATCTTTCGTATTGAGTCTCACATCAAAGGCCTCAACAAAGACCACTGAACAACTATCAGTTCTACAAACATACGTAATCCGTTCTTTGCTCCTTTATCCGCTTCCTGTATAGTCATGGTTTATTTGGTTTTAATTCCATCAATGCAACTTACACTTATCTAGCATCATAATTTCATTGGGTTACATTTTGTACTTTTCATTGGACTACCAAGTATTGCTGACGAAGGTCCCAGGAGGACCGAAAACTCCAACATATTTTCTAAAACATTACCCCTTATTTGTCAATTATGAGTCATATCTTATTTCTCTGGTTTTCTCTAAAAATATATATGTAATATATATATATATATATTATATATAATATATATTATATATATATATATATATATATATATATATTTATATATATATATATAGACAACTATATACATATATAGACAACTATATATATATATAGACAACTACTAGTGTTCCACTAGTCTCAACTAGTCTATATATATATATATATATATATATATATATATATATTACACTCATCAGCAAACCTCTTCTCTGTGATGAAGTACAGTTAGAAAGATTGAATCCCTTGGGTGAGATTAACATAAACTACCTTTTAAGTACTTGCCTGAAACTGAAACTGTGTAATGTTGACTCACTAGCTGTCTCCTGAAAGAATTACCACAAGAAATATTTATAGGCCTGTATCTTGCAGAAGGAGTTGTTAAGACTCCTGGTATTTTCTGCTGGTTGGTAATAATATCTGTCCAAAGATGTGTTATTGAGTTTGTCAGTTTAATGGATTTGGTTTCCTCAGGCTTGGAGTGATTAACTGTTTCTCTTAAATATCTTGTCATGTTTTGTTATCATTTTAACTATGTCTTGTGAAAAATACCCTCAACAGTTTTTGCCTTTTCTTTCTAAATCCCCACCCCCCCCCCCCTACCAAGACTGGCCAAGAAAATAAATTAAACTTTCAATTTTTTAAGGGAAATTAATAATGTGGTTTGAAGCGTTGTTGGAGCAATTCATTATTTTAAGAGAGGCTGGTGGTCTATTGGGAGTTTAATGGCAGTGTTACTTATGAGTTGGTGATGATTAATGGTAAAAGGAATGGAAAAAGGAAATATGAGGATAGGGAGGAGATGAATTGAGTTAAACTAAAATAGAATTCCATCTTTTTGGGACAATGGAATTCCTCACTACAGCACCATTTTCATGGTGGTAGAGACTTTACAATACTTGGTAACTGTATTTTTGGCTTTGTAAAACGGGGGTTTATGCATCTTGAAATCCGAGAAGTTGTCATAGAAAGTACCCCCCCCCCCAAAAAAAAAAATGGAAGCAAGTTGGTATGGTGTCATAGATGACCAATGTTTTTTTTAGAAAATTTTATATAGTAATTATGATAGTTCAGGTCTTAAAATATATGTGCATTCAGTGTCAATACAAACATGTTAAACTGGTGAATAATGATCAGAATATCATAGTTCATGTTTGCACATCTGTCTTGAACTTACCATGAAAAATGTAGATCTAGCTTGGAGAGTGTAAGAATCCTATTGAAATTGGTAGAGGTCAAAGGCCAAAAGAAATTATTATTCCCTATAGCAAAGAAATAGGTGACAATCCATCTGTAAGGTCAGTCAACTCATGTGAATTGAACTTAGAAGTGTGAGCAGATCTGCTGAAGATCATTCTTGAACTATTAAATTATTAGATATTGCTGCTCTCTATAGGAAAGGAAGGAGCCTGAAAAATGGCTGGGGAGGGAAGGCCAAGAGTGTTGGAGGGGAGGCAGAAAGTTTGGCTGTATAGTGTTTGTTGAAGGTCCTTTTTTTTTTCTTTTTTTTTTATATGTCCCTAATCAGTTCTTAATCTACAGTATGACTTTATATTGTGTAATATATGACAATAAGAATAATATGCCCCTTCCCACCCCCACCCATTTCCACACCCCCATGAAAAAAGATTTCAAAAGTATTTGTAGCATAATTAATAAGGTCAAACTAGCATTTTGAACATTAAAACTCAAAAGGGCTGTTGTCTTCATTATGTATGGGTGTGATTATATTCAAATTTATATACTTTTGAGGAGAAGATACAGAGCTCTAGGATTTTATATTTATTGTTCAAAGACCTTCTGTTTCCTTCAACATCATCTTTGAAGGGGATTGCAGATAGCATGAGGAAGCTAGGTTAACTGTTGCTAGATGGGAAGAGTATCTTTCTGCATATTATTGATCAATTATAGATGCATGGTTACATGAATAGTGGATACCTTAGGGATTTTCAGACTCAATGGATTAATTAATGGAAAAGTTTGATAAATTTTGCGTATACATAGAAAGGGGTTCAGTCAGCATTGTGATTTGTGACCAATTTAGCATATCTAGCAAATTTTAGGTCATTATAGATTGCCTAAAACTTTAATGCACTATAAGTAAATTATGGCAACTTTCAGCACAAAAAGAAATGTCAACACTTAATTACCCACTAAGGCGTACAGCACCTTCATTGCATAGTCCTTGTACTGTCACAGTACTCCTCAGTTGATATGTCACAGAGGCGAGTGTGAGCAAACCAAGACACATTAGAAATGATATGTATATTTATAGTTGCTGACTGTGTGATGTTATTGATGTTTGTGACCAGCTAATTTACACTCACTGTTATCTAAGTACTTCTGTATCTACTACTTTACACTTACTGTTATCTTACTACTGAAGAACATATTACTATGGACTAGGGCCAGAACTATATATTACTATTGACTAGGGCCAGAACTATATATTACTATGGACTAGGGCCAAACATGGACCATAAAGGAAGTTACTCTGTTGTCTTGTTTACACTCTCTCCTAAGAAGTAGAGGCAAGGGTTACTGACAAACAACACTGTGACATCACCAATAGCAGCATAATCAAGATTACTTTCTTGGTAGAGATTAAATATGTACAGACAGGTGTAAATTTTCTGTTGTAGAGAGTTATTCTGGAGGTCAAAGTTTAATTTTTCTTCTGGGACTTAGCAGTTGGAAAAGTATATATTTATGATGCATTATGATTAGACTAGTAAACTGCAGGAGCCTTGCACATTTCAATCAGACTTGGTCCCCCTCCCCCCACCCCCACCCCCACACATTGTTAGGCTAGTTAATAGAAACTTGTCTTTCTGGGAAGTGTGGTGTAGTCTGAGGACTTCCTGTCTGTGTTTCCAGCAAAGCTATTGTACTGGTGAACTTGAGGTTACAAGGGAAAACTATTGTACTGGTGAACTTGAGGTCACAAGGGAAAGTGATAGATGTCTGTCAAATACTCGCTGTTATAGTATTAACACATAGCATCTAGTTAGCATTCAAACCCTGATTGCAAGAAGTTGTCATCACAAAAACAAGTCACAATTTGTAAAGCCACTTGCTCAACAAAAAAAATGCCAGTGCATAACAATCTAGTTGGCTAAGAACAAGTGGGACTTACATATTTCCTTCAATTAATACAAAAGCATCACTCTAATTTGCACTGGCAGAAAAATTCAAGTCCCATGTCCATGTTCTTTCTACTGGCAAACAGCAAAACCCACTGGCAATTTAGCCAGTAAATTTATAGCCTGATTTTATGAGGCCTGCTTACAATTTTCATGTACAGGCTCTGCATATATGGTTTTTGGTTGAAGTGTTGCATGTTTGTAAAACTTAAGTACTGTCATGAAATGCAATAAGTATGAGAATGGCTCTTACACCTTAATCTTGTACAAGTAGGATTTCTTTATACTGCAGATCAGAAACTGCATTTAAGGAATGGGCCAGCATTATTGAAGTAGATCTGTTAATGTTATTAAATACTAATACATTTTGCAAACAGTAGTGAATTTTGTAATATTAGTGAAAAACTGTCAATAATATTCTGTGATGTATTTGTTCATTTATTATGCAGTTTGTAATATTGACAAACATACCTCACCAAAATGAAAATATTATGGCGGTATGGGCAAAGAAGTATGAGATTTTACATAAATTATCCTTTAATCAAGCAGAACATTGAGTACTGTATGCAAGAAAGAATCCTTTTTGAACAGAGAGGATGAAATTCTGGTCTGCATCATTACTAACTGTAAAAACAAAAAAATGCAATAACTAGTCCTTTTTCTTGGTAAAAAGGCCCAGGTAATAATTTTAGCTTGAAAGAATTGTTTTATAATATTCACCTATAACCTTTGTATGCTGATGATCACTCACATGTTTCAGAGGACTTGAAATTTGGCGAAACTTTGTAAATTAAATGCTTAGACTTGATTGATGTCTTCTAGATAAGTAGCTATTCAACAGCAAGTTCTAATTTATTCCAGTCGTAAATCAGTATCAGTTTACCGGCAAGAACCTTATTAGAACTTGAAATAAAATGAGTGGAGCCTTTATAATATATGTTTACTATGGGCCCCTATAACTGACTTTATTCTTCTCATTTATTAGTGAGAATGCTACAGCCATCTATCTAGACGATTTAATATAAATTAACCATCTAACTAGATTACCCAAATTTGCAGTGTTGTGGATGAAGCTACTCCATTGTTTATTATCCCAATAACCTACATGTCTAAGTCCATACTGTACATGTAGCTACTGTATATATTTTTGAAGCCTTAAATTGTTCTGCCTCTCTGAAACCATATAAAAGCAGGCAAACAAAATGTACTGTATGTGTGCAAAATATGGGCAGAGATGATAAATCTGTGTTATTCTTTCATGTTTGGCAATCCATGTTAGGCTTCCGTTCTTTTTGTTTGAGAGAATGTTTAGCGTTTTGTTTGTAATTCTCAAATTCCACCCATTGGCTTCACAATTATAACTGAAGTCTGTACTACAGCTGTAGCATACTGCATGAGCAATATTGATCTCTGACCCGCAGACTCCCGCTCTCTGAATCTGCCATTCTCTGGGAATTAGTTACACAGCTGTTTATCCCTAAATTGAAGTTTGGGGTTATTGCGAGCAGCAAGAATTTTTCCATGTAGGTGTCTGACAATATTTTTAACATTGAACAAGTGAGCTGCTTTACAACAAGATGGGTCTTATGAAAGATGTTGTGAATATATTTTAACAAGCAGAAAGGTGTTGCTAGACTTAAATTTCTAGGGGGTGGCCAAATGCTTTTCTTGTAGGCAGAACCTTTTTGCTAATAGAGAAATTATATTGCTGATTGAAAATATCTTGTGGATAAGGCCCTTCCCCTTCCCATGGCTATAGTATGTCACTGTTTACAAGCATAGAACTGCATCAAACAGCCCAAATTCCTCTTTATCAATCTTTCTATCATATTTAAAAGCTCTGAAAGCATCAAATAACTATATTGTCATACATACATATTCACATATTTTGCAACCCTTTCATCTACTTGGCAGAACTTGCTGTACAGTAGAAACTAAAGGTATCATTTTAATAGCTGGGACAGGTTTTAAACTGTTACATATGGTGATAGGCTGATAGCACATTTATAATAATTCCTCTCTAATCTATGTACTTTGACTGAATATGAGATTTTAGTATCACATTTCACATCCCACAAAATATACGGAGAGATGACAAGAGGTTCATAGAGTGCCATTCCTAGTCATATGATACTTGAGAGAGCCCGATGTCGCCGTCCTTGCAGGACGCAATTTTGAAGGCAAAGGAAAGGAAATGTAAATTTTTGTTTTGTAAGAAGTTTTCTTCATCTTAATGAGTTGTTAAGGTAATTAACGACAAAGCTACGAGCAGGTTATCTACTGTGATGATGTCATTCACCCTGCTGTTGCTAGGTTCATTTATGTAAATTTGTTGTTGAAACAAATAACGCATGCTGTTTGGATTTACTATTTATCTGTAAATATGATTTTGCAATATTTTGTTTAACAATTTTTTTCACTATGCCTACAATAACCCTCTATGTATTGTTGTTTTTCTTCTTTTATCATACAGGGTGAAAGGCTTAGCCATGCTGTTGGATGCGCCTTTGCAGCCTGCTTAGAGAGGAAGCAACAGCGAGACAAACTCTGTGGAGTCAAGGTAGAGTTTGATGTCAATAAAACAAGCTTCACCCGGCAAGGCTCTTTCAAGCAAACTACCATGACTGAGCAACTTGAGGAGGAAGCCCAGAAAGAAAACAATGAGTTAACAAGTGAGAAATTTTAATTAATCAATACAATTTATTTGGTTAGGAAGAGTAGTATCTCTCTATGGATTATTGTCAGCTGAAATTTTTCTTCAGACTTTAATGCCTAAAATAAATAAATGTAGTGGTTTTTCAATCGAAAGTGATTTTTTTTGGGGGGGGGGGCATGAATCATATTCAACCATTCATCCAGATTGCTAAAGAAGTAATTGCAATGTATTCCTTTTAAATCTAGGAATTATTTCTCAATATGTTTGAGTTGAGTAGATTAGCATAGTCACAGAACGACCACAAAACAACAAATACGAGTAATGTATTGTAATTCATCAGATACGTATTCAAAGCTAGATGCTGCCAAGATGTGTGTTACTGCAGATGCTGTTGACCTTGGCTATGAAGTGTTGACATATACTTGGAAAAGTGAAAAGATTTTCAGATGTTGAACATCTGTGAGTGCTCTCCAGCCACGATATACACTTTGTGCTGGTGTAATTAGAGTAGGGCCTACCTTGCAAAGAGAGCTCTGTAGCTTGTTTACAAGTTTACATTCTGATGAAGGACAAGGAGGAACAACAAGTAACTGGTAGTAACAGATTCCAGTTACTGTATTGCTTTCAGTATTGTGACACTGTGATAACATTGTATGGGATAAGATTACATGTAAACATTGCTCTCAATGTTATGACATTAAACAACATTGTATGCAGATAACATTTTCATGCTTGCAGTGTTGTTACACAGTGATAAAATTGCATGTGATTAGCTTACATAAAAACATTGCCCTCAATGTTGTGACACAAAGCAACGTTGTAATCGATAACAATACCTTTAAATGTGCTTGCAGTATTGGGTATTGTGACCCTGTGATAACATTTATGTGATAAGCTTAAATAAACATTGCCCTCAATGTTGTGACATTGTGTAGTGAACGTGGTAAACATTCTGTTGCGATAGCGTTACAAAGCACTGCTCTTAGTATTGTGACATTGGTAACATTGTATATGATAACATGAATTATGTAACATTGTTCTCAGTGTAGTGATAAGATTGCAAAAACTCTAGGATTTCACAACTTTTGTGTAATCATTTGGTTGTAAACTTTCAAACATTGCTGTAATTTTAGCATATAAAAGCAGCTCTCCTGTGTTTTGGTCCATAAATTTTATCAAGTTTATCAAGTGGTATTCAAATAAGATTAGCCCAGATCAAGTTGTAAGAATCCTCTTTCGGTTTTTACCACGTGATCGTAACTATGGCTAGTATAAATGGTTTTACTTAGAACTGGGAATTTTTGTTGTTGTCATTTTAGTACTAGATAGACAGACAGACAGATAGATGTATTTATTTCGTCCATAAAAATATGGAAATCTGTCCATATCACAAATCACAAACCATGTTTCTTCTTATTTGCTAGTGAAGCTAACGAAGAGCGGTTTTGTGGGATTTAGGTATATAGAATAGATCCAATATTGGCTAGAAGGCCATTTTAAGAATCAGTCTCCATGGCAACTCTTTCATTAAGTCGAAAATTTCTTTGAACAAGATGATTGCCTCCTGTTCAATATAGATTTTATAAAGTCCTGAAGATATTTCACACAAAAATTTCTGTGGTTTTGCGGAGAGAATGTTCTTGCTTTATTACATTATTCATATACATGCGTAAGAATTGCAAATTTTAATGATAATTCATAATGTGTGAGGCAGAACTGGGGCAGAATTAATACTAGGTCAATCATCCTTCTATATTACCTATTTACCTATATATTCATCCATCAATGTGACCAATACTGTGGACTGGTTTTGCCTGAATTTTTTGCAGTATGCTAGTGATGTCTATGAACGTCCGTAAATAGAAACCTGATCTCTTTCACTAGATGAGAATTGCCATTGAAATTGCATTGAAAGTTGGCAATTAAAATGGTTACATTTTTACTACTTCCTTTGGAGGGAGTCCCTTCAAACGGGGGCAGCAGCAGTAAACATACATGTAGAGAACAGACGATGTTTAGACATGAGTCTTAGGGAATGTGTTAGTATAATTTAATACAGAGGTTATATATGCTTTCAAAGGTTTTCTTTTTACTTCGGTCATCCTTTTCTAAATCCGTAGTTTCAGATGACAAAGCCTCTCCGCCCAAACCCGTAGTCAACCCCTATGCCCTTCCAAGACGTCATGCGACCGAAGCCATGCTAGAGAGGCAGGGATCATTTAGGGGTTTCTCTGTACTCAACAACAACACACCTTTCAAACGAAACCTTTCACTCAGACTTAACGAACTGCCTTCAACGTTACAGAGACAGAACCAAGTCCTGGAAACTGTGCCTGACAGTAAGTAAAAGCAGGAAACCTTGCTGGTACCATTCCTTGATTATAGTCTCGTTTATTTATATTTGAATTCACATAAACAGGATGAGACAGACTATTTATGGAAGTAAATGAGTGTGAAAACGGAGAATGTGAGGAAAAATGCAGACATTTGTCCATAGAGAATCTACAGTGATGAGGTAGAGAACAATTGAAAGAACATATTAGGTGCAAAATAATAATAATAAAGGCTTATAAGCACAACTACTACAGAAAACTGTGTGCACAGCACTGCTGTGCTGGAAAACAACGAAATAATCTCAAAGTAACGATACAAAAGATCAAGATTCTGGCTGAAATCAGAACCATTGACAAATAAGTATGGTTTTAATTGCTTCTTAAAAGTAGCAGCATTTTGGACTTCTTTAAGGCTTTCAGGAAGCTTATTCCACAATTTAGGTCCAGCCTTCGCAAACGATCTGCAAAAGCAGATTATAACAATAAATACAGATAGCTTTGAATGGTACTAGCAAGAGTGGCAGTGCAAATATTTAAGGATTTGGGGGTTTTCTTTCTGGTTGTTCCTCAGACAACCAGGCCTTGCAATTTGGTTGTCTGAACAGCAAAATAACAACTGCCAATATGTTAACTGTAGAGCAGCTGTGTAGGTTTTGTGCATAGAACACCAGCTTATTTCACCTATTTGGGGGGGGGGGGGGGGTTGAGGGAGTGTAATCTGAAATTGATATGTACACAACTGAGTCATTGAGGGACCATGAACATTGCACTGAGTGGTGTTGTAAGGTGGTTGACAGCTATAGGTTATGGATTATAGTAGTAATCACTGTTCCCTCAGTGTCAACTGGATTATATTTATTATATGGAAAAAGGCAACTTATTACCAGATAAATATACTCAGGAAATCCTGACAAATCCATTAACATTTTAAGATGAATGTCATTATGACTTGTCCGTAACAATCTAGACCACAAATTTTATTTATGCTTATTCTTAGGACAGGATTTGACTGTAATTGGCAAAACTAAAGTTGTCTCATAATATGTCGCGGACTGTCTCCATCCCCCCCCCCCCTTCTTCCCAGTGATCATAAGGTTGTATAATGCAAAGATCTGTTTATATGACATAGCAGGTAAACTCATCAAGTAACAATCAGGAACTTGATGGATTGGACAGTTTTGTCTTGGCTGGTATCAAATAATCGCCCCAAATTAGCAACAAATGTCGTTTGCAAAAGTTAAAGATATACTGTAGTCATCAAATTATTAACATTGTAAATATTTATGTTACTAATGTTCAAAATTATTAGCTTTAGAAATGTAACAGTGCCCAGTGTATACCACTGTCATTGCTTAACTTCAATTTGGATTCATTGCTTTTTAACCCCCCCCCCCACTTGAATTTACTTGTATAGAAAATTGGATGATATACAGTATGATGTAATACACTATGCCCCACATTTTCAGTCTGTTACTTAATATTTAATAGGTTTGCAAATGTAACTTTTGTAATCAGAGAGTAAGATTCCTGTTCTTGATTTATCACACCTAGCGTTACCAAGATGAGTAGAACTTGTTATGAGGAGATAGTGAATAAGTCAAATACGACTAAAATGTTTGGCAGGACTTCTCCAAATCGTTACCCATTTACATAATTTATATTGGTATCTAGACATGCTGGTAACCTTTAAGCAAGTTGCAAACCCCTGGTTGTGTAACCATCTCCAAACAGTTCAAAGCTGTGTACCTCTGTCTACATTAAAATCCTATTTTGACTCTCAACAGTGTCACCAACCTCACCTACTGGGGGCGCCTCCCATGGACTTGGTGTTCTCACAGAGCAGCCAGAGCAGGTTGCTGCTGCTGGTCCTCAGTCTAATGTTTATGCTCAGGTGCATGCCGGTACGCCACTCTACTCTACAGGACAACCAGGTGAGATGCCAACAGTTGTTATTTAACGTCTGTAAAGCGCTTTGAGACCTATCGCTGGTGTAAAGCGCTATATAAAAACCAAATATTATTATGATTATTATTATTTCCTCTTGTTGTCTGAATTCATATCATCTCCTTGTCTCCTCATGGCAGTTGCAATGCTTTTTCTCTTAGTTTAGAACTCCCATCTGTGATAGTCAACAAGGGTTTCATTATCTCATTTTCTAATATTTTTTTGGGTGAGGAGAAGAGTGACAGGAGAGAAAAGAGTTCTTTATTTGTTTAAAGACAAGAAAATAGAATATGAAACACTGTTGGTCTTACAAGAAGCCTACATTAAAGCCATTCTAGGTTTTAACTTCTACCACTTATAGGTGTATCTTTTTGGTTCCTTTCTAGTTCCATTCCACCCCTACCCCAGTTTTGCAACCTTGTGCAAGTCTATTAAGTTAAACTGTTCAATATATTACAAAGTTCATCAAATTAGTGGCATATTTAATTTGCTCCCAGAATAGCACACTTCAAAAGGTTGTTGCTTATACATATATGTCATTTATAAGCTACAACTACACTGGGGCATATCACAAACACGTAGTGATAAGTTGGTGAGGGTAATTTCAAAATGAAACTCTTCCTTTATCCGTCTTCTACTTTAAAGCCGTGGAGTGTTCACGTCAGACGTGATTAAGCATAGAAGTAATAATGTACTGTGCATTACCTTTATTTTCTTCTTCTATCTTAGTTCCGATGGTGAACCATCAACAATTTACCACTCCACCAGGCTATGGTACTCCACCACCAGTCCCTCAGACAGCCATGGGACCAACCCCTCCTTTTCAACAGGGTCCAACCCAACCTGCAACAGTTGGTATGGGGATGCCATATGTAGGTGCAGTACAACATCCAGCTCAGTCTGACAACACCAACCCTTGGGGGGAGCCCCAACAGAATTACAACCCCTGGGGGAATGCCTCTCCGCCTGCTCCCGGTCCACTACAGAAGTCAGAAGCCGAAAAATGGCTGGAGGATACATCCAGAAATGTGGCCCAGAGGTCACCCCCTCAGGTCAATGGGGGTGGCATGTCTGCCAGTGTGTCTGTGAATCATAATAATGCAAACAACAGTCACCAGAAATCGCCCTCCCAGAACGGCACGGGGATAAACGGCTCGTGGGTGACGGATATATCCCAGTCCCTGCAAGCGGCCGAAGAACATAACGGACATGTGGTTAAGAATCCGGAATTCGAGTCCAAGTGGGGGCAGTCGCCGGTTAACAAAGCGTCATCTCAAGAGAGTCCATTTGGGGATGCGGTCCAAACCTTTGAGGTCAATCTCTGACACAGTGCAAGGAGTATTTTTTCAAAGTCGTTAAATGTATTCTAGGGAAAAAAAGTGTGATTTGTATAAAATTTCATGGAAAAGATATTTTAGAAGAAATGAACTATTTTTGGCTTCATAGCACCATCATGTAATTTAGAGTGAGTTGTACTTTTTACCAAAATCTTTGCCACACACATGCCTCTTGCAATAGTTCCATTCGGTGTCTTATAAAAGTGAGAGTTAGTGTGATGGATGACATGAGGAGAAGCTATTGGCAGTGAATTTCTCTATTTTACTGTATTTTTTTGTTCTTTTCTTTTTATAGTAATCAGCTTTGCAAGGGTTGGACCGCCTTGTAGTGTATTCTTCCCAGGCTTCATAACTGTGGGTACCAGTTTTCATGAAAACAATAATAACCTTTCAAATTTTGTAGATGGTTTTTGGGATCAAGTTAACATTCAGATAATCAGTGTGTGTGTATATTATTTATTTTTTTCATGTCACATTCAATATTTGTCATATCTCAGTTATCAATTTGATGCAGGCATCTCATTGTCCAAAAGCCAAATATAATTTACTTTGCAATGCTGGTTTGCTGATAAGAGTGAGAGAGACTAAGAGATTGAATAAATAAAATTGAATTCATTTATTTGATGGGTTTCCCCCATGCAGCTTGTTCCCTGAAGGATTTCAGCAAATTCTGAAAGCATCTGGTTTGTCTCAAGTTGTAAGCGTTCATTAGTGTTGTATGTGGAATATGGATCTAATGTTACCTAGGACGTGTCATAATAATCTGAGTAAATTTTTATTGGGGGGGGGGGCAGTTTTCATCCCAATAATAGATTACTTCTCGTATAGTCTTCAAACAAGCTGTTTCTAGTTTTGGTTTGCACTGTACCAGTAATTCGAACAATCCTACCAAATGAGATTACAATTAATTAGTCAAAACTAATACACCTTTCCCACAGTTTTTCCACCTAATGAAAGTTAATTAGCAAGACATTTGGCAAGTATTAAGGGTTCCAGTCCAGTTATCTTTATTACTTGAAGTAAAATGTGAACGAGTCAAGATAAGCAAAATGCATTGGTGTTAGATCTTCGGATCGTACGGTCATTTTTTTTTAAAAGATCGTCACAAAAAGTTGTTTAATCGTAATGTTGGATTGTGCATTTCTCCTGAGAGGGATATCATGTGATTGTCCACCCTCTTGGCCACCGAGGCAAATCGCTACGATGAAGTGTTGCTGTCCTATGGGAGTAAGGGTGATTGGGTGAAATATCTAGATGCTGCCACCCCAAGAAAGGTGGATTCCGAAATAATCTCGGCAGTGAGCCGTGGCTACTTGCCCTGTGTATTGATTGTAGCTGTAAGTTCAGAATCTACTAGATGGGTTTACTAAACATAATGATTTGAATCATTGAAGATTAGAAAAAAAAGAAAACCAATTTTGAAGCATTCTGTAACCCGAACCCTGTATATACTGCTACTTTGCTGCTATGCTTCTATACCTGGCCTATGATAATGTTGAAGATATAATTGAGAAGCTGAACTTTTTGTGTCGTTTATTCTTTTCGTAAAAACCTGACAAATGTTACACTCTTATGAACACTGAAAAATGTAATATATCGTTTCATTAAGAATGTTTTCACTGCTTGTTGTTGTTGATGTTTTCACGTCAAACTACTGCTGTACATTATTACTTTATTTAAATGATGGTGAATTGAAACTGCTGACATAGCAATCCTTTTTTAAAAGAGTTTTACAAATTTATTTGCTTTTCTTATTCATGACATGCATTAAACGTGATATCAAAGAATAACTACATGGTTGCATTCTCACTTTGAAAGGAGTTTGTAACCTGATGGAATAATCTATTCAAAATCTTTTAGAGGTCCGTGTTAACGACCTAATAGTTTAAGTACCTATTCACAGGTTTCTTTTTTTTTTTTTAACAAAGTCACCTTTCCAACGCGGATTTGTCTTATGAAAGGCACAATATTAAAATATGATGCAACCGTGGTCTTAACTTGCAAATCCCATTGCCATGGTTGCGCACGGTTTGCACACTTAAGTACTGAAATTTTACTCCAATGCATTTTATTTATTTTTAACCATGGTCAAATGTTCTATCATAAATGCAGTACTTAAAATTTTATGTAAAAGATCAAATTTGCTGGCAGTGGTTACAAAATTTTCATCCATCATTGACAAGAAGAAGTGGCAGGAAAACTGGTAATCTGGTGATAAACCATACCAAGAGAGATTATTGAGGGAAGGTATCCATTAGGAGAGATGTGAAATGTGTTTTGATAACCTAAATTCCAAAGGTCCAAGCAAGTTAAGGTTAAGTATCTTCGTGTAGCCAGATGTGTATTCCTACAATTCCACCCTTTTGCCTTTCCTATTTAGCTAATTCCATCTACTTGTTAATTGTTGACCCACTTTGTATGGTTAATATAAAAAGAAAATAAGGCATTCTCAGAAAGAACTGTTTGTAATCAGTAACAAGGTGATTATATTGATTAACTCTAGGATATATTATTTGTATTCAAGCAACAGCACGTGACGGATGAAAGGCTTTATAGAAGGTAGTTTCTAGATGGTTGTCTTTCTTACATAGAAAGTCTTGTGCATGTTTCTCTGACACATTGATTTTGTTTCATAACTAATGTGTGTTTAAACTCAATTGACCTCCTTCACCCTCAACTATGTAACAAAAAACATTTGGCAAAACTTGTCCAACAGGCTGGGTTACCGTGTTATTACATCCATCCTTTGCATTTTGTCATGTGAGGTATTATTCATCTGAACATTCATACAGTGAGGTACTCATAGGTAGCCTTTGGCAGGCATGTGAAGAAATGTTGACATCATGCTCTGAACGATTCAATGATTTTAGATTGTTGAGTCAACTGGTGAATTGCACAGATGTAATGGATAAAATTTGATGGAGAAACAGCGATCCCAAAAAGAACGGTATCGGTCACTTTTCCCAGATTCTGTCGTCCACTTTACTGACTCCGTGAAAGATTTGTCCCAGCAGGAGGATTTCTGCTTGTTTCTCACTGTCACGAAATAATTTAATTAATAATGTATTGTCTATTAAGCATAATTATTTAAGCAATCTTCAGTATTGTAAAGTAATGTTAGTAAATGATAATGCCTGTCTATATCAATGTATCGGCTTACCTATGGCACTATAGCCCATATTAAGTTAATATTATTCCTTATTTATGCTGTATAACATCACAAAAATTGCAGTTGCTTGGCAATCTAAACTCCCTGGTCCAAAAACTGGATGCTTTTCCTGTTCACCGTGTTACTTAATTTTATTAAGTTGGTCTCATATGCCTGAGAGAAAGATAAAAGTGTCTTGCTGGAGTTCTGTAAGGTAAAAATTTCCTTTTTTAGTACTTTTGAGCCCTTTTCAGTCCTTTTTAAGGTCTTTTTAAAAAGTACTTGAATGTCCTCTGAAGTACTTTAAAAAGATGGTTTCTAAACGTGATGAATAGTAACCAATTTACTTTGTTTGGGTAAGTGGCTATCAATTGATAAGTAATGTGGGTCTGTATAAAGAGGTCAAGAGACTCTGGCATAAAGACAATTTCCATCTTTAATATGTATCATTCAAGGCTACATTAAGGAAATTTATGTTTGCTATATAGTTATATGGTTATCTAAGGCTGTATATTTTGGACATAGCTCTTTATGGCTATTTGTGGCTATGTGACTATATACTTCACACAGCCATATATGGCTACATAAAGCTTTATACAAAAGACACTGTGTTAGTGTGTATGAGTATGTTAGGTTGTATATGTTGGATATCCCTAGATGTGTCTAAAGCCATATATTGGTACAGTTGTGTGGCAAGAGCTATGTATTGCTATATGTGACATAGAAACACATTGCTATGGTTAAAGGCTTAAATAAAAAAATTGACATAACACAGTATGCAGTAGGCATGTTTGCACCTGCTGTAAAAGGTTATTTCAGAAATATTAAATCATTTTACTTTTGATCAATAATAGGAGATGTCATTTATTCTGGTCAGGTGATGAGGAGTGCTCAGGAAAATTTCTCAAGGTATTATATTATGACTGCCAATTACATTAAACATTTTAGATTGATTTCTCCCCAGTTTGCCCTTCACTCTCCCAAACATTCTAATCACTTATTGCTTGAATACCTGAGCTACCTACTATCCTTGGTACCCTTACCGTTTGTCTTTGTACTAAACCGTTGACCTGTCACTATTTGATTGCATAATTTTCCAGTACTTGCACTTTGTATTCATATCAAATGTTTAAACATAGCTCTGTAGATATATTCATTTTCAACTATTGGTTCTGCATATTTTGACTGTTCAATGTCATGTATATGTTGTCTACCTTTTCCTGAATATAAAATTTTAAAAATGGCTAATTTCTTGATTTCTGGATCTGAACAGCACAAACTTGAGATACAAGTTGTAGCTTTAAACCACACAGTCGACATCTGTTGTAAAGATGCATTTCTCTACATCTTTGTATTACCTTCCAATGCAAATTTGTCTTGTACTGAATCTGTCCAGCAACAGCCGAAATTGTAACAAAGTTTCAGGACAGGAGAAATATTAAAGGTGGTCGGTCTGTTATTTCTTATCACAGCCTGTTAGGGAATGTTAAGGGAAATATATTGTTAATACTGCATTTCATTCATAGATAAGACTTAACAGATAAAAACCTGTTGTATAATACAGTATGGTTTTGTACATAAGAACAATGTATTCAATAGTCCTAAGCAGTGAATTAAACTGTATGATGCAACAGAGGCTACTAATCACAGTCAATTTATGAGGCTTTCTTAGTTTTGCCGTCAATAAAGATTGAAAAGAAATCATGTGAATGGGTCGACATACTTGTCTGTCCATTTTTTTTTTCTCCCTTTTCTCATATATTGATTTAGCAGATTCTGTCATTTTTAATGTGCAGTTCCATAAGGTGGGGGATACCATATTTTTAAATTTTAAGTGTCTACAGAATACACTGTTGTCTTTTATCAATAAAATGTGTTGTGTACATTAATTAATTTATCACTTAACTTTTGTGCTAGTTGTAACACTGTGAAAAGCATACAATGTGTAAGTATTGCAGCCGTATGGGAGTAAGAGTGAACAACTAGTTTGCAGAAACAACTCCGGAGGAAGGGGTAAGGCTTTTGAATATTAAAAACAAAATTGTGAACCTATTTGCTATGGTTTGTCTCTTCTCTTGTATGTTTCGTTCATTTCTTTATGCTTCTTTGGAATGGGTTGGGAAGTTTGGTTTGGAGAGTGGTAAAGTGCAGGGATGGGGAAGATGAAAACAGTGTTGCCATGGTGATAAGTGGGGCAATTTAATTCTAACCGTTTCTTGCTTGGGTCATGAAATTCCCATCTTTGGCTGGATATATGCTTAGTTTTAGTTTTCTAAACGATACTTATGACAAGCATCTGGTCTCAATTGCCTTACAGAAAGACATGTTCCCAAGTAGGCAGGGTTTTTTTTTCTCACATACAAACTAAGTAGAGAAAGGCTTCTAATTAAGTTTGTAGAGATAAGAACCCTAGGTAATTCTTAAGAAAAGTAACCCAAGAGAGAGCTTGGGCATGAAAACCAAACAACTTGATCCACTCCTAATCCCAGTCCTGTTACATCGAGACTGTAACATCAAGTGGAGTATCACAAGTCCATAATTCACAATGTAACAGATACCACATAAAACACCACAATTCACAAGGTAACAGATACCACATAATACATTCATGTGCTTTCATACACTACTTTCTATTTGTGAGATACCATTGTATTGTAGCTAAACATACCAACATGATTTCACTGCTGGTTTTAAATGTCATAATCAATCTAGTATTGATGCTGTAGGGGTTCCATTTCTGCCATATGCAGATGCCAAATAGCAAAGTTGAATCTATGTAAACTCAGCACATGGTCACTGGCCCTCAATATATTTTTAAGAACAGCTCTGCCAACAAACCAGGTGTAGGTGTTTATGTTGCTTTGGTACCTCAGGAAGATTAGATTAACAGTATTCTGTTTCATGCCTGGGGATTGGCAATCCCTCAGCTCATCAGATCTCAGACAAACAATAGAAACCTTTGACATGTGTGTGTAGTCAAGACGGAGTGCAGAGTTCTAGGCAGAAAAGGTCTCTCTTTCCAACAGTAATGAACTTGTACCTACAGTACATATACCAATAAGATGTTCATCTAAGCTTCGCTTTTCAGATTATCATGTTTACCAGGTTTACCCACTTTTGATTCAATGGAATTACCTGCACCAATTTCAATAGGCTTCTTAACACCAACATTAACATTACTTTCTACTAGGCCCCTTCATAGTAAAAGGCAACTAAAATAGCAAACATCTACTTGAATATCAACATCAGTATCTGCATTTATTGCAACATCAACTGTGCAACAGCAATGACAGCATCTACAAAAGATATATCAGCATCTACAATACAAGCTTCACATAGATTCACAGTCATGTCCATAGCAACTTCAACAAAAACAATAGGGTCACTCAAAATGGACCTACATACCAAAGTATGAAATTTCACTTTGATTTTGAGATTTTTTTACGATGTTTTCAAACTTGAACCACAAATGCACTTTGGCCTCAACCAATTTCAGTGGTATTCTACTCACCAAGGTGCATGTACATACAAAGTATGGCATTCATTTATGCTTTTCTTCTGAAATTATTGTGTTAAAAAGGTGTTCAGACACCTCAAGTGACCTTTGTACTCACCAAGGTGAATCTACATACAGAATATGAAATTCTTCCAGGATTATTAGTTACCTATGTGATGGTGATAATGTGTGTTTGGGTGTGTGAGATGTCTTGGCTTGTTAACGCTCCAAAAGGAAATTAGGTTGGTTCTAGTTCATAGGTTGTGTGTAGATTAGCCTCAGTGAGTGCAAGGACCCTGTGTTCTCTGTGGAGGTCAACAGGTCAAAAGTCCAAATATCTTGAACTCTCAAAACATGGTTTTGGATCCACCTTTATAGTGAGTGCAACATCCCCTGTTGCTGTCTGTTAAAAGAAAAGGTTGTTTGGGGTCAAGAAAGGGTCAAAGTGTGAATACCTTGTAAATAATGTAACTCAAAAATTAAAGGTTGGATGAAGTTAATACAAACTTTTTGATCTCTGTGAAGGTCAAAGTCCATTTCAGGACAAAGTCCAAATACAGGTAAAGGTTGCATCAACTTCATACGTAGTAGGGGATATGCCCCCTTTTATTGAGAACAACCCTGCCAGTTTCTGTGGAGGGTCAAAGGACATTTGGGTTTAGCAAGACGTATATTTTGAACTGCTTGTAAACCCTAAAACTAAAGATTTGACAAACTGTATACTTGGTACATGGATCTGTCTTAGAGTGAGCACAAGAATCTTGTTTTCTTTTGAGGTCAAAGGGCTTTCGACATAAACAGAGGTAACAGTCTAAAAACCTTGTATTTACAATAATTCCACCTGTATAATTAAATTGAACAAAATATGTGTGTACATCTGCATTTAATGAGTACAAGGATTCTAATGTTTTTCATTGAAGATCAAGAGGTCATTTGTGGTCAAGAGAGAAAAAGAAACATCTTGTAACCAGATCCACATGAGAGTAGGAACCTTGCTGATCATAAGAATTCAGGATGATAAAAACAATCTTATCTGCAATGTTATATAAAATATTTCTCTATTTGAAATTTGGTAAGGAATCACCTCAGCACCTTGTCTTTATGGTTTGTGACAAATTTATAAACTTTTGATCTCTGTTGAAAAGAAGTGACCCTTTGAACCCCTTGAAAACAATATATGGTTCTTAAATTGTAGTCAAGAAGGTGGATTTGCATGCAGAGCATAAAGTTTGATCAAGCTTCAATTTGCAGAGTTAGCAAACTTGATTCTATAGAGCTAGACAGTACACAAGAGGTCTTCCATTATTAGTTCGTTATAGTACATGAAGCCCAACACTTTCAGCATGATACTTGAGCCAAGATGACAGAGTACTAGTTATAACATGGATTCACAAATACCACACAACAATCAATATAAAACATGGGCAGTTTCCAAGGAATAATATTTCCTTTTAAAACTCCAAAAAGGTTTTCATTTGCCGTCTGGTATTCATTAAATTGTATGGAGAAGGAATCAAATTAAACTCTCAAAGAACATTCTATTCTGAGGTAAATGATTACTTTGGATTTCCTTTGAACTAGAAGCAGATGTTTTTATTTAATGAGCAGGTGCACTGAGATGTTTTGGTTTATTGATTTGTATAGCTTGTACGGAGCTATGATTCAAAAACAAGAAAAAATGTACAACCTTGACTCTTCCAAAAATAAAATTCCAGTGTATTGACGGCATAAATGTGTCTAGTCACTTAAAGACAAGAAAACTCGTAAAAAGTAAAACAAAGCTAAACTTGTATTAATTCAATATTTTATTTATGTTAAGCATTTTCGCTGTGAAGCAGTTCATGAACCATTTGGATTACATTATACTGTGATGTGGTTGCCATAGTTACAAGGCTAAAAGAGCTTGTTAGTATAGAAGCAGAAAAAAGAACACTTTTTGGATCTCCAGGTTTTTTTTTTTTTTCAGCGAAGACGCTTAATATTGATTGTTCATCAATGTTATATAGCACTGTAGTTATGGAAACATTGGCAGGCCTGTCAAGCTTCTTTCCATCACAGGTTGTTCTCCTAATGTTATGATTCTAGATTTTTTAGTAGCCAGTTGCAATTAATTGCAGCTTTTACCTCCAATTTAAACCCATTGTCTTGTTTCTAAATCTGTGCCCTCTTCAATTTAAAAGGAGACAAAGGGACAACTTTATACAATAAAAACTTGAAATTCCCCTTTTATTTTTTCCTGTTACTTTCTTTGTGCATCATACACCATCCATATAAGAGAAAGAATATTGCTGTGTATTTGATAATATAAAAATTCCATCCCAAAAACATTGAAATGAATAAAGCACAGAACTATTAATAAGACACAGTATTAACCAATGTATGAAAGGTGTATGGATACAAACGAGAAATATCATTTTGCTAGCTTTTTCCTTCACACAACCAAAGACCATTAAAATGTGTGGAAAGCTGAAGGTTTAAGCAAACCAAGTACGTTCTTTTGTCCATGGATATGCATTTTCTTTTGGCTATACCCTTACATTTATGCCTAACTGTAATAGCAAGGTGCTCACTAATGAGGATATACTGTAGGAATATACACAATTTATTATCAATTCAGTTGTAGCACATTGCAGTCATCCCATAATGCACCATTTAAAATAAACCGTAATTGTATGACATGATTGAGAAAACTGAGTACCTAGGAATTACATGGATATCAACATGGACAGAAGTGTTTTTCCTTTCTCTTAAATTGGTTAGGCTTACTGCCTACCATGATATAACAGTGTCAATATCACATCGCTTGGTTAGAATGAAATGGTTATGTTACAAACAAACCCAGATTGCTTTTCTGAGTTGGTCATTTCTGTTCTCAGATTTTAAAAGCAATGGTTAGTTCTTACATGTGTTAAATTGCACAACATCACTTGAAACTATTTGAGCATACCATTGTACTAAAAAGCAACTAATAATAATCATACATATAAATTCAAATTCATGACTTGTGGGCAAAAAATGCCACTATTTTTCCTCTTTGCATCATCAGTCCCAATTGGCTGACTTGAATTGCTCTCCTGCTTCAGAAGTTGATCACCAAAGCTGCAAGCTAGAGACAAAGTTGCCTTGGATGAATTTTGGCAAAACCTGTATTAAAAGATGAATGAAACATATTAATAGAAAAATAAATTTCTCCATTGAGGCAGCTGGCTTTCCCGATTTATAGCTGATCATGTACATAGGAGGTGCTCAATATCCATGTGATGCTACTGATGATAACAAGTATGCAGAATCTCAACATATCTCTACTCCTTTCTCCCCTAAAGCCAACACCCCCACAAAACATCCCTTCTCCTCTAAAGCCCACACCACCTCCCCACACAACACATACTTTCTCACCTAAAGCCCACACTCGTGCACCACATCCCTTCTCCCCTAAAGCCCACATCCCTTCTCCCCACACAGAACATTCCCCAACACAACATCCTTCTCCACTGAAGCCCACACCCGCAAACCACATCCCTTCTCCCCTAAAGCCCACATCCCTTCTCCCCACACAGCACATCCCCCAACACCACATCCTTCTCCACTGAAGCCCACACCCGCAAACCACATCCCTTCTCCCCTAAAGCCCACACCACCTCCCCACACAGCACATACTTTCTCCCCTAAAGCCCACACCCCCACAACACATCCCTTCTCCACTAAAGCCCACACCACCTCCCCACACAACACATCCCCCAACACCACATCCTTCGCCCCCTAAAGCCCGCACCGCGAACCACATCCCTTCTCCCCTAAAGCCCACACCACATACCCACACAACACATCCTTTCTCCCCTAAAGCCCACACCGGCAAACCACATCCCTTCTCCCCTAAAGCCCACACACCACATCCCTTCTCCCCTAAAGCCCACACCACATACCCACACAACACATCCTTTCTCCCCTAAAGCCCACACCCACAAACCATATCCCTTCTCCCCTTAAGTCCACACCCCCACAACACATCCCTTCTCCCTAAAACCCACACCCACACCCGCAAACCACATCCCTTCTCCCCTAACGCCCACACCACCTCCACCAACACCACATCCTTTCATAAGTCACATTACATAAATTATCAATTGATACTGCAAAACAGAAGGTGATTTATCGAGAGAATTCTGTGATAAACAAATGAAATCTTTCTACTTGTCCAGAACAAAACAACAAATTTCACGACAAGAGCAAAGAATGTTAGATAAGTATATATACCTAGAAAAACTTACCAAATTATTTCTTTCACTTGGATTCCACAACGGAGAAGTGGAGACCGTTCTTCTCCAACCTCGTCAGCAGGGAAGTGCCAGCGAAAGCAGCACCTGCTGGTAGGACACCACCCCTTAGCAACAGAGAAAACAAACGAACAGACTTACAGTGTGAATCTGCTACTGAAAATTCAAGAGTGTGATTTGACACTTGACTTCACAGTAAAGAATAGTGTGATTCTCTGCTGAAAAATCTCACCTGAGTGGCAAAGTCATACATCATATAAGAAATAGGAGGAGATCGGGGATTTGAAAACGAGTGGAAGAATAAAAAAGATATTATATAACATGTGTTTTGACATGCTTTTGTATACGTGAGCACAGTTTTATATATTTCAATGGTGAGGTGCGAGAAGATTGACGTAGAGCGACAGATGATTACCTTCAATAACTTTATGAATTAAATCAAGTTTTGCAGAACTAGATAGGACCCGGTATGACAGCGTCTGATATTTAATTTTTTGCATGGTTGGAACACCCCATTGTATTAACATTCATTATGACTCTCTCTCACACAGTATGTCAAGATTATCTGGATCCTACAAGCATAAAAATGTTGTTAAACCAATCTTTTCCAATGTGAAGACGGATTGTCTCAGAACTAGATAGGACCCGGTATGACAGCGTCTGATATTTGATTTTTTGCATGGTTGGAAGACCCCATTGTATTAACATTCATTATGACTCTCTGTCACACAGTATGTCAAGATAATCTGGATCCTACAAGCATAAAAATGTCATTAAACCAGATCTTTTCCAATGTGAAGACGGATTGTCTCAGGGTTTGGAGCACAAGACCTTTCTAGTCAACTTATCCAAAGTTTGTTTTATCACTTTAAACGTTTCTCTGTTTATTTGTTAATCTTACAAAAGACTCTGACTTACTTTCCGGGCATTTTATCCTGTTCTTGGAGTAATGTCAGTCCTGCTTGCACCATGGCTATTGGAGTGGATATGTATCCGGGCTCTGCAAAAACCAACGTCCGAGTAAATGTCAAAGTATAAAACAATTTAGAAACAAATGTCTAGTTTACCCAACTACTCAATTGCAGGAATTAACTGTGATTAGACACATTTTAAGGGACCTGGTTTGTAATGGAAAAAGTTGTAGGCAGTTTTGGTGTAGAATATTCTTGGACAAAAGAAGATTAGATAATTAGAAAATAAATATAAGTACTAAATCATAGTAGCGGGACATTCTCACCACCCCACAGTCAGTCAATAGGGGAACTTTCAGCAAACCCAACCACACAGCAGCACACCCTAACACACAGCAGCGCACCCTAACACACAGCACACCTTACCACACAAGAGCAAACCCAACCACACAGCAGAACAGCCTAACACACAGAGGAACACCCAACCACACTAGAGCACACCTTACCACACTACAGCACACCTTACCACACAACAGCACATCCTACTACACAGCAGCACATTCTACCACACAACAGCACATCCTACCACACAGCAGCACATTCTACCACACAACAGCACATCCTACCACACAGTAGAACACCCTTACACACAGAAGAACACCTTACCACACAACAGCAAACCTAACCACACATCAGCACATCCTACCACACAGCAGCACACCCTACCAAACTACAGCACACCCTACCACACGCTCAACCAAACAAGGCCAACCCTACCACACAAAGGCACACCCTACCGTACAACAGCACACCCTACCATACAAACAGCACACCCTACCACACAACATCACATCCTACCACAACACCAAGCAACACCATCACAGACCACCAACATGAAACACTCAAATTAAGACCAATTTCTTGTTGCCATCTTGCAAGACAAAAGTAAGTTTTAGAGTACAGTAGAATACACTTTAACACATAAACAAAAACTACAATATCATTCATCAAGTCACACCATCATGGAGCATCAGACAAATGCTTTAAAGACAGACCTGGGCCATTGACTTTGGTCACCATCTTGGTGTCATGTTTCCCAGTCTTCTCCGCCTCCTCACTGGAAAAGCCTTCGGCGAAGAAAGTCATACTAAAGGATGTGCCATCAATCTGTTCCCTGGTAGGACCTTCCTTACTAAAGGTACCCATGGAGAAAAAGCTAGGATACTAAACCAGACAGAAAAGAGAGACACCAACAAATAAATATTAAGTTATAGGAATTAACTGGAATGTGGAATGCTCTTTTCGGGTCAGTAATCTCTTACTTACTGGTCAAGTATCCCTAACCCTGACACTACTTCTGGGAAGTATACCCAAAGGCAATTAAAATATGCAAATAACCAACTTCTGACCAAAACACGGTCTCCTGTGAAGTGGTTTATATTTGATGAAGAAGCAAAAAGACTTGAACACCTTCTAAACTTGTTTATAATTTCCCAGCTATCACTTCTGTTTACTATTTCCATATTCATACATTTCTTTTATTCATGTTAGACCAAAAAAACAATGTTAATAACAAAGCATTCATTGCTTTTTCTTCACAATTGTCGGCAATGTATTACAGTTGCCCAATTGTATTACTAAACCTTCCTTCAAATAAAAAAACATAGAATTTAACTTAAAAAATTATGTGTATCTGTTTTCTATTTCATAATCAGCACATGTGACTTAGTTCAGTTGGAGCCCACCTTTACATTAGTCACAGTGATTAAGTAGTCCCATATAGCTCTGAGCAATAACTTTATGAATTTAAAGTTACAGCACATTTTTGTGTGTGTTTGAGCAACAATTTTTCCAAACCTACATTACTCAGTGATTCAGTAATGGGCTATATATGACTATACCATGAACTCATGTGAATTAGTTCAGTTGAGTTTGAAGTTATAGCAGTTTTTTCTTGAGCTACAATTTTTCCAAACCTGCCAGGTACAACCTAAGTAGGACTGATCAAGTTTGATCATTCTATGAATCCCGTCCGTTTTTATATTTTTTTTTTATTAACAAAGCAAATTAGAATTTGTCAAACATTTTCCATTGTTACATCACTATTTGAAATGATGGTTGACTGGTCTCATTAATGAACAACATAGTTATAAGATTATAGCATCAAACACAGGGTTACCAGCATGGTTTGCCCCTAGGGCCTGAAAGTTGTGGGGACTTGGATGTCCTAAAGACTATCTAAGCTAATGTTGGGACTTTATGAAAATCCAGAGAAAAAAATTTGGTATAGGCTCTAATTTGGCTATGCTGCAGTGTGTTAGGATAATAGTAGGATAATAGAAATTCGCGGAAAAAGCTAATGCCTGTTTCAACTGGGACGGAAAGATTGTGGCTATTGCCAGAATTCTGGCATTCCTGCAAACAGTATCCAATCATAAAGGCAGAATAATGCCAGTGCCTTTTTTCTACAGGCAAACAGCGAAATTCCACTGTCATTTTAGCCAGCAAATTGCCTAAAGTTTGAGGCCAGCATTTCTATATAAGCTCTCCCCAACCATTGCCAACAGAGCAAAGTATGAAGACCTATAAGAAGGAGCAGTCACTTTTCTTGGAGAGCTGGAGGACCCTGTGATTGACTTACCTTCAACAGAAGATTTCTTCCAAATTCATAACCTGCCAACAATCCGAAAAACATTCCACCGAGGAACAAGCAGAAGAGAGAATAGAGACCAGACAACGAAACATAGGCACCATATTGGACCTGCGGGTAGCAAGAAATACCATGCATTCAACGATATTTACTGATATTTATTAGAAAGACAACTTTAGGAGTAGGAAGTACTATTCATCAAATGTCTTATGATAATATGGGCCATCAATACCAGTTCTTTTGCCTCCACATACGACATGCCAGTAACGGTGTATTTATTATCACCATTGAGCATCCAATCATTTATAATGCCTTATAGGAATATTGCAGCACTGGTAAAGTTGTTTGTTTCAAACAACTTTACTTGCTGTATACTTTTCACTTCGGTGATAGCTATAGCTGACAAAGGTCCCAGGAGGGGCCAACAATTATCCACATATTGTAATAATCAGAATTTCTACTTTGCCAACTATGAGCCCTGTCCAAAACACTCCAAAACTTCAAAACACTTCATAGATGATATCAACTCATTTCATCACACAATCAAATTCACTTCATATTTTTTCAAGACATCATATGATGTTCACTTTTTGGTCATCACTGTTACTCTACAAAATGGCTCACTCAAAGCTGACTTGTTCAATAAACCCACAAACAAGCACAGCTACCTTTTACCAAGCAGTTGTCATCCATGTCATTGTAACAGAAACATTCTGTACTCTCAAGCATTGCATATTCGATGCATTTGCTCTTCTGAAGAAGATTTTGATTCTGATTTTTTCTGATTTTGAATTTGACACCAAGGAACACCAGACTGTATTTTGTGGGCTCTATTGAACATGCTATACAAATACACTGAAAACTTTACGTACTTAACTGGTCAAACAAGTTCAAAAGGGAACCATTGGTTACTGAATTCCAACATGGTCTCCTCACTGGCAGATATCATTCAGAAGAATTTCCACAAACTTCAGAGCACCGAACATGTGAAATCTGGTACACTCAGACCACCTGTCATTTCATTTACGAGATCTAGTAATCTAAGGGACCTTTTAGTTTGGGCAGCTTTTCAGGATACCAAGAACATTTCTGGGAACTGAATCAAAAAACCACGGCACCATCCGGTTTAAACGTTAGAAACGACTTGCCCTCCCAGATAAGTCAAAGCAATTATTTTTTTTATTTTTTATTATTATTTAGGTTTACAGTCTTGTTCAGGGCCAAGGCCCTCTCACACGACTTTAAAACCCTGGTAATTGGTAACTTGACACACCTACACACCAAAGTGTGCACAATTCAATCAATCTCTCCTGGGGGACCATAGTGCACCACAACCATGTGTCCCCCGGGGGACTTCCCATAGGGTGCAGCCACAAACCGGCGCACGCAACTATATTTACAAGTACCTCGCAGGTCCCCATTTATACACCTGGGTGAAGAGAGGCAATGGAGATAAAGCACCTTGCCCAAGGACACAACGCAATGATCTGGCCAGGGCTCGAACCTGTAATCCTTAGATCACAAGTCCACTGCCTTAACCACAAGTCCTCAATTCCTTTGAAGTTACGACGGAATTGGATTACAAAATAATCCCATTTCCCAAAACGTCTGCTAATCCAGCAGAAACTCATTTATAGTCTTACTATGCCTCAGAATATGCCATTTGAGGGTTAAATTGTGACCTTTTTTTTTTTGTATACTTACTGGCCTTTTTTCTTGGTTTCTATAGAGAAATCCTTGAGACCGCCTGACCACAGATGCATCTGCACCTGGAAAGGGAATGCACCATCTCTGAAGATCATCGTTGAAGAAATAAGAGGGCCTAACAAAAACAAAAAGAATCATTAATGCTGATTGCTCTAGATGCACTTCAATCGAAACATATTACTAGATGGAATGCACATGCAGGCAAATACACTAGGCTTTGTGGCATGTGAACTTAACATTTAACAAACAAACCAATAGATTTTCATATTTTTCCTTTCTAAAATTTATATATAATCTCATAACGCCCTTTGTAAAGTTTCCTTATTTAATCTAATATAGATGAATTACTATGGAACATAACCATATCACCCACATGAATTACTATGGACCACCACATTACTAACCACATGAATTACCATGGACCACCTTATTATTACCCACATGAATTACCATGGACCACCACATTACTAACCACATGAATTACCATGGACCACCTTATTATTACCCACATGAATTACCATGGACCATCAAATTATTACCCACATGAATTAATATGGACCATCACATTATTACCCACATGAATTACTATGGAACACCACATTAATACCCACATGAATTACTATGAAACATCAGTTTTACCCCACATGAATACTATGGACCACCACAATATTACCCACATGAATTACCATGGACCACCACATTATTATCCACATGAATTACCATGGATCATCACATTATTACCCACATGAACTACTATGGAACATCACAATAATTTCCCACATGCATTACTATGGACCACCACATTATTATCCACATGAATTACCATGGACCACCACATTATTACCCACATGAATTACCATGGACCATCAAATTATTACCCACATGAATTAATATGGACCATCACATTATTACCCACATGAATTACTATGGAACATCACATTAATACCCACATGAATTACTATGAAACATCAGTTTTACCCCACATGAATACTATGGACCACCACAATATTACCCACATGAATTACTATGGACCACCAAATTATTACCCACATGAATTACCATGGACCACCAAATTATTACCCACATGAATTAACATGGACAATCACATTATTACCCACATGAATTACTATGGAACATTACATTAATACACACATGAATTACTATGGACCATCACTATATTACACACATGAATTACTATGGAACACTACATTATTACCCACATGAATTACTATGGAACATCACATTATTACCCACATGAATTACTATGGAACATCACATTATTTCCCCAATGTATTACTATGGAACATCACATTATTACCCACTTGAATTACTATGGAACATCACATTATTTCCCACATGAATTACTATGGACCATCACATTATTACCCATATGCATTACTATGGACCATCACATTACCCACATGAACTGCTATGGAACATCACTATATTACCCACATGAACTACTATGGAACATCACAATAATTTCCCACATGAATTACTATGGACCATCACATTATTACCCACATGCATTACTATGGACCACCACATTATTACCCACATGAATCACTATGGACCATCACATTATACCCATATGCATAACTATGGACCATCACATTATTACCCACATGAATTGCTATGGAACATCACTATATTACCCACATGAACTACTATGAAACATCACAATAATTTCTCACATGAATTACTATGGACCATCACATTATTACCCATATGCATAACTATGGACCATCACATTATTACCCACATGAATCGCTATGGAACATCACTATATTACCCACATGAACTACTATGGAATATCACAATAATTTCCCACATGAATTACTATGGACCATCACATTATTATCCATATGCATTACTATGGAACATCACATTATTACCCACATTAATTGCTATGGACCATCACTATATTACCCACATGAACTACTATGGACCATTAAACTTGTCTTCTTATAGTATGTTAATCCACCTACCTTTTTGACAGTTTGGGAGTGTACTTTGGCAGCGGTTCTTTCTTATTCTCTTTTCTCAGAGCAACTAGTTCTTTAGCATTGGCAAATCCATATATTGCTGAATGCCAGGTACCAAAGTTGACTGCTCCCCCCTGAAAAAATAAATACAAAATGGATACTAGTTGCAAATTAGAGTCACAACAGACGTCACACAAATGATATATTTACACAGGATAGGAATATGCTGCATTTGAGCACCATTTCATTGCCACAATTTACAAGTTACACTAGATCTAGGCAACTTTATGAATATTCAGCATATATGTCTTGAATGTGCAAATACACCTATCACAACATCAACATCTACTGCACCCCTTTTCTTTTGTCCCTGTAATTTGCCCTATTCCTCCCAATGAGGTCAATCAGGGGATATGTCTTATATTCAATGGTCACTCCGCACCTTCGGAGGTCAGCGCATGTGGCCACATATACCAGATGATAATATCGTCAACAACTTCCATTTATAGAAAATGTCATAGCTTAACAGTTATACCCAATGTCGATATACCAATCAAGTCTCATGAGGAGGAGGGAGAATAAGACAGATGCCTCCCTCTCATGCAAGCAATTATCACAAAACATAACACTTCCTCTTTATCTTAGGTTTCCTCTGATAGCATTGATATGTTGGTTAAAAACAAACTCGACAACTATGAGTGTAGTTTCTGAACATAACTAGTTAAGTATTAACCATATGTGCCTTTGAAATGTGTAAAATGTATCAACTCGAGTGCATTGAAGGTGGACTTTGTAACAGTCTCAGCACGGCAGGCCATCTTCATATACATTTCTTTCTTATCTATTATATATTATTATTCTTTATTATTTCATCATCCAATGTTTTATGAATTCTAATATATTTCAGCCAACTTCCCAAAATTGCTTTCGATCCCATGATCATCTTGTTCTCGGTAAATAAACTGCTCCCTTAGTAAACAAATATTTTGTACCCTTTCTCAATTCCAAATTTATCAATAAGGATATTCAGATGATTATTAAATTTTAATCATAACTTCTTTTGTTTTCTTCTATGCATCATCATCTTCTATTCATATGCTCATTTATGAGATTCATATCTTTCCTTTCTTCTCTCTTGTGTTTTTTTATTTTCTACTGATATTTTAATTTCTTTGTAATTTGTATCTATGCCATCAAATATTTGAAAGGCCTGTGATAATGATCCTGAAAGGATGAAAATGAAAAAAAATGTTTTCTGTTTCTGGGTAAAACGAAACCTTGACAGGCTCTCTGCATGATACAAGCAGAACAAGAATTAGTCAAATTGGGTAAATGTTTCATCAAGAATCCCTTTTATTTTTTGGTTGCTCATTTTTGGTTCACTATCAATATTGAGTTGACAATTGAATTACCCATACAGTGGCAGATATACTTGACTTGTGACAGTCAAAAAGAGGTCCAAAAAGTTGCAAACCTTGCTTGGTTTGGATATTTATGAGTGACAAACTTACATGTCTCCCTAACAACTACTGCACTCACATTATACCATGTCCTCAAATCAGGTGACATGGTGATTATTTGACTCTGATCTCCCACAGAGATTAGATGCCTTTGGCACATTTGCCTCCAAATTGAAGCACCTCTCCTCCCAAAGGTGTCTCATGGTCGGAATTCAACCTGAGCTACTCATAACAGAATGAGGAGCTTGGTGTCCTAAAACGCATCAGCCAACCAATTCCCAGCAGGACTGCCAATTCTACCATTAGAATTATCAAATTACCTACTCAACTCAAAGAGCATAATGTAGTTTGGCCAGCTGTATTCATACTTTGAGAAACACTCTTGTAAATTTTGTCAAAATTGTCTACAGGAATGAAAACAATTGCATCCAATAAACACCAGCAATGATACATCGAAAGACATATCGGTTTGCCATTAACTACACTAGAGTATTAAGTAGACCAACCTTTGGACCTGTGTTCAATGATAGGTAACTCTCCAATGAATTCAGGATGCCTGAAGAGGTAATTAAATATTAAAGACAAAGCATGAAAAAAATTATCCAAATGATGAATTATGAGAGCTTTATTAAAAAAAAATTTGTTCGAGGTAGCAAAGAGCTGCATGAATATTATCTTGTTTTTGAGAGAACACTTACGTCGAAGAACCACTATCATGGATAAAAGTTTGCATGTATACCCTGACAACTATCTCAATATCTTGGTCTCCAAGCAACCATTATTCAAAAGCAAATGTTATTACATCTTAAAGTAAAGTCTTTTGAATGCTATTATTCTGAAAACTATCATTTTTGGTATAAGAATCATTTGAACAAAAAAGTATAAACAGTGGGTTCAGGAGTAATTTTGCTGTATGATTGATCACATCAGTGGCATAGCCAGCATTCTGTTGTTAAGGGGCAAGATTTTTTCTTAAGGGGGGCAACCCTGTAATGGTTTCAATTCCATCGTTTCGAAATACGCTATAGGGCCTACGGTTTAACAAATAACAGTAATGCAGCGTGTGTAAATGAATAAATAATTCCGCACATTATGAAAAGGATACAATGAATAAATTAGCTACTCTAATTCACTACATGCCCAGTTTTCCACACAAACAAGTTTCACTAGGCCAATAGGGCCTATACGTGCAGTGAAAATTCTCCACGAGTGGCATCATTGGTCGCTGAAATTGCACATGGGTTGCTACAGTAGCACTAGTTTGTAATGGTTTTACAACCGGCTAAATTATTGTCTCTTATTCTGTAGGACGATATTGATCAACGGTCTCCGTATGTAGGTATGATGAAGGCCCAAAATGTGTTATAACTTGGTCTGATAACCAAGTTCTGACCTTATATGAAGTATGAACATGAGCCCTGAGGTAATAGAACTCGAAAAAATCTAAAAAAGAAGTATTTTGAATACATCACTGGATTTCATTTGGGGGGGGGAGAAGACTGTAGCCCAAAGCAAATTTGGGGGGCACTGCCCCCCCTCTGGCTTTGCCACTGGATCACATACAACCTGTGGCAGGTGTGCTAACTATTGAAGAGAAGAATGCAAAAGATGGGTTTTGGGGAGGGGGGGGAGAGGAAAGGTTTTAAATGGGTTGAGTGGTATTAGTAAGAAGAAAGTCCTTGAAGAATTAATTTCACATTGAGTGATGAGATTAACTAGCCAGACACTGGCAATGACTCATTTTGTGGTCACCTCTTGTGTACATTCTCTTTCATCACTGCTCGCTTTCAAACATGTGATGTCGCACATGTGGTGTCGCACACCGACACATGTGGTGTCCCACACCGCTGAACTGATCTCGACCCAAGTCCGACTGGACCGCCCATATATATGTTAAATACTGGATAGAAGGGCAGTGAATATGTGCTTAAGACGAGATGACTTTTCAAGATTTTGTCAGTTTAAGGTAATGTTGGCTTCAGTCAGGGAAACTCAGGGAAACTCATGCAACGATTTCATGAATTAAGTAGGGATGGAAGGAGGGAAATTCCCTTTTATGCTGCTGCACATGGATTATCTAGTATTCATTCATACTTAGTAAAGATTCCTAAATCCTATTGGTCCATTCAGGTCAGCTGACCGTGGTTAATCCTGTGAGTAAACGCACGGTAAAAACGGGGTATCACTTTAATAAATCTTTGGTTATATGTAACCAAAAATGTTTTGTTTTATGATTTTTCCCCCACACAAATGGTAGTGTATGAATGAACGGGGTTAATCAACGGTCTAGCGTGCGTTACTCACATGATTAATGCACTCCGGGTGTTAATGCTATCGCTGGATGCACTCGGGCTCCGCCCTCGTGCATCGCTTGCATTATCCCCCGATCGTGCATTAATCCTGTGAGTAACGCACGCTAGACCGTTGATTAACCCCTTAATTATACTGCCCATTCCTGACCTTTGCCAATCTTGTGGAAATAAGTTGCATTTGACCTGATGAGCACCGGTCAATAATGGAAAAAAGTTGTTGAGTAAGCTCAACAGCCTTCAGTGTGCAGTTGTTAAGACTATGGGTCTACCTGACAAGAGGGTAAAGATTAGTCTGGTCTATTTCAGTCAAGGCAGTGTGCGGCCAGCTTTACAATCAACCCATACTAAATAAGTGGTGCTGATAACAACATGAGTGTTCAGCACGGTCACCGAAAACATGCGCCCACTGTTCTTATAATACTAACCAGGGAATTTCTCTCTGGTAAACTGGACACCAAATTCAGCTGGGATGCTGTCAAATCCACAGGCTCCAACTACATAGACACCAGCTTCACTGGCTTGCTGGTTGTACTTTACCTCCATTGACTCCAAGAACTAAAAGAAAACACAAAGAAAATTTGAATTTTAAATATTTCATAATTATATATTATATTAAATAATGAAATTTAAATAACTGAGTTATTTGCTTATCGCGAATAATCATGACCTAATTAAGACAGAGCAAACGTCTACTTAATTAAATACAAGTTAATGAAGAAGTACATTCACTCCATTGACTCTTAGAAAGGATTTTATTGTTGATATGCCATAGTCCAATGAAACAAGAAAAATGTGAATGCTACTGTATGGCAGTTTCAGCAGCTACAGTACTGTACATTGTTTTCAATATGTTCAACTCAAAAATATGTTAAATGTCTGGAATGCTCCTGTAAGGCTCAATGGATGACATATTCTACTCCTTGGTTCAGGCCTAAAGATTACTTGTTAATGAATTATTTTATAAATTCTTATTCAAGAAAAATGAAACCATTTTTATTTTAATTTCATACAACCAACAGATGATGACACCAAACACCATTTTCCTTCATAAATATGAAAGGCACTGATGCATATTATATCTGGCTATGGAGATTTGCATTACTTTGGAGCAGCTGTCCTGATGATCCCTGTGCTAGACTAAGTAGTCCAGCCACTTTGACTGATGACCCTTTGATATTTAATGGCTCATTTCTCAACAAAAAAAGGGGGTGGGGTTAAAAATAAAATCTGAAGTTTTAGTAATTTCTTTACTGGCCTACAGTACAACACACAAAAATAAATTTTATTTCTATATGTTAACCCTTGAACCTTACACAGAAACACAGAGCCGACCATTCTAGCATATTTCAGCACATTATTCAGTGGATAACTATGTATCTATAGATACTAGATATAAGCAAAACATCATTATTATTGGAAGCCCTCCCCACATTCCAGACTTACAAATTATTGAGTTACTCTTAGTCATTCAAAAACAGGATGACATTCCATACTCAGCCAATGAGTCACCTTATAATAATCACAAGTCTATCACTGGGAGGATGGAATCTCAACTAATAATGCCAGCAAAGATACACACAGTCTGAGCCACTGAATCCCTTACACATGTATTCATCTCAGCATTATAGTCGATACAGGATTCTGTTTAACTATAAAATGTTCATTCTCACTCACACTGATATCTCAAGCAGTACAAAAAATAACTAAAAAAGGTGAAGGGGTTCTCTTAAGAACAAGTGAATATGTTTCCCTTTTCGTACAGTATTTAAGAAAAATTGATATTAAAAGCAACAATGAGCAAGTTATGTTTATTAAATACAAAATATTAAGGTGTATTGTTGATGTTGTTGTCCTACATTGTTTTAAATACATGTTAGCCTATTGTATCACTGTTGCAAGAGCGTTAATACTTTGCAAAATTATGTTTTTCGATACGTTTAAAGCGACAAATCTAGCACAGTTTCTGGACTACAGGTATGATACAGTACTTTCAGAGAATATAGCTTGGCCTCAGCTACTGTCAGTGCATCAATTGAGAACAACATTACAGTGCAGATGTTACTATTTAAGTGTTCATGTTGTCAGTGCAGCCACAACTTTGGAATGACCTCTTGGTTTATAATTTCAGAGAAATCTGATGGCATTGCTAGACACTGTCACCATACCTTTAATGCCAATATGCAACCAGCTGAATAAAATGAAATTGATTAATTTATTACCATCATTTTCATACAAATTTCGAGCTCAATAATTTTTATCATGGCGGCAATTGAGCAAGTTTGGTTGGTTTTTACAATTATTTCTTATTGCTGTACCTGAAAATCGATAAGAGTTTTAATATTACAGAATATTACCTAAAGTTGGTATTGAAGCTTACCCATGGTTCTCCACTGATATCAATGTGATGGCTACCATTCTCCACACAGGCCTTTACCACAGCTTCACCAAAGAATCGATACTGGGTGAAGAAAAGAATAATAAGTCCATGATGCATAAATTAAAAAACCTCTCTACACCAAAAATAACCATCCAGATACATATGCCCTTACCAGTGGTTATATTTCCCATGTACTAAAAACGCTGAATTTTCAACGTACCTGTAGGTTCCGGCATTGATTTTGGCTCATTTTGAAACAGAAATTTGGGCACTACAATTTCATATTCATATTAGCGGTTATATTACTACATACAGTAGCTACAGTAATTGTTGACTTGTTGCACATTGAAATCACCCAATATGCTCCATGCAAATACAAACTTTGTTCAAGTTCTATGCATGAGACAGGAGACTTTCAAGATATGTTCTGACCTTTCTTGACCTTTAATCTCCACTGTAGGTAATGAAAACCCTCTGTCATAATATGAATGCTGCACACCAAGTATGCCTCACAACGACATTCCCCTTCTTGAGGTATCTTGTTTCTAAAGGTTCCACAGGTTGACCACACATGACATTTGACCTCCATGAAACACTGTCTACAGACATGTTATACATAAGGCTTATCTATGATGCATGTTGGGCATTCCTTTTCCAATTTCTGGTGTAAACTTTACAAACTGCTGACGACCACATCATGGACCGTTGAATTGCCCTCATTCACGACATTATTTCACCGAAAAATTTGAGTAATTGCAAATCAAAAATTTCTGACTTCTCAAGAAGAGCAAACAATGTGAAACTATTTCTGTATTGATGTGTAGGCCTTGGTTGAAATATTAAAGGGAGAGGAGCATGTCTTTCTTTTCATCCTATTCCTATCATCAGATCCATCCCAATCCTCAACACCTACTGTATACAAGAACCATTTCCCCCAAACTTCCTGTTTTCTGCCGAGCTACGCTAAGTGTAAACTAAAATCTAAGGCCCACATACCGGTCCAACACAGTTCAACACCAGTTTGGTGCTCTGACACATGGAAGTAAGAGAGAGATCATCCTTGACATCAGCAGGCAAAAGTTCAACGGAAGACAGATCCAATCCTGGCAAAACAAAAAACAAAATAAAATGTACAGTACAAATATATTTAAAAGTTGGAAATATATCCATGTTCATTATAGTCAAAATTCTATCTTCATATTTCATTCTGTCACTGAGATATCAAGTATAACAACCTTAAATAATTCCCTTTACTTGAACGATTACATCCGGTAAAGAGAACTTTATAAACATGTTATCCATTCAACCTTGCTTACAGCGACAAATTTACAAATTTATAAACTCCTACCAACAGTGTCTTCACATGCATTTGCACGCCATATTAAAAACTACCTGTATATAAGGTTATTGAACTTATTATCCTTGAGCAGAAATTGAGAGGATCCATAGGCTAAGAAATACTTTGTGGAATCCCTGACGTATACAAGCTAAGGAACAATCATACAAGTCTAAGAAATTACTTGGTGAAAGTGTAGGATTTAGCTTAACCTTCTTTATTTTTCATTTGTCCAGCAAAGGATTATTATGGATGCTTTTAACTCCGACAACTCATTTAATCGGTCAAATTATATTCAAGAGTGTGCCCAAGAGGTACAGCTACAGTATAGCACCCAAAGTTATCCAAGACACACATCACTGTTATACACATCACTGTCCAACATTTTCCTTTGTAGCAGCAGGGAATATTTTAGCACACCGGTGCACCGTAGAAAAGACTTTTTAATGCTGAACACTACATGATGGAATAAGCATCAACCTTTCAACTGTGCATCACCCTAGCCGTCTGCAACAATTACTTAATGCTGAACACTACATGGTGGCATTATAAGCATCAACCTTTCAACTGTGCATCGCCCTAGCCGTCTGCAACAATTACTTAATGCTGAACACTACATGGTGGCATTATAAGCATCAACCTTTCAACTGTGCATCGCCCTAGCCGTCTGCAACAATTACTTAATGCTGAACACTACATGGTGGCATTATAAGAATAAACCTTTCAACTGTGCATCACCCTAGCCGTCTGAAACAATTACTTAATGCTGAACACTACATGATGGAATAAGCATCAACCTTTCAACTGTGCATCGCCCTAGCCGTCTGCAACAATTACTTAATGCTGAACACTACATGGTGGCATTATAAGAATAAACCTTTCAACTGTGCATCACCCTAGCCGTCTGAAACAATTACTTAATGCTGAACACTACATGATGGAATAAGCATCAACCTTTCAACTGTGCATCGCCCTAGCCGTCTGCAACAATTACTTAATGCTGAACACTACATGGTGGCATTATAAGAATCAACCTTTCAACTGTGCATCACCCTAGCCGTCTGTAACAATTACTGTATGCTGAACACATGGTGGCATTATAAGAATCAACCTTTCAACTGTGCATCGCCCTAGCCGTCTGAAACACTTAATGCTGAACACTACATGATGGAATAAGCATCAACCTTTCAACTGTGCATCGCCTTAGCCGTCTGAAACAATTACTTAATTCTGAACATTACTTTTATGCATATTAAAAATGCTACTGTAGCTTTAATGCTAGCTTTAGTATACATCTTGACCAAGTTACCTGTACATCATGTATCATAGCAATATTCTGTATGCCATTTATATACAGACTTAGCCTACAGCATTTCACACATGTAGCACAAACATTGTAAACTTTCTTTACACAACATTAACATTACTGTACCAGATACATGGTACATGGCATATCATATGACTCATGTTCAGTGCAGCAATGTGACACAAAGCCTGTAATGTAACCGAGCCTGATCAGGCTGCCAGTTAAGCCAAGGTTAATCAAACCCAAAGCCAAAGAAATCTAGCAAACTCTTGTCTAGAGATTAAAGCAAGTCATCAGACTCAGTCAACATTTCTCCCTGGAAGAGATTATTTACTCTTCCAGATAAAGTTCACCATGAGAAGCTCCAATACTTCCCTGAAACTGTCTGTCTGTCTAACATTCATGAGCAAACATAGTTCCCTTTATATCTAGTGCTGCCTTCCAGGCTGCATGGATACAGAATCTGTACTCAAATGTAATAACTTTTACTGAAAAATCTATGGGCACAGTTTAACAAGTACATGCATCATGTGCTATGCAGTGTTCTGTTTGTTTGGGTAAAATGTATGTATATGTAGGCTATTTAGCTATTTAATAAATATTTGTTGTTAGAGTCTAAAACTCCTGTTGTAGTCTGTTACTTACTGTAGATCAAAATCATTGATCAACATGGCTAAGGTGATTATATAAAAGTAGTCTTTACATCATGGGTCATCTACATACTGTTAATGTATAGTACTGTACACTGCTCCCAAATCTTTAAGAGAGGCCAAACATGGCCGAATTCCATCACAAAATTCTCTGCAAAAAAGTGCAAAGATGGAGAGCATTGTTTTGTTCACAGAAACAATAGTATATTTTGTACAAGGGAAATTTCTGAATCTTCAAATGCTACTCAAAATTTGAATGCGAAACTATTCTGTGCATGGTCAGCAATTATCAAGCTTGTATTAAATATTTAGTCGTTTTACTTTCCTCTTGAACAGAGCATCTTACCTGGGACTCTAAATTTTCTTGGAAATCAGAAGTTTTGATAATTTAGGTGGGTAGAATCTCCAGGAAATGAGACTTGGAAGCTTGTGCAACACTTACTCAAAATCACTAAACTGCTGTGTATAATACACTTACACTTATACAGTCTCCCTATAAAGATGGATTCATCCACAGTATTCCCTACCCTTAACTCCTTCTGGTAAGTGTATACCCAGAATGCAAATGTGCTGTCGTGCATCAGTGTTTCACTGAAACTCTCACTATGTACAGTATGCTACAATTTAATTGGATGTTCAATACGTACAGTACATGACTCATGTGGCATTCACAGTGAGAAGAATTTGCATCAAATGTCACAGAACAGTACCTGAAAGCATCTGCTGTAATGTACACATCAATTGCTAAGTATGCTAATCAATTTGATGAATGTCACTTAACATTGCTTGGCAAATATTAACAGAATCAGTAAACACATTCATGAACAGTATGTGTGTTCAAACTGTCTATCTTTAGTAATGACATTTTCACTTGGACCTCTTCTTGTTCTTGACAGGTCTCGCAGATGAGTATATTCACACTGTTACCAATCCATGATCAATAATTTGCTACCATATGTACTCTATGAGATTTTCCATAGCTATATCATAATCTTTGTGCTCCCACCCCCCCCCCCCCCTCACAAATGAAACGTCTATACGGTATATACTGTAAGTACATTTATAAGCCCATGTAGTATATATTGTTACAACTCACTTCAATGTTGAATAAGCTCCATTTATCATTACCGTAGGCTACATTTTTCATATTTGAAAGTGCTCTGAAAGTATTATGTGCTTCAACTCATGAACATGGAAATAAGACCGAATTTGAGCATATTTATTGCTGAGTGCCAGTGATGACAACTAGCGACGTTACTAGTAGTAATAGGGTTGGTACCAGCTCCACTACTAAGTTGAAAGTTGAAGGTTTACAGTCTTGTAAATTAAAGCCCTCTCACACGCCTTAACAACTTAACAACCCTGGTCATTGGTAACTTGTCACACCCACACACCAAAGTGTGCACAATTCAATCAATCTCTTGGGGCACCACATCCACGTGTCCCCCGGGGGGACTTCCGATAGGGCGCAACCACAAACCGGCGCACACAACTATATTTTCAAGTTACCTCGCAATTAGTCCCCATTTATACACATGGGTGAAGAGAGGCAATAGAGATAAAGAGCATTGCCCAAGGACACACAATGATCTGGCCAGGACTCGAACCTGCAAGCCTTAGATCACGAGTCCAACTGCCTTAACCACTTGACCACAACGCCCCCCTAAGTTGAAATTCCATATTGCAGAATGCACGCAATCCTCAAAATCCTGCTGTTAAATTTGTAAGTCGCAAATGTAAATTTGTCAGTTCTTATGCTATGGAGACATGTTTTACAGATTTCCTTGGTTCCTTCTGTGGGTCAAGAATTGGGAAAAATTGCTTTTCCTCATGTTTTGATGGCCTATTACTACAACCAAATGCTTGGCACATCGGCATTTTCAAAATAGTGATAGCGTGGGTATAGCGTATACTCAGCTGTGTTTACAAAACAAAGTGAACGCATACTTCACACTATAAGAGTTATGAATAATTCATGAGTTGGTTTCGAACATATCCGTCATTGAAACTGCATGATAAGGAACTTGCATCAATTTGCAAATGTTGACCTTAAAAATATGGATTTTCTGTTACCAGTGTGGCATTTATATATTATTTTGGATGCTCACAACAGTTTCTATAACCAATTGGACTATTCTATTAAAGGCTTTACTGCCTAGGCCTAAGGCTTAAGTTTAAACATGCATGGATTTGAGAAATTACTCAACAGTCCGATAATGCATGAAAAAAGGAGGGCAATGAAGGGGAAGATAATGGCATGCAATACTTTCATGTCATTGTTAGGTTTACTTAAATAATGCTTTGGCTAGATCTAGGCATAGAAATATTTTCCTAACATTTCAAAAGTTCTTTATTGTTTTTGTATATCTCATTCTCACGTGGGCTAAGGCATTTAACTTTCCTGCAAACAAGGTAGCACATTCTAGGCTAAACAACAAGTGCTACTTCCATCATTTTATAATGACAATAGATTCCAACAATGTGAATGTTAACACAAAGGATACTCAGACATTGTTGTCATTTTCATCACCTGTTATCTCGCCCGCTTTTTTCAAACAATTCTGTAGTTTTTCTGCGTTCCTTCCTGCAACAGCCCACTTAAAGTTCAGGATGTCATTTGTCTTCCTGGCTACTTCTTCAACTACAAATTGACCAGTAAATCCAGATGCTCCGAACACCACCAAGTCGTATTTCCTTTCGGCCATGTTTTTTACTTACTCGTATGCGAAGTCGGGGTCGTCGCGTTGTGATTGAAAAGTAAAATGTCCTTGTCGGTCACGACAGTTAAATGGATTTCCCCAATGTCTGGAATCCTACTCACAGTGAATGTTACACTGCACAAAGTGATATTCTCTTTTAGACATGTGTGTTCACTGGCGTGCTGTCATGTGTGCTAGGCTAGGCTTTGATGTAAACAAAATATTCTTCAGCGGTTGATATATGTTAAGTGTTTCATGGCGACGACATTTGTAAACCACGCCCAAACATGTGTCAGTTGGCTGGTAGGATGATGAGTAAGTGGACCTTGAAGAACAATTTCAAAGACAAAACTCAGTGGGGAAGAATTTCAAATAAAGACTTTCTTCAAATAGTACAGAGCAAGGGCATAGGAACCGGTGGGGAGGGGGGGGGGGCTCTAGCCCCCAGTGAAAAATATGGAGGGGCGGAAGTACCATTCCGCCCCCCCCCCCGCTCCGCAAGTCAGAAAACCCCTTTTTCATTTCCAAGGGACACCCCCTCCCCTAAGACCCCTCCCCCAGGCCGGCCATCAGTCTTCAGCCCCCCCCAACCTTCCTACGCCACTGGTACAGAAGACATGAACTTTGCGCGCAGCCGTTCGAGTTGATTTGGGAATGTTTCCCATGTTAAAATCCCATGACAATGTACTGTTTTTGTACCCATTACCTGATTGATTAGATAATTAACCCACAGTGCAGAATTACCGGTCAGTATACGTTGTTGTAGTGACAGAGAGGCTTGAAATCCTTGTCAGCATCATTAAAACTTGTTTTGCTCACAGGTTTTTAGTAAATGGAGTGGTCTCTTCAACTACGGCCTCATAGACAACGGATGCATATCTTAGGCTTATGCATGGGTTTCACTCGAATCCCGTTTTATCGAGTACATAATAGTGATTCAGTATCATCCCTCTGACTCCTTGTTTTTGACTGAATCTAACAATGACACTTACAATGAAACTGGTCCTGCTTATAGCCTACCGATATGTAGAAAGTCAAATATTGGTGACTCATGGTCAAAACTGCAACTTGTAAGTATTTTACAATACATTTAATACATTACATACAATACACTCAATACATTTTCCCTCTGTAGCCAATTGCTCAATGTCGCAAGACGGTACTTTTAAAACATGCAGCAATCTTCAGCAACTTACAAATGGCGAATACAGTCGGCCTACTTGTAATATTTGTGGTAATATTTGAGGTCAAACTTTGATAATTGTAGTGTACTCATGATATCGTACGGTTTGAATGACGTACACTCTCGTACACTATTAGCGCACGCGAAAATGTAGGTGCGGCCTACGTAAACGTATTCACTAAACTCTTAGGATTTAGTCTCGATCCCAGGGGTCCTACGTTTACCCGTTTGACCAATTATAAAGTTACTTTTATGCTAGTAATAGCTGTGTGTAAAAGTAAGTTGGTCTGACGTTTCGATCCTAGCAGGATGTTCTTCAAAGGTTAAATGACAAGTAACAGTAACAGAAGGGACAGAAACACGTACAAAATACAGACAGGTTAATGAGCATGGTGAACACAAAGAGATGGATGCTAACAGTTTTATATTATTTAGCATTAGCTGTCTAAACAGGTAGTAGCATTCTCCATATGAACACAGGTACTGACTTTCACAAGACTGGATCCCATTTTCACTGAACAATTCCTTTGACTGTTAGTTCAGGTGAAAGTTTATATATGAACGATGGAATAGGAATGTATTCCAAACATAGGCGTACGAGGCGGAGGGGGGGGGGCAGGGGGCAGGGGGCAGACTGCCTCCCCCCCCCCAAATTTCCAAAGGACAAGAGATTCGGGCAAAAGCCCTGAAAAATTCGGGCAGCCTAAGAGGAGAAAAAAATATATATATAAATATGCAGTAGCTTGCCCGAATCTTTTTCATATTTTTGCCCGACAATTCCGTGGAGAGCGTTCTGTGTTATTTGTTTTGTGACATTAATATTAATATAGGCCTAATGATTTTCTTTATTTAGCATCATGATGCCCGAATATTTGCGTGTAACACCACCGTAAGCGCAGCTCATCTGGGCTGCCACGCTTTTTGCACTATCGCCCAAAATTATTAACTGGGAACGCCGCTCACAATCGTGGTGACATGCATGCATGGAGATTGGCAGTCTCTGAAGTGAAAAAAACCGCAGTAAACATTTTTTCTAACTAGTCAACTGTATACCTGGACATCCCCGACATGAGTGTTTATAAGAAACATTTTCTTTTTCATGGATGGTGGAGGGGGGGGGGGGGGGAGTGCCTACAAACCTAAAAGTACAGGTTTATCATATTCTTTGTTATTTTTTATACTTTTTTTTGTGATACAAATTGCAGTCTCACTTGACAAAGCGACATTTTCCCGCCTACATTGTATATTTTTCTGGAGGTAGCTGAGTACTGTGTTAAAATAATAAATACCGTAAATAGGAGCTTAAAAAATATGCTGTCCTATTTTTCCCCTTCAAAGTGATTTTAATATTTTTTCTCCTTCTAATTTACCAAATTTTAAGGGAAGTGTAAATTTCTAAACGTGAGATTATAAAATAAAGAATGTTTAGATGCAACTTGCAAGGCCTCAGAAGTGCCATTTCCGGCAATCTGAGAGGCATATTTTGCCAAAAAATTCTCTTGTACGCTACGCGCCAACCGATGGTGGCGCTCCGCTTAGATAGTGTCACGGGAACTTTCGGGCACAAAAGTTTCTGCCCCCCAAACCGAAATGGTCCCGTACGCCTATGATTCCAAACATCCTGGCAAATTTTGCAATGGAACTTTTATGTGTATTTTAGAGATAACATATAAATTGAACACTATTGAGTCAGAGCCGTATATTTAGACGGTTCTGTATTGTGTAGTGATGTAGCGCCACCACTCTGTTGAGTACTTTATATTTATATGCCAATACTGCTAATTTGAATGTTATGTTATCATACGTTGACATAAGTTACTTTACAAAGGTTTTTTTTTACACCGTGGCTATTTTTACAACCAGGAGTAACAAATATTTTTCAACTATTCTTACAACATCGGCGAATTTCCGTTTACGCATGCGCAGTTGCTTTATATACTTTATTTTTGTACTTGGTGTCGTGTGTTTTCCATGTGTTTATGAATTATGAGACTGTACGTGCTTTAGTAACAACCAGTGTTAGAGGCGTTAGCGTTTTTACACTAGATTTAGCGTTTTTAGACTTTTCAGGTGTTCTAGCGTACGTTGTTTCTTTCAAACTTGGCCAAATCTAGCGTTTTTTCTTTTTTGCCCGAAAATGATGGTTCACAAAAATTGCACGTATCCGTAACATTCGAGGTGAACTTACCGCCTGGCAACACACTGAACCTATTTATATATTACTTTTACACAATGTTATCGCTGTAGATATATATATATATATATTATGAATAATGCAGAACGCACGCACAGCTGAGGCGCACGTGTGTATGTAGTAAACGTGAGGAACTGTGGAATATTGTGTGAATTTATGTACACACGACGTGCACAGCCTTACCGCGGATTGAGACGAGAATCGTCTGAATAGTTGTAATTTTGTTGATTCTACAGTTGTTTTGCTATGATTCTGAGCCATTATGACTAGAAATTTGTTAAAATAATCATAAAACTGTCTATCATATTAATTAGTGCAGCTTGTGAAGGTAATAGGCTACATTTACACATGAAAATCTATATCTAGCGTTTTCTGGGGTGTTACTTTTGCAAATCTAGCGCTTTTTGGGGCATTTGCCGCTGGTAACGCTGGTAACAACATTGTACATATAAACGGTGTGCAGACATGGCCGAGTTGTCGGAGGTTCGAGAGGGAGCTGAATTTGATTCGTTTGAATCCCTCAATTTTGCCATAACCAAGTGGGAGAAGGTGAACTTCGTAAATCTGTACAAAAGATGTTCCCGAACGGTCGGGGCTGCCCTAAAACGGGCCCCAAATAGAACATTCAAATCAGATCTACAATACTTCTCCATTGACTATGCCTGCGTTCATGGTGGCCGAAAGCACAAGCCTTGCATAAAGACCGGTTCACGACCAAAACAAAGGTAGGTCAAGCCCTAGGCACATAATTTATTCATGTGATTTGTTTATGATAATTCAATTCAATTTCAATTTATTCTGATATAATGCCCAATGCCATTGGCTGTGACTGAGTGTGAAGGAACAACATATTGTTACAACAATTGATGGTACTGTAACACTGCCATTTTTTGACTGTTAATCCCTATTGTTTTCTTTCTTCCCTGTTGTGTGTGCAGCTTATTTCGTAATTGACAACCTTTTTGGTCTATATCGATTATGAACAATCGAGGAGACAATTTACTGTACAATCTTAAGGCTTAATTAAAGTCACATGCTTGGGCAATGATGGCGTCGCTGACAAACAACATACTCTGACACTACAGAGGCGCTAAAAGAGCGTGGGCAAAGTGACGTCATGGCAAGACGGCCTAAATTTTGACGACTATGATGTCACTTCGCCTGTTGGTGACTGCAGCGCCTCTAGTGTCAAGACTAACTTTGTGAATCTGTGATGTCTATTTTATTAGTTCCTCCGGTTCCCTATCAGGCCTGCATTGTTATCTGTTTTAACAGCTAGACATTCAGTCCCCACCCATATCCCATGCATGACTCTAGGTGTCAATCATGGGCGGCGATCCTGGGGGGATGGGGGGATATATCCCCCCCATGAAAATGGGTGGAGGGGATGTAATACACCATATCCCCCCCACCAAATGCCAGGGATAAGAATATTTTCATGCCTACTGTACATTTATGCATCATCGTGAATGTACGGCTCTTTTTTAGCTTCATTTCTCGCCTACCATAAACGCAGTGCGATCTTTTCAAATAAAGCGTCTTTATATAGCAAGAATAGTTGACTGTAGGCTTCATTGGCCCTATAACAACAAAAGGTATTATTGCACCCACGGTATTGATATAGTACATATATGCACCCTCATAGTATTCATATAGGCCCTATAGTAGGCCTACACACGTACATGTACCCTCGAACTAACGCCTAAAACTTATAATATGGTATTTTGTCTGGCAATCTGAAATGTAGCTGTAATGCAGAAATAATTATTCCCAAACGTATGCTGTTGTCAGTGAATAGTCGTAGTGAATACCTAACATAGCATTACGATGCACCTAAGACACATTACACAGATATTTTCAATGGGCAGGTTCAACCTCTGAACTCTATAGACCCCCAGGCGCAAAGTGAGATGTTTTCAAAATCCTACTTCCAGGACTGTCATTAAATGTCCCCATCCAACCAACGTGAGTACAGCTGTCCACTTGCAGAGATTGCAAACACTTTCCTCTCCTGGCAAATGGCAACGGAACTCGGGGATGGAGACTTAGCCTCTCCTATATTAATTTATTAGTTTTCATAGAGAAAGGAGTGGAGGGAAGTAGTTTTGGTATCAATTGTCACCGCAATTGTCACCAATTGTCACCGCAGGCGAGCACTCTACCATCGTACTGCCCGGCCAAGTTAGCCTACATTTGCTAGGTCGTCGCGTTATTCCCCAAGTTCAACTCATCAGGTTTTCCCTAGCTAAAGCTAAAAGCAAACTGAATGTTACTATGTGTAATTGTGTATTGCATGTGTATAGGCCTATAATAGCCTGCATGAGGCTATTTTCTTCATCGAATAATATAAAAGAGCTCTCGAACATTCTAACGTAGCGCCTGAAACAAGATTGACAGGGGCAATTTTCCCAAAATAACACCCGAAACTAAAAAAAAAGTATTTGGATCTCGATTATGAGATATTTCGGACATGATATCCCTATTTTAAAGTTGGGTATATGCCGCTTGGAAACCTCGGGAAGTGCTGTTTCCGGCCATCTAGAGGGTTTGTAAATCCCAAAATTTTCTTGTATGCTTCGCGCCAACCTATGGTGGCGCTACGCTTAGATAGTCAACAAAGTCATATCCCCCCCACTCAGAAGTACGGATCGCCGCCCATGGTGTCAATTGGACTTGATGCATACTTCTGATCTTGTTCAGAGTGTTTTGACAGCTTTCATGTTCTGTTTTTCAGTACTCTCCTGAAGGATTGCCCATTTCGTATACTAATACGTGCCACAGATGATGGTCAGCGGCTTCTGGTGAAGAAGATAGATGATGCATCCACCCATACTCATGAAGTTAGACAAGTTAGTATCCCTACTAAGCTGGGCACATTCTTGGAATGCACTACAAGGGTTGAGTCCACCATATGTAAAGTCTATGTAGTTGTGAACATGTTTTTGGGGATTCATGAGCTTCGCCTAGTCCTGTCTATAGGCAAAAGTAGAACGTATGGTAAAACACGAAACCTTAATACTATTGTTCACATAAACTTAGCTTCTGATTACATTTTTCACACACAGAGATATTGTATCAAGTTCTTCATGTTGCTGTTGTGCAATGCCCGCCCTACTTTACTGTTCATATGACCAGAAGAACAACAACAAACATGCTGTAATATTATACAGTATTGTGTCACTCTCTTTGATGGTGAATTCATCACACATGTATGTTCTCTCCTTTCAGTCCATATTCCAGTTCATGTCCAAGCAACGAAAGTTGACTGAAGCTGAGGAGAAAGAAGTTAAAAGTATGATTAAGCTGAAGGCGAACAGGAAATTAATACAGAACCACCTCCAGAAAGCAACAGGCAAAAAAGTAGTAATGAAAGATCTACACAATATTGGTACCCACTGCAACGGGAAAAAGAATGATCTGCAAGAACTGGTCAATCACATGAAAAGTGTGGAAGGTATGAACATTATTCATGCACATATCCAAGGGTGGGTGGTGGGGGTCATGGCCCCCCTGCTCTCATCAAATATGAAAAATGATTATTTTTTTTTTTCTTAGTAAGCGATGATATCACTCAGAACGTTTCACTTTCAGTGCCCTATTTGCTATAAATTTGTAGCGATTAAAGGGTTTATTTCACGGAGCATTTTCACAAATTCCCTACAGATGGCGCATCCTCTATCTGCTTTACTCTTAACCAATCACATTACAGCATTTAACTAAACGCATGTAGTGAACTTTAAGCTGCTCGTTTTAACAATGGGCCAAAAATCCTGGATGCCCCTGGAACAATTTCCCCTAATCATGCCATTTGTCGATGAACATGTATGTTGTTTTGTATCCTTACACTTTAATTCTTACTCTTACAGGTGCATCAGTTGAGGTCATAGTAGACGACTCGGGCACCATCCTCGCCATATACTTCCAAACGAGAGAGATGAGAGATACTTTCCAGGCGTATCCAGAACTTCTGCTATTAGATGCCACATACAAGTTGAATGACATGAGGATTCCTTTATATGTGCTGATGAATGTTGACGGAAATGGTGAAAGCGAGATCATCTGCTTCTGGTTGGCGGTACAGGAAGACAAGTATACAATTAGTGCCTTGATGGATGTCTTCAAGGTTAACAACGAACAGTGGGGGGACATTAATGTAATAATGGCAGATAAGGATATGGCCGAGAGACAAGTCCTTACTGAGAAACTTCCAGACGCAGAAATTCTCATATGCCTGTACCACACACTTAGGTCTCTTCGCAGAGAGATTGCCACGGACAAGTTAGGAATTTCTCTTCGGGAAAGAAATCTCGCCCTGGAGATAGTTGGGAAAATGGCATATGCAACCACAGAGGAGGAATACCAGACATTGTTTCAAGAAATGGAGGCATCTGCACCTCGGTCTGTAAGGGAGTACTTTACAGCCAACTGGCATGACATTCGGGCCCAGTGGGTTGATGGCTTGCAGAACAAGACTGCAAACTTTATGAACCGCACTAACAATCAATTAGAGTCAACCAATCAGAAATTGAAGAGTGTCATTACACGGAACTCAGGGCTCACATATTTTTTTGAGGACTTAATGAAGTGTGTCAACGATCTGAAATTTGAAAGAGATTATCGGGCTGCAAATTTGGAATTGAAGGCTCCTGTTCTTCAAGATAGACGTCAGCCTGTGCATCAAGAGTACTACTCGCACTTAACCCCATATGCTTACAGCTTTGTGGAAGGGCAGCTTGAGTGCTATGAGAAAATAAGCATCATTCGTGTCATTGATGAGAAATCCGCTCTGGTGAAGTCTCGAAAATACGGTGAAATGGTCACTTCTTGTGATAACTGCAACTGCAGTTTCCACAAGTCGATGATGTTGCCCTGCCGTCATATTCTTGCCGTTAGGAAACACTTGGGCAAGCCTCTCTTTGATCGAGAGCTTTGTAGCCCAAGATGGAGTATGGCGCACTTAAAGAAGTCTCATCGAATCTTCCTGACAGCTCAGCCTCCTGTGGACCTGCCGGATGCTGGGACATCAGCTGCAGTGACGAACGAAGCAGATGTTGAAGTCCTTGTCAGTTCAACTCCAAAAAGAAAAGCCAAGCTTACTGAACATCAGAAGTATAAAAAAGCCTTCACTGTTGCTCAGTCGATTGCTCAAATAATATCGGAACAAGGCACGAAGGACTACAAGCAGAACTTGAAGGTATTGGAGCAACTAAGGACAATGCTGGATTCCCGGAAAAAAGTTGTCATCACAGAGATAGTAGAAAAACATAGTAGGTGACATAAAATGCATGCTATTAGCTACAAACTCTCCCCCTTCCCTAAAAATTTGTCACCCTAGGAAAAAACTTATAAACTTTTCTTTTTAGGGGTGATAAATTTGTGGGGGATGATGCTAGTCCTAAAAACTGCTAAAAACAAGTGCTACCCCTATGTTTGAGGAACTTTTTAATATTTCAACATGTGGCGAACTTTGTAGCATGGATTATGTCCTAGTTCATTTTGATAATTTGAAAGATCTCGGCCTGTGATACAGCTAGAGGCATATATTCCTTAACCTATACCTAGGTTATCAGGCATTATCATTCAGATTATGCAAATTGGTGTTAACACTGGTATTTGCTGTACAAAATGTACCACCAAACTTTGAAATCAGCCATGTTTTGATGAGCTGCTGAAAGTACTTGAAACGTTGTTTCACATTATTTCAATAGTGTGTGTCCAACTCCAGTCTTTGGGTTCGCCTCTGGAGTCGGTAATTGATTGAAATTTTATTGTTGTACTAGTCCTGATTTATCCAAGAAGAGTCTGCTTCATCCCTAGTCTTCTATAATCATTATTTGAAAACCACCTTGTAAATATGTTCACCCTTAGTCAGGGTTGTATGTTGTCTTTTATTTATGTTTATAATTGTTGATTATGCTTTACATATATACTGTATGACTTCATGTTACCTTGTGATGTCATGCTGCTGAATTTTGTTGCTGCTGATATTCCTTGCAATTACAATCTAAATAAAGTTTATTCTGTTGAATTATGATCGTCCTTCCACCTCTTGGATCTGGTGTTTCTGTTCAGCCGGTTACTTAATAATCTAAACAAATCTAAAATAGCCATCATTACCTACAGTTAAGTACCCACAGTACATTTCAACTTTGAGATGACCCCTTCAGCCTTGTGAATTGTGAGACGACCCCCTTCAGTGTTGTGATATGCGAGAAGACCGCTTCATCAAAATTATGAGACATCCCCCCCCCCCCGTTGTTTTGAAATACCGGAAACGAAAATATGACCCCCTTCAGTGCTCTCTCTAATATGTTTGAGATGACCTCTTTAGCCTCGTGAGATGACCCCTTCATCCAAATTATGAGACATCCTCCCCCCATTGATTTTAAATGCCAGAAACGAATATGACCCCCCCCCCCCACACCTCTAGTTGACTCAGAATGAGGAAAGTGAATGTCCTGGGTTGCTGGTCATGTTGATAATGCACTTGACTTACAACCCATCAAGGGTTATGTGCGGGTTCGATCCCAGCCATGGACACCAAAGCCCAATCTATCTATGTTTGAGATTACCCTATCAGTCTTTGAGATGACCCCTTAATTCTGCTGTGTTGAGATGACCCCTGATATAATCGTTTGCCCATTTTGGTTCCCTAAGCCGCCACGACCCTTGTGGCGGCTTCGGGAACCAAGAAGTTTAGTGCCAGGACAGAGTGAGTGAGTGATTGACTACATATTTTATTATCATACACAGTGTCATGCCCACTCTGGAACCTTTTTACATATTTTTATATATATATATATATATAATATATATATAGTTATAAAATTGAAATCGCATTGATGAGCTGGAAAATCAAGAACAATGAAAAACTTCGGCCTCCACAGGGTTTCGAACCCGCCAGTTTTTTTTGCGACGCTTAATGCGACCAAGGGCTTCTGGATTACAACTTGCACGTAGGGTGGCTTCCAATTCAACTCAAATTTGGATTCTTTTCAATTGAGAAAGTCATTCAGATGGGAAAACCTTAGATTGCTCTTGGATGAAAGACCCACCTTACTAAGACCAGGCTGGGCCAGAATCGAATCCCGAACCTTCCGATTGCTAAGCCTAGTTGCTTCAAATGCCGCCGCCCTTATCCACTCGGCCACAGCACAAGTAAATATATATATATATATATATATATATATATATTATTAGAAAAAAGCAGAGAAATAAGATATTACTCATAATTGACAAATAAGGAGTATTGTGTTAGAAAATATAGTGGAATTATTGGTCCCCCTGGGACCATCGTCAGCAATACCTGGCATATAGAATGAAAAGTTCAAAATGACGCTAGATAACTGTGACACTAGATAAGTATGACACTAGATAAGTATGAGTTTCATTGATGAAATTAGAACCAAATAAACCATGACTACACAGGATCGGAAGCGGATTTTAAGGAGCAAAGAACGTATTACATATGTTAATTTGTAGAATTGATAGCTGTTGAGGGGTTCCAAGTCTTTGTTCATTTAAATTGACACAGATTGAAATAACGTTGATATCGCAAATTAAATTGATATGTATCGATCTAAATTATGTTGATTAAAAGTCATATCAGTGACTTGTAATTTGATAAATGTCGAACCTATCGAATATTAGTGAGTTTGTCTGGTGTAAGCTGCTTTAAACTGGTGTAGGTCCATTTAAAATTGACTTATCTATAGATTAAAATATATATGTATATCAATTTCTTGTGGTCTGAAACATGTGGCATTCAGAGGTCCCTTTATGTGCTGAATAATTCCATCCTTTTTTTATAAACATTAGTGTAAATAGAAAAATATGAATAATATGAATTAGAAAAATATGAAAATATGAAAAATAGAAGAATGCACGGACGCAATAAATGGCACAACAATCCCTCCACAATGTTATATGATAACAAATTGGTGACCCGAATTAATATATATATGCTTTGCTGCCACCACTTTCGTTATCTGTTTTCGCGCAAAAGTAACATCCCTCAAGCTTTCGGTTCTAGTCACAGAATTTCTGTGGTTCTAGTTGCACGTACTACTTACCACCTTACAATTGTACCACATTATATTACTATTGCTACATCGTACACAAGTAGAGATATATGTTGCACCTCCTTTCTAAATCTGGTGCGATTGAACAAACTTTCCATTTTTAAAAGCTTAGCAATAACGTTTATAAAACAAAGAAGCATATTGGAAGTATCTCTGTGGTAACGATTCAACTTTTTCCGCAAGAAAGGTGTATGAGTGAGAAAACGGTAAGTTATCAAGTGGTTGCTATGGCAATACGTTACACTAAATACTTTGTATGTGTGTGCCTGGCATATTTATACATGTTGTTGTCCCATTACAGTAATTATGCTAAATAACCTTACAGGCCTAGGCTATGCTTAATGTTTTGTACAATTAAGGTAGCCTACAACTTAGGTCATGTGTTGGTTTGTAATTGTATTATCAACCGTCATGGTTTATCGAAATGTATTGCTTATGCTAAAGCCTAGGCTAGCTGCCTGACGAATTTTGCAAGTCGAAAATAAAGATCGTCAGAACAACATTGCAGAGATTTAGTGCCAATTGGAAATATTTAAACTGAGTTAAAACAGTAGCACAGTCACAGTGCACTGTTTAGGTACAGTATCTAACTACCAGTGGCATGGTGGGCTAATAATTGACGCACTTTAAGATTTGATCAACGATATCTGTCAGCGAAAAATCCAAATCACTCAACTGCATGTGTTTTTGATAGGCCGTGGCTATTCTTACGACTAGTCTTAACAATTATTTATAAACTATTCTTACGACAAAGGCGAATTCAAGCGCAGTGAAGTAAATAAAGCAACTGCGCATGTAGGCTAGTAGGGGTAACCCTAACTTTAACCCTAAACCCCAATCCTAACACTAACCCTGACCGAAAATTATTGTTACTCCTAGTCGTAAAAATAGTACTCCTGTCATAAAAATAGCAACTGCGCATGCGTAATCGGAAATTATTCTTACGAATAGTCGTAAGAATAGCCACTTTGTTTTTGATATGTGTGGTTCCTTAGAAATGTAATGATCCCAAAATATTTATTGTTCTGTGCATAATTAGCGTACAATTGAGCAGAACTTGAAAAAATGTCTGCCCTGTCAAGTTCTTTCATACCCCTAAGTTGACACATTTGTCGATTAGCTAACTGCAAAATTTGTGTACATGAATTGACTCTGAATGCTGTTTGCTATGCTCTGACTGTCTGAGCCTCGAAGCACATGTACAGGTCAGGTTCCAGAGAGTAGTGGTATCATGCTGAGGTAATTTTGGTTAGTTTTAGGGAGTAAAATTTCCCCAGAAAATTCATGTTTCTCGTACTGAGATCAGAAAAAAAAAAATCTGGTGGCCATTTTTCTTCTTTTCATGCGCTAATACTAGTTTGGAATATGTGGCAACCTTTACAAAATAATTTGTAAGGATAGCTTAGATATCTTGTAATCCGAATAGAGACTCGTGAAAAAGGAGGCCACTTGCGCGGATGAGAAACATGTTTTGTTTTCAACCGGCCCTGCTTCAAAGTTGTTGGGTGGAAGTTTTTTTTTTTCCATTCTGTTGGAACCAACGGTAAATTATGTAAAAAATTGACACAAGAAACGCATAGTAATACTTTATTATTTCTTCAAAATGTTGCCAAATATTCAAAGTAAACTTATGGGACTTTGTGGAACATAACCTCTATGTACTGAAAATAAAGTCGGGAAAAGAAACACTGAATAGAAACCCATTTAACGAAAAACAGTTAAGTTCTATGCCGGCAAACACTTTTCCTGCGTCCTCTTCGCTGCTAGGTGAATATCAGGTCTTAAGCTACGATTTAAGAAACGGCTGTTTCAAACATCTGAGCACTAGTTCTTTCAGCAACTTTCATCCCTCTTCATTGAGCACAATAGCATTTCCTGCGTATAAACTCGTACAGGGATTATACAAGGTATCTACATGGCGTCTACGTGGCAATTTGTTTGTCAACAAGTTGATACGCGATTGTACATGTTCATACGTCTTTATACGATTCTGTGCGCGTACACATGTCCAGTTACTGTATCTTTGACACAAAACAAAATAGATTAAAACCTACCTATGACATTTCGATCAAAATCCGTACAGAGGAAAACAAAAACACAGTGCTCACCATTAAAATTTGATTTTTCGAGATATCCAATTGTGAAAAAGCTGCAAACTGGTACAGTGATAGTGGAATGCCCAAAGCACTTAGTGGTCAGTGTTACATGTAAACCAAGATACTGAAACACTAGTTTTTATGATTGAAATGTCGAAAATCAGAAACGATGTTGAATTTCTGGCCAACAACAGGAATAGTTCCAATTGGCATTGAAGATCAGCATTTTGTTTTGAGATGTTAATTGATGGTTCCCTAGACCTATCCAGCTAGCCTAAGTTAAGCTTATAATGCATCCTAGTGTTGGGCTACGTAAGTGGTATACTGTATTAAGCCCTATGAACAGTAAAAAAATTAACATTGCCAAAACCAAAAACTTGCTGATTCTCAATGCTTTGAGGAACTGTTTTGTAGTTGGGTAGTATTGCTGAGCTTCTTCAACATGATTTCTTCATTATGTCTGAAGGTTTTGTGATCTTGACAACTATTGGTTAAGTCAATAGATGTTAAGGGCTAGGTTTAGATCAAATCCCTGACAATAGATATCCTGTTATAACTAGGTCCTGAATAGACTGATTAACGCAACATGTTTAGTGGCAAGTTGATTGCAGCAACTAGTTTAAATAATTCATCTTGACTTCTTGCTGTGTGTACTGTAAATTCCTTAGTTGTGTGGCCAGTGCATTTGGCCTAAAGTGCATAAATCTGTAGTCCTATTCTAGGACTATGGCCCCACTAAATAATGATTATCTAACAGCAGTAAGGAAACTTCATCGCTGGTCCCATTATTGTTGTATCGAATCACATTAATTCACATATTTTCAGCCATTTTGTCAAATGTAAATTACATTTTTTTAAATTTCAATTTGAAGTTTCACACATCATTCCCAGTCATGAAAAGGAATTTCTTGGTGTTCATACCAAATCGAAAATCTTGTGAATTGTTTTATTTGATCACTAGTTCATACCAGCTTTTACAGTTTTACATGACATAAAATCATACAGTATTTTCCTATTGATGCATATTAATGAATTTTTAGGAAATATTGTACATATTCTCTCTTTTTTTGGTTCATCTGAAGCATAGATAACCACTAATATTACGAATTGCCTAAGTACTTTAAATGTGAAATTTTAAATTTTAAATTGCAATTCATTGGGTAGGGTGGGGGAGAGGAGGAGGAGAGGGGAAGGGGCGGTTGAGAAAGAGGGTACTAGCTGATAATGTTTGATCACAATAATGACTATTTTTGGTACAGTATGCAAAGTACAGTTCTAAATTATCTAAATATACAATACACTGTGTAATGGTGCTACATCACTGCTCTGAACATTGCACAGGTTTGCAAAAGTTACTGTAAGTCTACGTTTATTGATGCTTCTGGAAATAATGAAATAACATTTGCACATTTATCAGACCTCCAACATCCCCCTCCCTCCCCCTACAAAACAAGGCCTAGAAGTCCACAACGTTCCATTGTCAAGGGAAAACAAATTATCAAAGTATGAAAAAAAAGTTTTGTATGAAAAATTTTGAAAACCTGATGCAAATCCCTCTTCAGCCTTATTATGAAAAGGCATTTATAATTTTTGTTTTAAACTTCTAGGACTAGACCTGTAGGGAAGCTTAATGCTAAGTACTGTAGGTTGTCACAAAGTTCAAAATATATCAGCCTCTTACTGTATTACTCTGTATTTCAAATCAATATTGTTGTTACTTTCTTGGCTTGAGTCCATGCAGTGTAGTTTGTGGTGGTAGTGAAACCATACAGCTTCTTTCCAACCACACTTTGTGTATATGGCAGATTTCACAATCAGATGGTCCAAAAGCTCCCACAGTATTAAAAAAAATAAGTTTGTTGAAAGTTATGTAATACACATGTTTTTTATTCTTTGACATCTCAGTGAAGTGAAAATGGAATGTAGAAGATAAAATATGGTGCAAATTTTGGAAAATTTACTACTCTAAATTGCAGAGTCACACAAAGTCACAATCCAATCGAATCTCACCCTTCCCTCTTTTTATTCCCCAGGAGATACAAGGAAAGGCCTAGTCCCATAATTCTTCAGTTATGGAAAGCACCAATGTTGCAGACTATAACTAGTATAAAAGATATTATTTAAAAATTCTTAATTTAATTTTAGCTTGTTAAAATCGACATTTATGTGATTGGACGGACATTTATGGTAAAATATCAATTAGTACTTCACTTAAAAAATTAATAAGAAGAGAAAAGAATTTGATTTTGTTGCAATGTGTTAAGGACATTTGCTTTATAACAAATAAACACAAAAACTGTCTTTAAATTGCATAATTAGCTTAACAATACAAAAACTTTTTCAATTTCACACATAACCATTGGACGGACACCACAGTTATGTGTGAATTTCACACATAACCATTGGACGGACACAGAGTTACAGTATGTGTGAATATTACCCATAACCATAAAACATTCAGAATGGTTATGCAAACTACTTGTTTCTGTTTCATCCATTTCTAACTTTTAAGTCTATTTAACTTACAGATATATGTTGCAAGGGTAGAACAGCAAGTGTATGGATAAATTCACACACTCCAACTGAGTCAGAGGTATCTGACTGTCACCACATATATTGCAATGAATTCAACAGCAAAAAAGGGAAAATGTAATATAAAGTTTGCAGGCATATTGAATTCACCTTTAATTACTGCATTTAATGGACTGAATTGATGTTATAGAATTGTATAATTGGTTTTTAACTTGTAACATCCGACATGGACGGACATTTATGGTAAATTATCAGGTAAAAGTTCACTTAATAACATACTCAGAAGAGAAAAGAATTTGATTTGTGTTAAAAGATGTTAAGAACATTGCTAAATAACAAGTAAAACACAAAAACTGCCTTTAAATTGCATGTAGCTTGACAATTCAAAACACTTTGTTTAATTTCACACATAACCATTGGACGGACACAGAGTTATGTGTGAATTTCAAAGATAACTTATGGAGTCATTGGTTTAAATATGTATACTAGTATACCCATTCACAGGGAAATTCGTTAGAAAGCCTTACATTAACAAGAGAATTAATTGCCAGGCCATGCCCCTCATAAATGTGCATGACATTAATTGCATCACACATCAGCATGTGTAGCTAGGTTACCTACCAATATCACCATACTGTATCAAGTTTTTGTTTGAGAAATTCAACCTTTTGATTGCCAAGTTATTGCAATATATAAAGATTTTTACCCTTTGACCTCTTTAAATTACTCATGTACAGTAGGTATTAAAATTAATAGTGTTCATCTATAGGCCACCAAACCAATATGTATGGTAATAATCAATAGCTCCCTTGTCAAGTTATGGTGCATACAAACTTATGTTACATAAATTACGCTAAGCGTGCGTCCTCATCAATATGCATGAGGTGAAATTCACATCAGAAAGTTTGGGCTACATACCAATCTAACCATACCAAGTTTGAATAAATCTGACATGTGCTTGAGAAGTCATTGCACTTTGATGTTTGACCCTGTGACCTCATTAATATTCATGAATGAGCACCAAATTCAATTGGGTTCAACTTCTTATTATGGGCCACCCACTCACCAAGTATGCTATTGATCAATCATTCCCTTGTCGAGTTATCATTCATACAAACCAAAAAACTCAGTCCCGCCTCCCCATTAACATGCATGGTATCAATTACAACATGCATCAGCATGTATAAATGGTCTACCAATATCACAACACCAAATTTGAAGGAATTCAGACTTGTAGTTGCCAAGTTATTGCAATTTGAAGATTTTGACATTCGACCCTGTGACCTCATTAATATTCATGAATGAGCACGAATTCATCACTGCCAGCTTCCCCTTCGCGGCATCCACTACATTATTTCCCAGTCCTCACATTCTCTGTTCTGTTTTCTTGCAATGCAATGCGACAGCTACTAATTTACTACCCCAAACTTGCAAACTGAGTAGGCCTAGGAATACAACTACAAAAAATCGCAAAACTGGTACTAGAAGTACAAATGTATGTAGGGCAGCCATTTGCAAAAACTGTATTTTAGTCATAAACATCGCTCACAATGTGTACTTAAACATCGGAGAAGCGTTAATTCTTCATCTGAATACTTGACATGGTCCAACGATCTAATTTGATGCAACAGTTTTAAGTTTACATTTGTTACTCGCAGTGCCCGATATTGCGCAATGTCTGTCCCCTCGCACGTTATCCTAGCGTTATCTGTCCCCTAACATAACGTGCGCTAGGCCGATTACGATGTAATGGCCTTACATCTAACCATTGACACTATTATGTGTGGTATGTCAACTACGATAAGAAAGATGCTAAACAAATATAAAAATAAGCTAATTCGTCCTTGTTTCTTGTTTTGAGCTTGAGATTTGTAAGAAATAGTATTTCGCACGTAACACTTTTGCACACGTAACACATGGGACGGAATTTCTTCACCGTATCATATAGTAACGAAAGTGTTGGTTTAGAACGTTACAGCTGGTGTTTACCAATAGCGCGAAATCAGAGGCAGATTGTGGAGGGTGCACTGAACAAAATAATTTCCATACGATGTTTATATCCGTGACGATGTATTAAGTCACACGTAACGGAAACTTGGACGGACATAACGTGTGATTTATGAAAAACTACACAATTACGGGAGATTAGGTTTGATCGGGGATATTTTATTGTTATTATATAAGATACACTTGAGCAATGTTTACACAACAAAATCGTAATTTTTTTTAATTGTGTTGACAAGAAATAAGGCATACATTATTTTACATATTTTGGACGGAAATAATCTGGGAAATTGTCACTTATTGAGATACATCCACAAAGTACAAAATACCAATAAAGACAAAGAGACACCTCTTACTTTATACATAATTCTTATCTTCATTGAATGAGCAAAATTTATTTCAGTTGCTCTTCATTCTCACAATGTACATACCAATTATTTAAGCAACACCTATTTGTGGGAGTTGAGTCCGTCCATTTTTGTACCAAAAAAAAGTTTCATCATTATTTTTCAAAGAAAATAATTGAACAAATTAAAAAATATTATCTTTTTTATTTCAAATGCATGAGTTGTTCAAATTAATGACAAAGATTTGTAATTATTTAGAGCACACAGCAGTACAGGGTGCTTCAAACTGACTATGCTGGTTTGGACCATCAAACTGTGAAATCTGCCATATGTACTATGAACACAGACCCTACTATACCTTGTCTTGTTTCTGAGAAATGTTTGCTACCATTTCTATGTACTGCCATTAAATATATTGATAGGTCTAACTTAGATTGCATATATTTGGAAGTAGATGAATACATTTTCAACATCAGGTTTATCCTCATGGGCACTGTTATTGGAAAAAAAGTACAAAATTTTGAATGTCTTTCTAAATGTTATTGAATTTTCTTGATAGTATCCTTTTCTATTAAGTTTTATAGATCACTATGTCTTTACATTAAATTGTACTTTTACTTTGCTCTCAATATTTATCTAAGTTGAGAAGTGCTTCTAAAATTTCAGAAATACTAGCCAGGAGATAAATGTTTTCCTCTGTTACCAACGAGGGAATTATTTCATTTTTCTTACGAAATATAGGCCACGACATTGATTCAAATATCGATTAACCTGTTTTCCTCCCCAGTGCATTAGCCACTCGACTGACTTGCATAATATTTTTGCACTATTTGGTTTAATTCTAGGAATTTTGATCACATGCCAAGCTTATTTTGCATTATTAAAATAGAAGAGTGCAATTTCTTTAGCTCAGATCGAATTCAAAAGTATCTCTTTTTGAAATTTTTCTTTATTTAGTGCATATTTTTGCCAATATGCTTTATAGGGGCAATCTGCAAAGAGTTGCGTGCCCTTTGTATCCTGTGTGATGTACAGTAACTACTATATATTGACCATACTGTATATGTTTGGAGGTGTGCCTGCTAAGTAAAAGACCCATGCAAGGAAAAATATTGATTAAGTGATGCTGCAATTTATAGATCCATTGAAGTGTGTGCTGAAGTATTTGTTACCCCCTATCGTAACAATAAATCTTCAAAAGCAGACTCAAAGTCTTCTTACACCCAGTATGAATTTGAATTCTAAATTTAACAATGGCAACAGTACTTAGATGAATTATGCATTCAGATAGTCCTATATACGGACAACCTTGGTCCCTGCATAAATACAGAGGAGATGTGTTTGGTGCTTGCCAGATCTGCAACAAAAATAACTTGCTTTGAACTCCTTTCTAGCAGTTGAATGCCAAATTATATTAACAGCAGTGCTCAGTGTTGACAATGTGATGACAATTGCTAGGATGCTAGGAAGTAAAGCACAGTTAGCATGCTGAAACATGACAATTATCTACAGAAGAACTTTGCATTATTAATGCAAGCTTGCACAACATAAAGTTAGTCTGGTTAAGTTTCAAGCTTCTAAGGTACAGTAGTCTTCTATTAGCGATTTGCTATTGCGACCTTTTTCTAAAAGTGTTAGCCTTTTGTGTACATGTACCACATGAAGTACAGTAATGTTTCTGTAAGGCTGCCTATAAACCTACATGTTACCCTTCAGAAAGAAGGATAATTTGTTAGGCCAGTGGCGGAGCGTCCATATAGTCGGGGGGGGGGGCGAATGCCCCCCCTGACGGACTCAAATGGACTGCTGGCGCCCTTTTCAGCTTTTACCACTTTTTACTTATTCGTGATTGTTGGCTTTTTTATTGCACTCTCATCTACCTATTGACATTTGTCACATTTTGTTGGTGTAGTTTTCTGACAAAATGCTCTAACGGCGGTCTTTATTTTATCGGCACTTCCCTTGTACGAAGCTATTTCCAAGAACTGTACTGGGTTTTCAATCTATTTTTAGATGATACGCCACGCGCAGTGGCTGAAATAGTAATAAACACCAAACTTTAAGTTGGCATGCAGTGTACGTTATACGCCGCTCCATGATCAGTGTGTTGATTAGTGCAGTAGGTTACAATTAACAGGCACAACAGGCATTGTGTCAGGGCTAGGAAAACATGAGCACTCACAAAGATACCACAGGGATTGTGATTAAGCGCATGTGCTGTACTTTCAACACTCATATAAACTTCCGAGTTGTCACAAATGGCGATGACACCTATTTATTCTTTGATTATCTGCAAATTAGCAAGGCCCGGAAAGGGTCATTTCTGGCGATCTAGGGAGTATCTTTACTCAAAAAATTTCTGTACGCTCCACGCCAACCTGTGGTGGCGCTCTGCTTATATAGTGTCAAAAGCGCCCCTACAGACCATTCTTGCCCCCCCTGACCAATACCCCTAGCTCCGCCACTGTGTTCTAGGCATGTTGTTTAGAGGACATTCAAAAGTCCTTAAAACCCATTCCTGACTTGTACAGTTCACAGTTAATCCCACTCTTGTAAAGAGTCAAAGAAAAACATTGATTGATTGATTGATTGCTCAGCAAGAGAAGCACATATCATTCTGAAGGTGCCAGGTCATGATGGGAAGACATACTGTAGTTTGTTGTGTTATCTTCAGAAGATATCAACACTTTGTGTGTCTCAGGTGTACCTTGACCAATTTCTGCTCAGTCTGTACTGAACAGCTTACAGTATCCTTCATGAACCATTAAAAGGTGACATTCCTTTAACAAGTTTATTCATTTGTGTGCAGTTTAAGGTTCAGTTTTAAGTAACTTCTTTGGAAGTACTTTAAGATCCTTAGATGCAAGGTTGGTTAAATCTTCTAGTATCCCTTATTAATGTGATGTTGTACTATATGTAGCTGTTCTTTTGTAAATAAGTGAAGACTTCCAGACATGCCCAATATTTATATTTTTAAGTTTTAAATATTCTAATTATCTATGTTTTCCTTGTCTCTTGTAGATCTCTGGACCTGGTAACATAACAGACAATTACAGTAGCATGGAGATGTAAGGGTCATTGTGGTACCCAGTGATGAAGAAATTTTAAGGAATACAACTGTCTGTAAAATCAAAAGCAATTGCCAAATCTTGTCCTCATTAATAGTTTGTGATTTTGTTAGTTTTACACCATGGACAAATATGAAAAACTCGGAAAGATTGGGGAAGGTTCTTATGGTGTCGTATTCAAATGCAGAAACAGAGATACCAATGCCATAGTTGCCATCAAGAGATTCGTGGAATCTGAAGACGATCCATTGATCAAGAAAATTGCCTTGCGGGAGATTCGTATGTTAAAGGTAAGTTGTGTAGAATATCTGAAGCGAACCGCGGATGGCGGGGGAAATTACCGGATTTAGGGTCCTACGCTTCGAACTCATAAGTTATAAATGAGGATGCAAGAGTGTTCTTGCGTTGAAACAACGGCTGACTTTTTATTACAAACTCTACACAATATGACAATATACAAATGAAGAATAAGTCATGACACATGACAGTATAAAATGGCTTTGTATGATAAATGGCTCAAGGGTCTCTCTTAATTAAAACCTATCCTTACTCGGGGGAAAACCTATACTCAATAATATTACCCTGCAATACAACATTGCACTTGTACAATACTGAACAACAATGCATAAAGTGTATAAGGGAAAATGTAAAATGAACATTATGATATAATCTGCATAAATAATAATAAACGTTGCGAATTTTTTCCTCCGAATCCACAACCTCAAGAGACTTGGCACTCCATAGCTATCCATAAAGGCTAAGATTAGAAGGACAAGCTCTTGAGACAACTCTGTAGTGACCAACAGTAACAATATGTTCAAGATACAAAATACAAATACGTACACTCTTTACACTGCGAGTGGTACAATAAAATACAGGTACAGTAAAATAATAATCTCTCAATACAACTCAACTGTCAATACAGTACAATACACTTTCAATACAACTCTCTGTATACTAAACGTAACTGTTAATAACTCTCAGGATATAAACTCGACCTAACCGTTACTGTCACTCTACAGTATAAAGGCACACAATACTACTAGCACCCATGTGCTTAACGATACACAACCACTGATCTACACAGTGTACACAACGCACCCTATAAACCCATAGGACCAAGGTCCAAATACACAACCTAACATACATACTTTGTACAGTGAAGTACAACCTAGCCAGAGGGGCAACAATTACAACTACGATTCAATTAACTTACAATAAGGGTACGTACGGCACTTTAAAAACAATAATAATATGTATGACTTAATCCCTTACTATACTGGGGTCAGCTCGCTCGCGGGTAACAAGAATTCTCCACGCTCGCGGACATCAAGAAACTCCATCTCTCGCCAGCTCGCTATATACTATAGTAGGTCCGCCATCTTGGTAACCAGCGACTTCGAGCCAGAAGCCAAACCATCCAAAAACCTGAGGCATCCTGCCTCTGAGAAGGGTGACATCTCCTTCCTGACTCCAGGTAGTAAAAGATACAGGTAAATCTGGGCTATTGACGACCCAAGATTAAGTAAAATATGACCAATTATGAACGGGATCACGAGGCGATGCCCCGGAGATCTGCAGGGACGATGTTCGCCATACAACACCGTGTACAGAACTGAAGAAACACGTGTATACAACTAACGCTACAAACTGGCTATTACGAACTATTACGTAATACATGCAAATACTGAACGGGTGCACATAACAAAATTTCACTTCACTACATATCCAAATAAAGTTATGACATTCAACTGAACTACATACAGTATATATATTAAAAAAAAATTCAGTCCTTTAATTCATTTAAAATTCACTTCCAAGCAATACTGAATGCATATTCTAGGGCTTTCCACTGTCTCCCTTAATGTTATATGCATTCTTTCTAGTACCAAGGTCGACCAGGAACGATAGCATGTGAATGTACTGTTCTGCATTCTCATTTTTGAAAATGCCAATTGATGATTTAACATATTTGACAAAATTTGTTTTGTTAAATTTTTATATTAGAAGCTACCGACTCAGTTGCTTGAGCAGCTATTCTGGTAATAGCTAAGAGTTCACATTTTGTGAAGCAAATTCTAAAGTTTACAGAATCGTGTTCGAATTAAATGGCCACTACTGAATGGACACTTTGGTTGTAAAAACACATTCCTACTTCTTCATGTTCTATGTACTGGATTGTACTTTGTCACATACATATGGGTGTACATGTGCAATATTTAAGCAAAAGCCTTTACTGATGCTGTATCTGCAGTTGACATACAAATCAGTGCTGATAATCTTTAAAAAAATAGTGGTAGAAAAATAGAACAATTCTTTAGAGAAATGATGGAAAATGACATACTATGTGATTATGTGACATATTATTGTGAGTATATGTAGAAAATTCCTAATAATTAGTGTATCCATATCTTACAAGTGTTCACTTCCGCCGAAACAAACCATTTCTGCAATGTTTCAAACTTGTGTTAGAACTTCTATCATACAGTTCCATTGAACCATTATGCTATGGTAGATAATCCTAAACCAATTGCAACTGCTTGTGTTTGAAATATTTGTTATGAAACTGGCAAAAATGTGTGATCTATGTAACTTCTTTGGTGGTTTCAAACATACTGTATGTATCTATTTGTGAACATCCACCATGAGTAAACAGCAGGGCAGATTTTCAGGATCCTCTTCTCAGAGGTGTTATGACACAGATATAGTATGAAAAGTTTTTGCCTGCAGATTCTTAGAAATAACCATCAGAAGACAGTACAATGTGTACAATTTAGCTTATTGCAAATTTTATACAAATAAGACAGCTTGCAAACTGCACAAAATGGAGCAGAGACTTTAGCCATTCCTTTCTAATAAACAGCCCCAGTTTCCTTTTCTTATTTTCAAACTTGCATGAGAGTAAAGAGAGAGAACAAAAAGAAGAAGGAATTTCTGGGAACTGATTCAGTTAGAAGTGCAGAGAAATTTGCTCTTTGGTTTCTCAACTAATAAGTGTTTTGTTTCATTTCTAATTCTCTGTTGATAGTTTGTTTCATGGAAACGGGTTCTGATGTTTACTTCCCAATCAAACTAGTTGGACAGAAGTCTTTGTGTGGATCTCCTACAATAGTATATAATCAATATATGCCCTGGCATTCGTCCAGTATAGTTACTGTGTGGCACTACTGCATTACTTAGCTCTGTGTTAGATATGAATGTGTTAGATATGAATGGTACTTCCCCAAGCTCTCCCACAATATTCCATTGTAAGTGCCAAACTGATGTGCTAGTACTGCTACCTAATTTCAGCTCTAGGTGATGAATAAAGTCAGTAATTTGTACACTCAAGTACCCGGGTTGTTTGAATCTATAAAATTTGTATCGTAAATGAACAAGTGAACACTGCAGGTACTGTATGTGTGGCTGTATAATGCACAGTACTTGATGACTTTTGTGCATTGGCTCTTGAATGTGTCAGGAAGTTTTAGAGCAAATTTGACGAATTATGTGAGATTTGTAGCCAGATAATAAGTGTCATGATGTTGTCCAAATGTTGCATACTTTCTAATTTCTTCAACAGAAGGCAACTGATTTAATATTGAAACAGATAGTTTTAAGCATCTATAGAATAATTGTACCTGATACAGATAGCAAATTTTGTTAAAAATTACCAAAATGGTAACACAAGTGCACAAATGGAAGTATCAACAAAAAATGTGGACACTGACAATAGTCATTCCCTTTTATGCTCTTTATTTGTAAGGCAAACACAAGACTTGTCGAGCATCTTAACTTACTCCAAAGCTCCCCCCCCTTTTTTTTTGTAAAACCTGATGAGTGGAATCTTGAACTCGTCAATCTCCAGCAGTCTGTATGCAACTTCATCCCACTTGTGAGCACTTTCAGGCAATCTTAATTTAGTACTCGGCTCCACTCTAAGTCCCTGTCATGAATCTACTTTTGCACCTTCCCATCTACCTAGCCAATAACTGACCAATAGTGTAGCACTGCACCCCCTTGACCCTCTTCTGTCTTCCATTCAAACGTTTAGAGGAAGATTGTGGTGATAGTCTTGTTTCATTGAAAAAATCACATTTTTTTCGGACGTTTTCTGAGTGTGCTAGGCTTCCATCACCTTATTCAGAGATATATATTACAGCCCTTTCGGTACTACACAAAACCCTTGCTTTCATTCAGAGATCTGTAAACAGTACAGAACTAACAGATCATGATTATTTAGGACCAAGCCCAAGTCAATTAGTCTATTTCATTTCGGTGAACCTTAACATTCTTTTGAAGGTTTAATAGTCAATAAAATGGAGGGACAGTCAGTCAGTTAGTAGCTCGGATTCAAGGTCACCTAACCATCAATTGCATCAGGTCTATCCACAATTTAAATATGATGTATAAAGAGAAATCATTGATTAATACCTATCTCGGGCAAATTTTAAAACCTTGACTGTAATGTAGAATGTTGGAAGGTTCACAATTGTTGCCATTGTTGGTATCAGCAGAATTCTCTTTAAATGGCCTTGTCCCTATTGTTCAGTTTTCTTGAATACAAAGAAAAGTACAAAGGAACAAAAAGGGAAGAAAAAGTGAAGAAATGTCAGAGAAAGCCATGTAACAGATCCATCCCTTGTTGTATTATAAATTGTAAATCAATTTTTTAACTTTCTCATGAAATTTGGGAGCCAAAATACAAACAACCGTGCAATTGAGGTCAGAGTTTGCTCCTTAATAGCAATAATTATGCTGATTTCGTATAGAATTTTGGCCTTAATTGTTTTAATATTTTGATTTTCAATGAAGTGAAAGGGAAAAGAAGGAGATTTGGGAACTTGACACAGGCTAGTACACACCTTGCATGATCACAGTTTGAGAATGCCTTTGAGAATGGTATTGTCAACTTCAAGTTAAAAGCTGTTGATTATGTTTACATAAATCATGATCGATGTACAAAATAGAACATTTACCTTCTTGAATTACTACGATCTGTCATTGTATTACCAGAGACGTGAGTATATATGCGGTTGCTCGTTGGGATGCGGGTTGACTTGAGGGTGGTGTTTAGTTTAAATTCAATGACAGGAAGTGAAGTTTGCGGTCTTGATGTTGACCTTGCAAACACTATATACAGTATCCTATGTGCAGTTAACCATTGCTTTTCAGAGCAGTGTAACATTTAGTGTCAGAGAACATTGCAAATTTACGGAAATGTACTGGTATATATGTTACCATGGAAATTACAGTACCAAGAGACAGTTAAACCTGGTTAAACCCACTCATGATGCCATAGTGCTTGCATATTGTCGGCAGTAATAATCCCTCTATATGTTTTAAGTGGGAAGATGTTTCCATTCCTAACAGAAAGCTCATCAACAAGTTATACTGTACTACGGTCTGCAAATATTTCCTTTGATGAATGAATCTGGTGAGCTCAGAGGAATTTGGTTGTAACGTACAGTAAATGTGTCATCTATAGTCAGATTGCAAATTTGATCTTGATGAAGTTGTTTTCAGCGAAAAAAGTCCAATATTATAGTTTAATGCCCTTCCAATAAAAATTGTACCTCAACTTCCCATTCATTTGATGTCGTGAGTTTAGCATTCTTACACATGAAAGGAGCTGAAATTTTCATTATTTGTATTTGAAAATAGAAATTGTAAATTATAGTAAATTGTATTGATGTTTTTTTGGAGACTTTGAGTGCTCAAGTTTATATATTAGTATATATACACAAAAATAACTACCCGTACTGTAGAAGGAACTTCCAGTAAATTTATGTGTCATGCAGGACTGTCACGCAGGACTGTCACGTGAATGTGTTAATTTATTGTGCAAACGGAAAACAACAACCACAATGTCTGTGGCTATAGTTTGAAACAGTATCTCCTTGTAATTGCTAAAGAAAAAGGAAAACAGAAAAAGGAAACCCTGGTTCATTCGCTAGAAGAAAGTAATTAGTTTGCTGCACAATAAGTCAAAGTTTGTGAAGCAGGCAGTTTATCCCAGCAGGATTCCCAATTTGTTCGCCTCAAAGGCCCGACAGTATCACGTGCCGTCATTAAAAGTTGCAAATATTTGTACTGTACTGACAATGTGCTATTGATTACCATTTTAATGAGTTACCATTTTCTGTACGAAAAATGAGATTGAACAGGTGCCAAATTAGAATTTTTCTTTGTCGTTGTAAATAGTTTGTTGTTGTAAAAATTTGAAACGTGTTTGTTAGTTACTTGCCTGAATTGGACTTTTTGATTTGGAATGCCATGTACATTTCTGTTGAACTACAGCAAGTACTATAGATTGTGGGTGAAATTTATGCAAATGACATTAATTAGGTATAGTGTAGCCCTAGCTGACAACCACCTGCAGTACAAGTGTGACATACATGCAAAAGGCACAATAAGCTCTGGCAGTGGTTAACTGTAGGTATTTTCTGTAAGGAGTCAACACGTGCATTTGTATCTGGAGACTTAAATACATTGGTGCTAAAGGATTATTATACAAACATACAGTACATACATGTACATAATAACTCTAGAGAAGCAGAATTGTGAATTGAAATAAATCTTGGTTGAAGAGGCAAAGTTTGACCTTTCATTTTCAATTCCATTTCAGCAAACAGGATCTCACTTTCACTATACAGTAAGGTTGTGAATTCATGTGATATAGTTGATCTTAAATAATGTGCTTTTGAATGCAAAACAAGAAGTTGGTGATTAATTTGAATGATTAGTGATTAATTTGAATGATTTATAATGAAATTGAATGACTTTTGCAAGCAGTTCTCTGAAACAATGCATGTACAGTACTTGACTTACTAATGCTACAGTAGGACACATACATGTACTGTACAGTATGCTTAACTTTCTCTCAGATTGTCCATTTGGATAGCCAACACAAATTTACTTCACTCGTCTCTTAATCACTCATCTCTACATTATTTGGTTGTTGTACACTATTTACATGTCAGATTATTGTTACCTAAAACTACTTGTTAGGAACAATCTGAAATTTCCAGAAAGAACCTACTGTATTATAATTACATTTTACAAACCATTATGAAGCCAAATGCTAAATGTGACCCTTTTCTCAGCAGCTCCCTCATACCTCTTTAATTTATAGGACTGAGCATGATCTTTATGAGGGCATGTTGTATAATTTATGCAAATACAGGCCTCCCCACCCCCATTCCTCCCCATCCCTATCCCCCACCCCCCCCAAATTGTATGTTTCTTCAGTTACGTTAATCAAAGCATTCAACATACAGTAGCCTACAGCACATTTTACTTGTTTGGTCACAGCATGAGAAAGTATGTCACAAACTGACATTTGAGGTGTGTAGATCTCTCTGATTGTCAATCATCTTTCCATCCAACAATGGATGTTAAAGGTCGGGCGATAGTGATCTGCCATCCATCCTTTGTCTTCTACAATAAGATTATTGAGTTTTACCTGAGCTGAGTTTTTCTCTATACAATAATTTATTGATGTGCAAACTCATAAGGAGCATGGTTTGTGATGTGCAGAGCCTTTGGATACAAAGATAAGTATGATAAGTAGAGTGCTGAGGTTTCCTTCGATTGCCTACTTAGTAATTTGCCAACAGTAATGCTGTTGTATCCACCTACCTGTACACTTAAACATATAGAAAAACAATAAAGTGATTTATAAGCCAGATTGTATAAATACTGTTTTTGTTGTAACTTTACTTTAAACGATCAAGGAGAATTGAAACTTCTGCTGTTGTCAGGACACATGTGATTTGAATTTGTATAAATGCGGGAAAATATTGTCTTTGTTATGAAAGATAGTGAGACTGGGTGGAGGGATCAGGGTGGGAGGGAGGGCAGGGGGTGTCACAAAACTGCACTGGTTTGAATCTCATTATATAGGCAGAATAAATGCAAAAGTGTCATAATAAATGCGCTTATCAAATTGTTTATAATTACCATGGCAGTTTTCTGATGTTGATTAAACCAAAAAATTAATTTTGAATAATTTTTTTTTTCAATATCACAATTCCTTGATCAAAAAATGTCTAAGTTGACCCAATCTGTTGACAAACTACATGAACAAAAAATACCAGAACTTTATAAACTTTAGAAGCTAGGTCATTAAAACTCTTAAATGTGTTATTGCTTCCTGTCATAATCATGCATACATGTACAGTAGACTACATGTGAGTTGTAATACTGATTGTAAAATAACTTGATTTTCAATTTTCTATCTTCACCAACAGCAACTAAAACATACAAATCTTGTGAACCTGTTAGAAGTGTTCAGAAGGAAACGGAAACTGCACCTTGTGTTTGAATATTGTGACCGAACAGTGCTCAATGAGTTGGACAACAACCCAAGAGGGTGAGGGGGACATTCATTTCTATCATCAATTTAAAATTGAGACACATCAGATTGCTCCTTTTTTGTTGGCATTTGTGATGTTCAGTAGGAAAGGATAAGGGAGGGAGTGGGGGGAGGTATGTTGTGACTGGCATTTCTGATGTTCAGTTGGATTGGGGGGGGGGTTGGGTGAGGGAGGATAGTGGGAGTACCTCAGTAAGAAGGACTTGCTTAGTTTGAATTTAGAAAATTTATAATTTTGGTGGTAAGTCATGTATATATACTAGCCCTATGTCTTAATTGATATAATTTAATTGATTTAATGTTTTAATTAACTCCAATTTGTTATGCCATCCCACTCACAATCTCCACTTTGACATGCACCAAATTATGGGACTCCAATCTGTTTATAAATGATCTCAATGTGTCTCAAATTTAACCTGACCTATATATATATCAGTATATGCACACAAGCAGTTTGGGTAAAGGTGTGACTTGTTGTCAAAACAATCTATTTATAATTTTGCGATGATTTCAAGGCAACTGCACATGCCAACTCTTGGCATAGTTCTTAATTTGGTAAGTCAAATTTGGAATTATCTCAGAGAGAAATCCTTTTTTGGTTATTTTTCCAATTACATTGCATGCCATTTACAAATTTGACAGGTTGTATTTTTAGATTAATATGACCTAGCTGATAAAGATATTACCAGCAATGCCAGCTGGAATAAAAAAGGTGTCTTGCTGTGAAAATGAGTGATACATATTTTGCAATATTTTCATATTATCTTCTCCCCATTCTCTTCCATACAGGGTTAAAGATAGTGTCACTAAGAAGTTAATTTATCAGACCTTACAGGCTGTTAGTTTCTGTCATCAACATAATGTAAGTTGCATTTAATAATAACTTTAAAAAATTTGAAATATTTTGTTTAAATACCCTGTTATTGCATATTGCGTATATTGCATATATTTTATTGGATATATTTTATTTATTTATTACTTTATGATTTATTTTATTTTATTGCTCATATACACACACAAATTGACTACTTAAAGAGAACAGTGAGGTATATATGATCAACTCTTAAAATATTTAATTGCAAACAACAGTGGATCTACTTTATTTTTTTTTTTATAAATTTTTTATCCTCCTCACAGTGCGTGCTTTCTTGTGAACCAATCACATGCAACGTGTGGTACAAGTTTTTAGCTTCTTTATTTAAATTTTGGGATTGTTTGAATCAGAAGGGATTTTACCCTTTCTTTCTTTCTGTCTTTATTTAGTATTATCTCTATTTTATTTTATTGCAATCGTGGAGCTACTTTGTACATTTTTTATCCTACTCACAGTGGTTGCTTTCTGATGAACCAATAACATGCAACGTGTGGTACAAGTTTTCAGTTCAATTTTGGGGATTTTTTGAGTTTGGGGATTTTTCCCTTTTCTTTCTAATGTACTGGGTGTGTGCACTTAATAGATGTTTCACTTGATTCTTCAAATTCAATTGCTGGAACGTGATCAATGATTTTAGTTTGTAATATGAATGGATGTGTAACATATGGATTTAAATTATAGATGGTTAAAGAAATTTGCAGCTATGACTAAAGTAATAATTCAGTGGTCATTCACAAAGGCAACATTGTCTAAAGTTACAGTATTGCAGTTTAATGTTAATTCATATAACTTGAACCTTCTCTTAATTATCTTTAATGGTTTGTGCTTTTTCATAAACATTACAAGTAATACAAGCAAGTAAAGTCAAAAACTACTGTAGTGTACACTTCTGAAACATCTTTAACATATGTAACTTTTAAAAGTATATGTACACTTGTATCTTGTCTTAAAGTAGTATTGCTGGCAAAGTGAAACTTCACTCTGTCTCTCTGTACAGCAGTTTGAGCTGGCATCAAGTACAGTATGCAGTAAACTAACATCTTGGTTAGTTTCAAGATTAGGTGGTAAATTGATAGAAGTCTAAGAAAGTTCAATTTTTATCAGTCATAATTGAATATTTCATTCTTAGTTAAATGTTTTATTTATTGCAAACGATGGCTGTATGTACACAGTGAAGATTTTGCAGCTAAATTGATTAATTAACATTGTGCTGATACTAAAAAGAATTTAAACTAAAATGTTTACATTGATGAACCAAAAAAAAGGAAGTTTTTAAATTTAATAATGTACAGTAGTTTATCCGTATTTTGCATTAATTATACAAATGCACTTGTATAGGTGAATTTACTTCGCTCCTTGCTTACCTGTCTCCCCAAATCTTTAGCATTCTCGTTCTTCCATGCCCAGAATCAACTGGTATCCTTTTAACACTGTGTGCCCTCTATAAAATTAGAAATGTGAATAACCTCCAATGCAAATAAGCTGACTTAAGAATAGGTTAATAATTTCAATAACTTCTAGTTCTTTATGATTACTTGACCTTGATCAGTTGTGTTAATTACTTTACTTACTAAGACAAAAAAATATTAAAGAAATAACATTCATGTATTTCTAACTGCTCAATGTATGCTACCACACCACTCATAAATGTGGAAGTGATTTGAATGTGCAAGCCAAATTGCCTTTGAAAATGAAACAGCATTTTGGGGTTAAAAACAAGATTAAAAATGCCATATTTGGATATTAATATTTACACTTAAGTGTGTGAAGCATTGCTCACATTAATGTGTATTTAAATATTATAATATTTGCCAAAAATAAATAAAATGTTTAGATGCTTTCATTTTATGGGTAACTAGTCAATTACACTCAAGTTGTTATTTTGATTCCATATTTACAATGATGTGTGAGTTGTCTGCATTTTGTTACAGTACCGTAGCAAAAAAAAAAATGGACCTTGATGTTTTTTTACTACAGTTCATTTAGGATATGGACTTTCTTGTCAGCACTTTGTAGACAAAGTAACAAGACAACAAAATAGTACAATACATCACACATTTTTCTTAGCCTTTTTCACCTGTCTTACAAAATTGCAATTTACATGTTTATATTTTTAATTATTTAGAAGCTTAATTCCAGAAATTGTGTACTTAGCAGAATGAAGACCGGATGCAATGACCATTCCTCCTGATAATCTAGAGTTAGCTTTCTTAGGCATATTACCAGTACACACTTAGCAACCCATTGTGACAGTTTCATTTTCAGGTTCAGTATGATAGATAGTACTTGTGAAGACTGAGTGAGTTTTGTTTCTTTGGGGGTTAATAGTTGCTCCATCAAAGATTACAACCACCTACTGGCTTTGTTCGAAGAGATATTGTAATTAGCTATCTTCTTTCTTTCTTTTCAGTGTATTCATCGAGATGTAAAGCCAGAAAATATTCTCATAACCAAAGATGGACAAGTCAAACTCTGTGATTTTGGGTTTGCCAGAATTTTAAGTAAGTTCATGCACTTTTTTCATTCTTTTCCCAGAAAGCACAGAAACAGAGACACCCTGATAATATTCAGGCATGATATATGAAACAATTTTCATATAATATTTGTTGATCTGTAGCTGATCTTAATGCTTTCGTGAGTAATGTCGGGTAGAAAGTAGTGTTTGAGGCTGACTAAAATTTGGGTTCTACGTTAGAAAACATTCAACAACAGAAAAAACCATACCCTCATTGCATCCTGGTTCGCTAGAAAACCTATTGCCCATTTTGTTATTTAAATACAGCCAGTCGAAGAGGTGCTTGTATATTAAGATAATGCATTGTTTGCGCTAAGTGACCCTAACATACCACCTGTCTCACACAGAAATTGTGTACCTCTGAGACTTTTTAAGTGGGAGGTCTTAGAAAACTTAATCATTGCTGACAGTTTTGGGATTTCGATGTATGAGAAGGTTCAAGTAGTTTCCTGTGAGAAATAAGTTAGCAATGGTGTACTGATGTGATTACAAAGTTGCAAACCATTAAAAAAAAAGGCCTCCTAGTGTCTTTCCATTTATTAATTTTTTTTCATTTCAAATTAACGAATAGTTAGTTAGGTATTAAAGTGCGGACAATAAATATAATTGGAAAAACCCACCTTAAATTCCCTCTTGTGATCTTTGTAACTGTTTAAAATTCATGTCTTTGTTTATTGCCTGAGGCATACATGATAGTGGTTATTCCAGTGTTATCCTATATCCTGGTAATAGAGCACTGAACTTATTCTGGAAATGTCATTGCCCTCCTCACGGTTCACATTTGAAAGGACCGGGGAGGAATTCTTTCTGAGAGATTCCATCACTTCATTTTGTGACAACAGAAAGTCTGGTTTCCATTGCAGGTGTCCCATTAGTATCAATGACAGATTATTCATGTTTTGTGTATACTTTAAGGATACTTTCTTCGGTTACACAGTGTTTTTCCCTGAAGGGGCACTTCAAATGATCTGCTTTGAAAGAAGTACATTCTTATTGGAGTTGGTGAAACATTAGTCGTACATTAGTTTGTTTTTGTAGCGACATTTGGTAGTATTCCATGTATTGATAGGTGATCACATCGTCATAGGCAAGGATCAGCACCGCATTGAGTGTTTACTCAGTCAAGGGTTTATTGTACCTCACATTGCCTTTGATGTTAGTTCAGCTTACAATTCCATCCTTGTTTATCCTTGAAAAGAGAAGTTATCAACCATATAATGTACAGTATAGAATTCGTGAATAGGCTGAAAGGTTACGATAAAACATTAAATGTAACTGATTTCACTCTGCCTTTTACCGCCACTCCTGATAAAACTAGGTAACCTCGAGCGATGCCATCGAATATTTGATTTATTTTAACATTCGATTTGTGTGCCATATTTTTGTGGCAGTTTTGCATCAAGTTATATTGTTAGATTAAGCCCTTTTATATTTCATTCTTTTTTTCATTTTGAAGTCAACATACAGTATGAATACGTAATTCATAGCTGCCAACAGACCAACATTTGAAGTCTCAAACCTTGGACCTGCACATACAATTCAATACCTTGCATCTGGCTGAGTTGGGTTTACAAACTGTAAAAGGCAATTTTAGAGGTTCACACACAGTGCCCATATGTTGCTTTACGAATTTACCATAAAATTACACATAATTTAAAAAATTTATAACATGGGCATGCCACAATTTTGTATGTAGGGATCTCAAAATTTCAAACGGCAAGGGGGGGGGTCCTCGTCCCGTCATCCTTTACCCCATTTTGTGGATCCCATGTATGACGACCAGCATTGCGTCATGAAAAGGTGGGAGCTATGATAATTGGAAAGCTACACACAGGTGCTGTTTTGTTTTGTAACTATTTGGGATAAATTAAGTATTTAGTCATTGATATGTCTGTCAGGTGTAGGTCTGAATCACTCCTCTGTTTCAAATTGTGTAAAATTTACTTCGCTCCTTGCTTACCTGTCTCCTCACAACCTTAGCACCAGGTTCTACCGTGCCTAGAATGTAGCTGGTAACCTTTTAATACTGAACGCTCTCTTTGACCGGCCCCTCCGGTCATTCCTCTTCCTTCTCATTCTACCATTCAAAGTTTCTAACACATAGTTTTCAAGTGGATTTTCTTTGATTTTGGAATTCGTCCCAAACCGTAACTGATGATTCAGAAGTTTTCTTTCTCTGGATTGCTAAAGAGCTTTACAGTCATTCAACAGCCTGATAATTATCCTTTTCTTGTAAAAGGGAGGGATTTTGGGGACTGTTTTTTGGAGCGACCTCCGCCCTAGGTATCCTCCGTTAGCGTTACCAGGGTAGCAGTTCCGCTAACTGCTCCGTTAGTTTCCCGCCTTTTTCTCACATACACGCTATAGGCGGTATTTGTAATTTCATGTGCCATGCTCTTTCATTAATGTTCATATTTCATGTTTCATGCTGCATATTGTGTATTTCCTTCACTATCCTCTCCCCCCTAATTGTGGCTTTCTCATTACAACTTGTTGGTTGGTTTTTTGATAGGCCAGTTTATAAATTGTGTAAAATTCACAAGATGCTGCTACATGGATTAGAACTGTCAGAAGACTCTAAGAAATCAGATGGGAGTGCTGCCTCCTAAAACAAATTGACTGCGGTGTCAGTCAAGTGTGAACTGCCATCAAAATTGTTTGCTTTACTAATCATCCTCAAAACCAGCCCGCACCACTTTTATCTGCAAGACGGCCTCTCCCTCTCTGTTGACACTGAGGATAAAAAGAAGAACATCCAACTTCGGGGAAAGCGGAACAACGCGGGGAAAGCGGAACAACGCAACAACCAATGTCTTACAGTCCCTTCTTCCCTATGATATCGAACGATGAGCTATCTTACAAATAAATTACACAGCCTCGAGGGTTTGCATTGAGATGGGTTGTATGTACAGCTTTACTAAGTAAATATTGTTGTATATATCTTTGTTGAAGTGGTTGTCATGCCGACCCTTCATGTAGCTCTGAAAGCTTTTCCTAGGTTTTAATTTCTGACAGTTCACTTTCTGCTTCATGGACACTCTACTCTTTCACAAAATTGAAAGATGAATCTAGATAGGTGTCGATTGGCTGTCGGGTAGGTGGGGTTTTGTTTATTTGGGGGCTGGGGTTGGGAGATAGGGGTGTTATTTGTAACAATGAAATTATTTCTTATCTTGTATACTAGGCTATCATGGTCTTAATTTACCAACAATTATATTAACCTTTTTTTTTTTTTTTGCTGCATACAGTAGGCTGTTTGGAAATGCCAAACATCTTCCATAATTGGTCACATTTTCCTTCTGCAATAACAGTTCTTTCAATTTTAAAAATGTTGGGCTTTATTATAGGAAGTACTCTATTTGTGAGAATTCATGTGAATCACTGGAAGAAAGACAATGAGCTTAGGTTCTTTAATTTTAATGCAATTTGTTGGTGTTTGGAGAGTGTTCATTATTTGTGTGTACTAAAAGGTCTTTTTTGGTATTGTCCCCAAGTATGCTAATAGTATTGTCCTGCCTCCCACCAATCAGGTCCTTAACCGAGGCACCTGATTATGTTATTACTCCTCCTGAACATAGCCTGAGAATATATACAACTTTTAGCAATTTCAAACAGGAGTATTTGTTAGCATGTAAACCTTGTGACCTTTCATTAGTTCTGCTAGTTACTATGCTCCCTTATTCTCAAGAAACAGAAAAACCAAGAAGAAGTGTATATAGCTTCACTTTCTGTTTTCGCCAACAACAATTGTAATATAGTTCACCAAATGATTGATTTGATTTCTTAATTGCTTGAAATAGAGGAGAGAGAGGTAAAGAGAGAGAGAGGGAAGTGCTGTTTTGCTGATCAAAGTCAATATGCAGAAAACAGTGTCCTTGAAATGTAAACTCATCAGAGTAAGGTACACTTTCCGATCTGCAAATACAAATCAATTAGGCTACTCGGTCCTTTTGGTTGTGTTACCATGGCAGCAACCAAAACCAAAACTTATTTGACTAAGACCGTTAAATTGTTTTTCCTTGGCAATCCTAATTGCTTCTAAGGGCATCTCTGTTTATCTTAGCAAATTGTTAACTGTGGCTCTTCAAGGTGATGTTGATCTTGGCAATGAGGAATTTCCACATTTGATATTAATTCTTGCGGTTTGTAAGAAAATTCAGTAAAATAAAGGTTCATGTCTGTAACTTTAATGTCCTGTGTTTGTAGCAGCATATTTTGTGTGTAAGGATTTTTTTTCTTGTAAAGTTTGGATGGTGAAATTTTGTGAGTAAACTTGGATTTTCTTGTGTGTGTTTTTGTTGCCATTCCAAGGATTATTATGTTTATAGGGATTTTCAAAAAAGTTGCTTTAATACGTTGCTGTAATTTGTCTGCTTCAAGAATTATCAGGGTTTTCAAGCTCCAGGAGGTTAATTAAAGAGTATAATTTATCACAGGGGCAATGATATATAGGAAATAGTGTTGTAGGTATTCATTCATCCCAGTAAACGACCATTATTCAGAACCGTGTTCACCTCCTTTTTCTGATCTTGTGCAAAACAATTTGTGCACCCAGCTTCTTCCTATGCGCAGTTAAGAAACAAGTCTATATGTTACTTCAGCACTAACACTATGCCGATACAAGAGTTTGTCATACTGTTACAATCAAAATGCCAACGAATTGTGTAGTAGTCCGTTGCAAAAAAACACTTTTGAAAACCAAAATTGAGTTTCTTTACGTTTCTCAGTCAACAAACCTGAGTATAGGCAGTATAGTCTACACAAAGGTCCTCTAAAGATAGTCTCCCTAATGTATGCTTAAACTCATTAGCCACGTTGACCTTCTTATTCTAATGTGCATACTCAATGTCTTGAGATTGCTTGCCATGGAATTTAATATCATGGTATGATGTGATGTAATATGACCCGACAACAATATACTGACAATACAACACAAGAAGTTGTAACAGTGACAATTCAATACCGTACAATGTCGGACACTGTAGTTGTCACTGAAACTGTTGCTTACAAAGAGTTATTTCTATATATTCTTGTTGCACCACTTGACAGAATTTCATTGTTTTAGAGACTTTCATTCTGAGTTTATCCTCTGGATTGGTAACTACTGTACCTTAAAGAGAGTCATTTCCACTGAAATTGCCACTTTCCATTGAGGTGCATCTTTGCATTATATACCATATTTATATAAAAGTGGCTATGGGGACATCTCTCTGATATAAAATCTCCATACAGCGCATCAAGACTTTGTTGTGTGTTTCGCTTGATAATAACTGTATTTTTATTATCATTATGATTATAATGGAGAATGAAAAGAGAATAATTCATATCCTGTTCCCCGTCTGCTTCCATCTAACATGGCTTCTTCCTATTGCGTAGAAATCTTACATAGAATAAAACAAATTATATTTCTCTGGAGTCGTAAACAACAGGATCTATTTAATGTGCACAAGTGCAAAATATTAGCTGAGGAAATGAGCCTGTCATGTCATTAATTGGAAATAGCTACTTAGAGACAATATATACTAGAGTGGTTATCCTATTCAACTTTTCATTCTGTGAAAAATATTCCTCAATTATATAAACAATATTATGATCATTTGCAAAGTAATTACCTTGTATGCATTTATAGAGGATTCTCACCATCACCATAGTAACAAGGATTTTATGATTAGATCACATGATATACAGCTAGAGTGGTTGATGAAACAATTCAAAAGATCTCTCTTTTGCAAGCATTAATGAGAAAAAAAATATTGATTTCAGTGAATTTATGTTGGTTTGGTGCAGGGTTGTGTAAATGATGGTTATTCATCTTCCTATGACGCAGGTTTGTTTGACCTTAGTCCTGGTCTTAAGTGAAAAACATTTTATATTTCAAGTGGTACTTTATTGTACAGTGAACTAGCATCATGGCAATTTGCCAATATTTAAAGTTTAATAATTCATTTTTTAATAATTCATTGTATGTAGCATCATGAGTTTGTGACATGTACAGTACAGTGCTTGTACTGTTAATGTTTTGTAGTCAATAGTTGAAAACTACTTTACTACAAAATTAGATTTTGGAGGGCTGAATAGTCAGGGGTATAACCCTGGATGGATCAGTGGCTAAAAAATTAATGAATAAATTGATTGTATGGTTGGAAAAACAGACAGATGGACAGAAAAAAATATATATGATAACATTTTACAGAGTAATTTTGGTAATTGTGTTGCACTGAAGGATATGCATATATAGTGCTAAACAGTCACTTGCATTTTTTGTCAAAGACTGCATGCTGCCCCCTAGAGTCCTTTTTGCTGCAAATTGGTCGAAGAAAACCTGCAGAGCCATACCTCCTTTCAAAGTGAGGGTTAGCTAATGAACTGTAAGTTATTAAAAGAATTTTGTTTGATTCTCAAAAACCTGTAGACACTGTTTCATATGCCAAAAACAAATTGGAAAATTAAATGTTTAGGTGTATACGTAAAAATAGAACTTTTGAAATGAGATTAAATTGACTTCGCCCCTCGCTAACCTGTCTCCTCACAACCTCAGCCCTCTCGTTGTATTACGTGTCTAGAATGAGTAGTAACCGTTTCACACTGTGCGCCCTCTATGTCTGGACCTCTGCGGACAATGTCTACTGTACCTTCTCAGTACCACCCAAAGTGCTTAGACTTTCGTTTTGAGCTCGGATTTTCTATCGTTTCAATTTTATTGGAACTAGAGAATTTTCAAGGCCTTTTTGTGAGTGTTTTAGTAGTAGGAATTACTATCTGAAGTTTTCATGTGCAGCCCCATTAGTATCCTTTTCATTTGGGAAGAGTATTAGGTAATTGGGACAGCCTTGGTAATTGGGTTGTGTAGACCTGTATCTGCACAAAAACTAGTAAATTAAGATTATTTCAGAATTGAATGTCAAGGCATTTCAAATCTACTTTGTATTTCAATTCCATATGGTTTATAAAAAAATCCTTGTGGCATAAATTTCACGCTTGAAATAATCCAAAATGTTGTGAAATTTTTTAGATGGCCCATAGCTGCTGTACGCACAGTAAAACCTATGTCCAGAGTAGACATATTAAACACACATAACATTGTTATAGTGTTATTTTTTAGATGGCCCATAGCTGCTGTACGCACAGTAAAACCTATGTCCAGAGTAGACATATTAAACACACATAACATTGTTACAGTGTTATTTTTTAGATGGCCCATAGCTGCTGTACGCACAGTAAAACCTATGTCCAGAGTAGACATATTAAACACACATAACATTGTTATAGTGTTATTTTTTAGATGGCCCATAGCTGCTGTACAGTACGCACAGTAAAACCTATATCCAGAGTAGACATATTAAACACACATAACATTGTTACAGTGTTATTTTTTAGATGGCCCATAGCTGCTGTACGCACAGTAAAACCCATGTCCAGAGTAGACATGTATCAAACACACATAACATTGTTATAGTGTTATTTTTTAGATGGCCCATAGCTGCTGTACGCACAGTAAAACCCATGTCCAGAGTAGACATGTATCAAACACACATAACATTGTTATAGTGTTATTTTTTAGATGGCCTATAGCTGCTGTACGCACAGTAAAACCCATGTCCAGAGTAGACATGTATCAAACACACATAACATTGTTATAGTGTTATTTTTTAGATGGCCTATAGCTGCTGTACGCACAGTAAAACCTATGTCCAGAGTAGACGTATTAAACACACATAACATTGTTATAGTGTTATTTTTTAGATGGCCTATAGCTGCTGTACGCACAGTAAAACCCATGTCCAGAGTAGACATGTATCAAACACACATAACATTGTTATAGTGTTATTTTTTAGATGGCCTATAGCTGCTGTACGCACAGTAAAACCTATGTCCAGAGTAGACGTATTAAACACACATAACATTGTTATAGTGTTATAAACCCCCTACACTGACATGATTTGGAGTGAGCAAATCTCAACAACTTCTTGTCCAGTTGCAAATCTCAGCCAATTCGAATAATTGTAACATTTTCTTAAAGATAACTTCTGTATCAGCCCAAAACCATTTCAGGAAAATCAGATGATGACCGTTAGAGGGGAAGAACAATGCTGCTAAAACCTGCACTCTAAAATGATCAACATTAAACATAGATTCTTTGCATAAATTGAAGGGGGGGGGGAACTATACATTAACTGGCACAGATGAGTCTTTCCCTTTAATGGCCCAGAGAGGTTGGTTACAGTACTTGTACAGTCTTTGAATACTACGAGTGGGTGTAGTTAGATCATTGCAAAGATAAATCTTTAACAAATCATGCATTTTGTGTTTCAAGCTAAAACAAAGAATGTGATAAGTAGTGACACGGCTATAGTTGGAGTTGGGTTTCTATGATGAAGTAATAGGAAACTGAAGATGTTTCTCACCTTTGCAGTTCATCATTGTATATTAAAGAAAACTGAGCAAAAGGAACTGATATGTATAAATCAAGGTCAACGTACTGTTTCTTCCTGCTGTATAGGTCCCTAGGGATTTTCATTGGCTGTTTATGTTTACGTTTCTTAAGTAAGTTTGTCATGCCTGATCTCAAGTCCTCCACTTATTTCCCTGCATGCATATGTCCGAAAACAGATTTTATTAGTCGTTAAGTTAATCTGAGGTGGATGAAGGAAGCAATCTCATGGCAACACAGTTGTTTTGTTTAGAAGTAATGACTAAATAACAAAGAAAAAGAACCCATGGCTCAAGTTACTTTCTGTACATTCCAAATTTGGCACATATACTGTAGATCTGAAAGACAGAGTCTTGTAAGCATTGATATAGAAATCAATAACCAAACAAAAAGTGCATTATAGTAAATTGTCCAAGGATGAATTGGTTTTATTGCTTTAATTGTTGTTGATATGGAGGTAACTGAACTTGCTTGGACTTTATAAGAATTAAACAAACCAGATAGATTATTAACTTTTAAACTGTAATCAAATTTGTTGATAGTTGTACTACAGAGGATATCATTATCATTTCAAGACATATTGACCTAAATGAATATGATGTTACTTTTAATTTAGTGATAATTAATTATTTGCTTTTCCTTCTTTTGTCTTTTAGCTGGTCCGGGTGATGATTACACAGACTATGTGGCTACCAGGTGGTATCGAGCCCCTGAACTGCTAGTGGGGGACACCAAGTACGGTCCTCCTGTAGATGTATGGGCTATTGGGTGTGTAACAGCAGAACTCATCTCAGGGCAAGCCTTGTGGCCCGGCAGATCCGATGTAGACCAGTTGTATCTCATCAGAAAAACTTTAGGTAAGATCTTTCTCTTCCAAATTACTTATATACATTAGTGTGTGTTGTAAATATTAGCGATATATGTACATGCAGACATTGTAACGAAGAGGATAAAAGTATGAAATTTGCCTACAACTTAGACTGTTTACCACTTATTGTTGTATTCTAATTGTCAGTTTGGACATTGCAAATTTGTAACATGTCTAGCTGTTGCTGAAAGCAACGTTTTGAAATATCCCTTGGTTTTAATGTTTTTGAGACAGTCAATATATTAAATCTAATAGCAACGCTTCATATTAGCGTGTCCTAACGAGATTGTTTCAAATAATGGAGGAAAAGTAAAGTAATTTTTCAAACTTTCCAGCTCTTTGCTTTTGATTAATGATAATTATGAAAAACCAAAACAATGAGAATCAAATATTAGGTTTGCATCATCCAGAATTAATCTAGCTTTTTAAAGTACTTTTTCCATAAGTTATAGTGACCCGTGATAATCCCAGACATTGTGCAGACTTGGACTAAACACAAGATAACCAAGTATCTGGTGTGATAGGAAATGATTGGTGATTGACTTCAGTGACCATTTCTGGGTCTCATTCAGTGAAGATGGTTACATGTGCTCCTGATCTTGATAGATCTAGTACTCTACGTTGTATGTAAATCAAGATTATGCTTTGTTGTCCTCATATAGTAGTCATGAATTGCCTGTTTAGTTTCTAACATTTCTTGATGAAATGGAAATGTTCAATGATTGGTGATTGACTTCAGTGACCATTTCTGGGTCTCATTCAGTGAAGATGGTTACATGTGCTCCTGATCTTGATAGATCTAGTACTCTACGTTGTATGTAAATCAAGATTATGCTTGGTTGTCCTCATATACAGTAGTAGTCATGAATTGCCTGTTTAGTTTCTAACATTTCTTGATGAAATGGAAGTGATAAATTACTTGTTTTTATGATACTCATTATGTAGCATTACTTTGATCCTTCCTTTTATTCGACGTAAAATGATCTACAGTTGTTGCAGGCTTTGATTTTTTCATAAAATGAACTGTTTGGGTCATTCTGACTAGATACAATAGGGATCTACCTCTCAGGGCATGCATTAAGAACAAAACCTAAGTAAAGCCTCATGGATACTAATGTTATTTACTTCAACGGTAATAATGTCACTTACTTGAAATGTTTAGCATCAGGGCCTCCTTAACAGCTCTTGATCCTTTTCATGTGCCTTGCTTACGTATGTAACCATGGCAACAATTAACAGATGTAAACTCAAGGCAGAATTCAGCCCTTATTAATTGATTTGCAAGGAAGGTGATTTTTACTTAGGTTAATTTTAAGCGTCATTGAATGCCGGGATGACAAGACTTGAATATTTAAATACAGAGATAGACAAGGATAGAACAGCCTGAAAAGGTCTTGCATACTGGTCTATATTAAACAGCACTTGGCAGCTATAGTTTTGTTTGTATATTATGACTTTCTTGGCTAAGAAAAAGACCAAGGCAATGTTCCAGGATTGTAAAGTCTGTGGAAAATTGCATAGGTTTGCCTCAGAAAATCGATTGGACAGCCGGCCCACATAGAAAAAGAAAGTTTGTTAAACAACAATAATTTAAGAAGAGCTGGAAAATAAAAAATGAACTGTATGGGAAATTAGACTCCCTACAGTACTTCCTAGCCCTAGTTTTTACAGAGAGTAAATAATTTTTGGTTTTATAGCAAACATAAGATTTCTCCTTAGTTCTCTGACTTCTCTCTAATTTTTCCATCTCCAAATGTCTCAGCTTTACCATCATAATTTACAAGTCCATTGATGCATTTAACTCATATGTTGTCTTGTGTATTTTAAAAAGGTATAACCCTCAGTGGAGACTGTAAAGAAAGAATTTTCAATCGCCCATCAAATGACCAGTTGGTTGATTGACCATTGATCATTAAAAGACTTCACTCAAACCATCCTGTCCCCCCATTAGATCAATGAGTACAGTAACTGTGTGAACTTTGTGAACTTCAAGACGTTTTGTAGTTAAGTGAACTTCATTGATATTTTTATCTACATTGCACAGTAAATATTGAGAATGTAAGATACCTATACATTTCATATGAATTAACAGCACACATTGAGTGTTTCCCTTTGTTCTTCGCTTAATTGGACCAAGTGCAATCTAGTTTGAAAATTGTCGTCCAGTTTGCTGTAATTCTATGGTAGCCATCCATATCTAGAGATTGAGCTCTGTACATGTAAATTGTTGATTCACTTTGCTGAAGCTGGATAGATTATTTGTAATTCCATTGTATTTCAGCAAGACCCTGGAAGATATGGAACCTCTACTTTGCATAATTCTCCTTCTCTTTCATCATATACAGGTGACTTAATACCAAGACATATGCAAATTTTCAGTGACAATCACTTTTTCAGAGGTTTGACGATACCGGAGCCTGAAATTTTTGTAAGTATTAATAATTCCTTCTAAGCTGTCATTTATTTGTATGTAAACTTATGTCAGAACTACAAGACTACAGTTGGGTGGGGTTGGCAATTCCTTTAAAATTTGATGTACATGGTCTGATATAGGAAGGTCCCTGGGAACTTTAAATAGTGTAATGAGTGACACAAGATCCGGGGTTCGATCCTACCTTCGGAAACCGGTTGTGAAGTGGAATTTTTCTGGTGTGTTATTCTTTATTTATTTACTATGTATATTGCAGTTTAGAAGCAATCTTAAGAGTTTAAACTTTTGACCTTAAAACTTGTAGTTTGACAGCTGACCTTCTATGAAAGTAAGCTCTGCAGGATATGACCCCAACCCTGCATGATCTGAGGAGATATTGATATATTAGTAATGGGAGGAGAGGAAATTGAGGAATGTTGGATCTGATGGACGAAAAAGAAGAAGCAAGAATGACAGTGATGCCATTGGTAGAGCTGTAAACTTTGTGATCACATCTGGTTTTCCTTAGAAGCATTTTAGGATAAAGAACTCACTAGAGGCCAGTGGACTTTCCCCTTGACCAGTAGAAAAAAAAAAAAAAATCAACTTTTTTTCTGGTCAGTAGATATTGAGAACATGAACACAAGTCAGGTAAAAGTCGTCAGTAAAAATAAAATTGGCATGATTTCAGAACTAAACGTATAAAGCCCCATCTTATTTACTGCTAATTATCAGCAAATATTATTGAGCTACTCCCATAAGCCTGTACAGTAACTTATATGTGCTATAATTCAGGTAAAATGTCAGTGGGAACTTGGTTTTAGCCAGTTGAATTTTATTCCCACTGGCATATTTAGCCAGTGACCAAGATAGGTAAATTCTGAGCCTGGGAATTAGTGCTCAGGACGTAAATGATCTGTACACTATAGTTGCAGTACATGCAGTCCTAGCTGTGTAAAAGCCAAAGATGCAGAGATTTTCAACTCTTAAACACCTGGTTTTTTGTGTGTATCAGCAGTTTGTTTCAGGAATATTAGTTTTGAGTGAGCATGGTAGTTTTAAAATGTTAGTTATATTTTATTGACAGGGATAGTTTCAGAAATGCTTTACAGTGGTCATTACCAAATTCCCTAGTAAACAGAGACTGTTTCATTGTTTTAATTTATGAAAAGAAATTTTGCCAGTGATTTTAAGGGAAAATGGCCTTTCTAAGGTCAAGTTGTTTCACTTTATCTTTGAAAATTCAAATTAAACAGTTCATACCATAAAAAAAAGGATTTTAACCCCTTACCAAGTTATCTAGGAATTGATTCTATTTGTCTGTTTTTCCTTTAACTCTGTGCCAGCATTTTGATTCTATCTTCCATTTCAAAAGTACTCAAGTTGTCTCTGTTTCAAAGTTTGCATTATTCTTAGCCGTCCACTGTGCAATCTACTTTTCGTTCCTATTTATGGCATTTTGTATGCCACTGTGGCCTTCAATTCTGGCTCCACTTGTTTTTTAACTCTCTTTTTTCACGCCCATGCCTCTCTTTTCATTTGCTTGATTTTCTGCAATATCAACTTTACATATATTTTACTGTCTTACTCATAATTTTTCTGATTTCTTTGTTTTTTTCCCCCCTCCTCTTCTCACATTTTAGGAACCTCTAGAAGTAAGATTTCCTACGATTCCTCCCCAGACTCTTGACTTTTTAAAGGTGAGTCAATGTACTCTTGTCAAGTATAACATTTTGAATATCCAGCTCAGGGCATAAAATGCTAGACAGTCAAGCAAAAAGTTTAATTGGACAAATACAGTTTGAAATTAGTATTTTATATCGAGATGACATTCATATCTAATTCAATGTTAAGATTACATGTAGCCTTAAGGAGTAACACATCCCAACATTAAGCATCGTTATGATAAACAGAAACAGAATTATGGTTCCTCTGAAAGCAATAATGCTATTATGAGATATATTAATATCTTGTTTCAGATATTAGCTTTTGTAATAATCAGACCCAAGGGGTACTGATTATTATAATATTTTGATTTTGTGATGTTAAGCTGCCACAAAGTTGCATGCTGGGAGGCAGATTATTATAATATATATTATGATTTTGTGATGTTAAGCTGCCACAAAGTTGCATGCTGGGAGGCAGAGTCCACTACTGTTTATACTTAGGTGACAGTCCAATTCACAGTTTGTGTTTTGCTTTAACAATTTAGAAATTCATTTATCATGCCAACTTGTTGAATAAAAGAAGATTAAGACTTTAATTAAGTTGGTGAGGCTTTAACCTCACTATCTGTCAGATGCAAGGTTGGAAATATTCTTTGGCAGCTTCTTTTATCGATTCGACCAGAGCAAATGTGATGTAAACGAAGGATTTCAATTGGAAATGCCCATGTGAGAGAATGAGATTTAAAGGCAACATAGAAGTACAACTGTTGGCATGCTGGACTTTGGCTGCCATAGCAACCACATTGCATGGTGGCTCCTTCCATGATACCATTTGTTACATAGTGTGAAATTGGCTGCCATAGCAACCAATATTGCACATATTTAGTACAACTGGATAGAAGGAAACCCTCTCCAGTATTGAACACATTAACCAACTGTACATGACAAAATGACCTGTAGCACTTTATCAAACAAATGCTTTCATTACTCCTTAGCATCAGTCAGACTTGCCTCAACTTAATTGCCTTTTGTAGCCAGTACTTCTTACGTCTTCATAAAACCATATTTCTAACTTTTATATTTCAACTGTTGCCAACATTTTCTTTTCACATCAAAAATTCAAAATCATTTCTCCTGATTCTCAATTATTTAAATTGTCACTGTCATTTTGACATATTCAATACCCGACATATTTTCTGGGTCATGCCGCAAGTGCGTAAGATTTTAAAGACTTTTTGCCCTCATTTTAGGCTGAGCCTTTCGACTTTTTTGTTGTCAAAAGTTCTTTTGACTTGTGATGACTTGAATGAGGTCATCATCTACCAACAAAACATGAAAAGAAATGAAACAAAAAAAAACAAAAAAATTATCAGTATTTTAATTTCAAATTCTGTTTGTTTTCCAGTGTCTCTCATGGCAACATTAAACACATTGACCCAAAATATGAACTAAATGACAAAAGTATGTTTGATGGAGTCAAAATAGACCATTGTGCTGTAATGCGCTCGTTATAAAATATCAATAAAGAAGCGTAAATCGAGTGAGTATTTACTTCAAAAGTCTCTTATTGCTTAAGAATGAAATATCTAGGTTACTATCCGATTCCACTTCATAAAGTGCATTTCTTTCACAATGTGTCTTACTTAATCATAACGCTAAGAATGACTCATGGGTTAAAGAAAGGTCAAATTACTAACAGGGCTTCTGTAGAGTCAATTTTAGTACCATAATGTTTGTTATGTAGTAAAAGGAATCCAAAATTGTGCCTGTTATCCACCAAGATTGTACCAGCAATGTTGAAATTAGGTATACTCTTCAAAATATGTCAAATGAAAAAAAAAAAAAAAAAAAATTCAATCAGAATGAGTGAATAATTTCCCACCCTGTGAGTAATGTATTTCAGCTTATGCAGTAAATTGAGCTTGCTTGTAGAAGTTGCAAATTATCTATAAAAGTCAATTTCTTTTCTTGTTGTATGCAAAGCTTAAGTTAATTGTGAGTCCACCCGTGTGTCCCTCAGACAGGATTATACTTACCTATATAGAATAAATGTTAAGCTGTTTTTATGTTCTCAACCATGACACCAATGGTAAGATACTCTCTAAATAACTTCTTATGCATACAGACATGACTTACTGCTTTCATTCAAGTAGTGACACATATAGTGAACACATACTGTAAGCTCATTGAGCAGCTAAGTTTATTGATTCTCATGTAAACTCTCATATAGTTATTCAATAATTACATACGCATGGAATATTGAGTTTTCAGGTGGTTGTTAAAGTTGAAATGAGAAGTAAGAACATCTTCTGGCTGACTGTTGCTGTAAAGCATACAAACCTCATGACATTCAATATATAAACCTTGTAATAGACATGATGAATTCAAAGGAGGGGTTGGTGGGGGGAAGGGGTGGCAGGAATGGGGATGATGGGTGCTTAGTGGAGCCATTCCTGCTATGTCAGTGCTAGAACGGTAGTCTAGTCTCCTCTCAACATCCCTTGTTTTGAACGACTACTCCAGTAGTAAACTGAATTTTCAGTTTTGAAGTTCACTTGTTGATGACATCATGATGATGACGTAGTTGATGATGCGGTAAATAAGTAATATTGATTCCATCCATGTTGATATTTTCAGAGCTGCCTCCAGATGGATCCAGAAGCTCGCCTGAGTTGCGAGGAGCTCAAGGATCACTCTTACTTTGACTCGTACCGGGAAGAGGAGATGGAGAGAGAAAGAGAGACGACGAGGACAAGAATAGTGGGAAGAGGCAGAGAGCAGCGATCAAGGGTGAGTAGATTATTTCAGGTCAGCTGAGCCTGACCATGATAGCATTATGAAGGCTGAGATGGGAGAGAGAAATAGGAATAGTGGGAAGAGGCAGAGAGCAGCGATCAAGGGTGAGTAGATTATTTCAGGCAGTCAGCTGAGCCTGACCATGATAGCATTATGTAGGTCGAGATTGGAGAGAGAAATAGGAATAGTGGGAAGAGGCAGAGAGCAGCGATCAATGGTGAGTAGATTATTTCAGGCAGTCAGCTGAGCCTGACCATGATAGCATTATGTAGGTCGAGATTGGAGAGAGAAAGAGAGAGAATTCCCTCTCTAACGGTCCCTCCAGTTTGTTGTGGAAGGTTTTGATATGATGAAATTTCATCTCCAGTATTGAGGATAATGGCTTTTTATCTGCATGCCAATTGTATGACCACAATATTTACAATCTAAGTTACGATAAGAATCGAATGTCTATTTTTAACACGGTATTCCCACTTTCCTTTTGATTTAAATTTCCAGAACAAGCACACATTTCCACTTTTAACTGGAAATGTGAATCCTCAACAGAACCAGTCCCCAGCACCAGACTTAAAATTACATACCATGAAAGATACCAAACCAAAATATAAGACGGTCATCAGTTCCAAGCATCATTTACCATCCATCTGAAACTAAACAGGAGTCCTCGGTTTATGCGTTTTGGCACAAACCAGGTTGCCTGCAAGCATGGGTCAGATGGTTAGAGTTGTCAACACTGATACACTAAAGCTATGCTGAAGTGGATAATAACAAGGAAGGATGTTAGGAAAGACAAGCGGTGCAAGAGGTACCAGACAGGGTATGGAGCCTTGTCCTCTTACCTCGTTATTTCAACTACCCCCGTCCCCATCCCCATCCCAACTAAAGCATGCACTAATCTACACACCCATTTCCACCATATTCTATTGAATACCCACATACATTTTAGTTTCATAGTACATAATACCATTATTGGATGGCTAAAGGTAGGACAGTACAATAACCTATGGCATGGCTGTGATGATGAACAGTCACTCCCCTACTTACATGTTATCGTAGAGGTGTGCTACCTCAGCCAGGTGTTATTCTCTGCATGAATTATTATGGCAGGGTTTAACCAGTGAGAAGGATGTGTTACGTTCAGCCCCAATTATATATGGTACTGTGTGCACATTGAGTGAATAAGACACAGTAACAGTCACCTTCTATCATCCATGCATTATCTTGTAGTTGCAATGTAAACCAGTCATTTATCATGGTACTATGTGTACATTAAGTGGCTGGTGAGATGTTGCAACATGACCTTTGACCATCCATCCCATTATCTTATTGTTTGTAAGGTGCAGAGCAGTGATATTAAGATCTCACTCTTGCACATTCTGGATGACTCATCCTGAATTAAAACTGCAGTGCCCATCCTCATCTCCAACAGATTGAAAAAAAAAAAATGGAAACTTATTTCCCACAAGAGTTTAGTTCACCAATCACGTATCATATTGTGGAAGTTTATGATGACAGTGGCAAGGAAAGATATTTTATTTCCTGACTTCATGTGTGAGTTATGTGTGCTGTAATTAATGACATTTTGGCTTCATTTACAATTCTGAAACATCCTGTTTAATCTCCTGTAACCATGGTAACAGTACATGTTTCAATGTTAATATGGTAACTATATTGCTTTCTCCATAAGAAATTTCTAAATAAAACACTCAAATATTGGATAGAAACATCCATGTCTATAAATTACAAACCATAATGTGAACACTTTGAAGATTTCAGGATTGTAGAAACAAAACACACACAAGATAATAAAAGAATGAATTTGTACATTGCAATAACAAGTTTCATTTACACAGAACATAGAATACGAAAATTTTGCAGTTGGCTTAAGCCCAAAGTGCATTTCACCTTGAGGCAAGACTGAGAAGATAGAATTAAACTTTTGATCTGCAAAGTTGTCAACTTTGTTGTGTATTAAAGAAATTATATTCTTGTAAAGAATTGCTTGTTAAGATGATATTTTTGTTTGTGCCAAGGGTACATAACAGTATAGCATTGCTAGTTTTACTATTCATTTTCGGTTACATTACCATCGTGAATACATCTGGGATCTGTCAGATAAAGATAATTTATACTGAAGGTTTTGTGATAAACACTGTAATAGTGACCAATTAATAAGGCTCACACTTGCTAAATGCATCATTTTGGTAGGGAAGAAAAAGGCTTTCTGATCTCTATATTACTGCAGCTAAATCATACATGGAATGAAAGATGTCTTACTCCTTATGTGATCACAGCAAGTAAGTAGGTGGTAGGAGCGGGGAGTGGAGGGTGGGGGTAAATATATATAGCATTTGCAAAGGGAAGAACTCATACCAAACATATCAACCTACCTAGACTTGTTTGAAGCTGGAATAAAGGGAATTGGCTCTCCAATTCCCAATGACATGGTAGTTTTCTCTCGTACTCATAAAATCTTACCATTGAAGCATGTAAACGTTTGAGGGATGTACATTTTTTATCCTAGCAGGATCTTCAGAGGCAAATCTTATAAAGCAAACAATTTTTAAATTATTTTCAGAAACAAACAAAACAAGGTGAACAGCATGGTATCATATGGTATTGTTTCACCTGAAAATTGTTAAATGAATCACATATTTTGCAAAATTTCTGTCATTAGTAAATGAGGAGTTATCATCTAAATTTTGTACCGCCATGATTGCATACTAATTGAAGTGATTATCCAAGCTGAAATAACCCCCCCCCCCCCGGCGCTTACTTCAAATTTATAAAGGATAGAGATGAAGCGAGGTTTCTACAATTTATAGTTGACTACGAAAAATCCTTCTTCACACGTGCAGGCATAATCTAATAGAGAGTTAATGTACCATAAAATCAGTTCGCAGATCCTTAAAAGCCTGCAAGCCATTTGCGAGAATCTCTCTCTTTTTATGAGTTTTGTGTTGTTGTGTGTTCATATGTGTAATATGCTCTTTTGTATCTCATTATTAATAAGTTCTCAGTTTGTGTGCTATTGGTCAAGATTGTTAAAGCGGATCAAAAAATAAAAAAAGTCAAGAAAGATGAAAATGAATGAAAAAGGGAAGGGAGAAGTCTTGATAATGTTTATGTAATGTTTGTTAATTGATTGGAACAAAACCTTAGGTGGCAAGTAGAATCCTCAAAAGTTGATGTAATTAGTTCAATTAATTGTAAATGCTAATGGAGGCTAATGAGTTATGTGTGCGGATCAAATTGTCCAAACATATATGAATTGGTATGTCTGTCTGTACAGTATGGCATTGTTTGCCAAGAATGTTGTCTAGCAACCAAGCTTTTCTTACTTGAGAGTATGTATTTACATAAGAGTAACATAATCAGGAAGGGTGGGGATGGGGAGGGGGGGTTCAGAAGGTTGAATTAATCAGAGCATTTGCAATTTGAAACTTTGTTCTCCTAAATGTGATATTTTCATTCAAATAATAATGTTCCATTTTAGTTTGATTTTTATTAAAATTATAAGATCATGTAAACCAATTGATAATTTCCATTTTTGGCATTTTCCTTCCTTTTTACTTAATTTGTAGTGGAAACTTCTTGTTTATTTCTCAGAAAAAAACGAGTGAATAAAAATTTGATTTTCATCTGTTACCCATCCAAATAATGTATGAGGCTTAATAGTTACCTTTCTAAAAACGGAAATTCAATGTTTGTCTTTATAGACCCCCCACCCCCCCCCACCTTTCTTCAGGTAAATATTTTGAATGTTTTTTGTTAAGTTTCTTTGGTTCATGCATCTTTTGTTTTTTCGTTGTAACAATTAGCTGAATAAGTTAGGAAAAGTAGATTAGGTTTTTATTCTTGTTTTCTTCGTGTGCTGACATAAATTTGTAGCTGGATTTAAGTATTTTATACCAATTTCCCATTTTGCCACTAAAAAAGGAAAAAAGAAAAAAAACAACAAAAGGGCCAATCTTCCTGAAGTTTATCCAACTTCACAACTCCTTCCATTCTGTTTTTGCTACTTCTTGTTATAGGGGATAATTAATTAACTATTAATTAATATAACTATTAACCACTGGGTAGGAAAGAGTTGATTGTAGAGATTTTGATAGATTTTGTCGGAAAATTCAAAATGTATAAACTCATTTTTGTCAGAATAGAATGCTGAAAGTTTGAAGAAGAGCTTCAGAGTGAAATTTTACAAATAAAATTGTAAGTGGAAATTACTTTCTGATGCCTTTTTTTGCTCTCACATTAAAATTATGTAACCATAGAAGTTGCTGAAAGTATTAGGCTTGTCTATAAATGTAATGTTCTTTGTGAGTCAGGGTACTGAAGTTCAGAAGTTGTGGTTTTGATATGATCTACCCTTACATATATGACTTAAATGCTTCATTGGAGTAAGAAATGTAATATTTGATGTTAGATAACTAGGATACATTAATCCAGAAAGTGTGAAAGAAATTTCATCAAGTCAATTCAATATACAAATGTGAATTAAATTCCAATCTTTGTAAGTGTTTTTGTGTGTCTTCTTCATTTTCTGGTCAGTATCTTAAAGGGAGGGCGGTGGGTGCAGGGAGGGGGCGTTTGGAGTGGAAGTGGTGTTTAGAGCATAAGATGTACAATTAGATGGGGTGAGAGAGAGGTGGGCCTTCTTAGCATAGGATTGGAAGAGATGGTGTGGGTGGGTGTGAGGTTTATAAAAGTGTAGAAGTGGGATGGGGGGGGGTAAATGGGCTAAGTTTGTGTAAGATTGATGTGGGAGGTGGTGGGATGGGAGGTGTTGTGGGCCTTATTGATTGAGAAGTGTATACCATGCCCCATCTGTTTAAGACGAGTGAATGTAGTACAGGAGGAGCAATTAATGAACTTTGTATTTACTTACGATACAGCATTATACCCTAAACATGATAGAAGTTAACAACCTCTGATTCCTTTCCAGAATTTACATATTCATCAGTCAGTTCAACACCCAAGCAATAGAAACAGATCAGAAATACCTCATAAAAATTGTTATAAACTGATATCAAGTGAATGTATTTCAAAGCACTTTATCATATACAAAAACCTACATGGAGAAAATAAATATATATGCTAGATATAATTTCCTCTGCAATTGAGTCTTATGACTTTAGAGTTAACATATTATGTAAGTGTTATACAATGATGAACAGAATGAGGTAAAAAATGTCCACACATGCTATATTAAAACATTCCTAATTTGAATGCATCTTAAAGGAATTTACTGCTTTCAGTTACAAGACTTCCCTGCATAAGGGCGCTAATATCCCTTTGGTTGGCCCAGAGAAAAAGTAAAAATGCTACATTTCCAATTCTACTTGCAATCAGTGGTGATGGTACTCTACACTAAACTATCTTGATGCATAATATCATACCAAGATGTATACGTCAGGTGCCGGTCTCAGAATGAATTTTTCAGTTCCGAGACGCTCCCCTTTCAGACATTCAAATTGGTACTTGACAAAAGATTCCTAAACAAAACGCTTTTTAAAAAAAACTCATTTATCTTTCGGAAGAAGATCTATAAAAGCAAATAAAATACTAAAATGGACGGTTTTTCCATAAATAATTCACTGATGAAGAACAAATGACAACATGAGGACGGACTTCAATATTGTTAGGAACAGATAAAACCTAAAAAGATGTTGGAAAGCATTTTCTTATTCTTGCTGATGAATGTTTGAAAATAAGGAGAGCAGAACTTTAAAAACTGTAAAAGCCAATCTCTCTACAAATCTGACCTCCATCAAAAGTCTAGACAGTGGAAATGGTTAAATTGTAAGTGTTACAGTGTAATCATGAGGTTATAGAAGTGAATAAATTTTTATTCTTAATGAGGCACACCTAGGACACTTGAGACCTCACTGCAAACATTCATAGATCAACAAATAATTATATTAACAACATTATAATATTAATATTTATGATAATTCTACCATGTCTTACATGCTTTAAATTTACAATGCTAATGCATTAAACATTTTAACGATACTACCTGGAAGCGCTCACAGCTAAAACTTCACTCCAGAAATCCAGTTAAACATTTAAGCAAATATTTTAAATCTTTAAGATATGTACAAAGACTACTCTGGATAGGAAAGTAAGGATTATACGTACACGGGAATGATTTACTTAGATCTGACTAACATTAAAACTAACAATAATCCAGATCTTAGGTTTCATTTCTTTAAACCCACTCCACCACAGGATTTAATGTTTAATAGTACATTCAAAGATGAGGTACATTTTTGTGAGACTAATGTGGAAAATATTTGAGTTGGATTTTTAAAAAGAAGGACCTTCAAAATTTCACATATTTCTGATTTTCCTCTGAAAGGAAAGAGTTCATAAAATGTTTAAAAAAAAAAGTAAAAGCAAAAGTTAGAGTTAAATATCAGCCATTTCAAAATGAAAACTATAAAACTTTTGAGCAAAAGTAATGCTTAATAGTACATTAAAAGATGAGGTACATTTTTGTGAGACTTATGGGACAAAAAAATTTGAGTTGGATTTTTAAAAAGAAGGACCTTCTAAATTTCACATATTTCTGATTTTCCTTTGAAAGGAAAGAGTTCATAAATGCTTCAAAAAAAGTAACAGCAAAAGCTAAGAGTTAAAATAGTACCTTAAAAGAAGAGGTACATTTTTGTGAGACTAATGGGACAAAAATATTTGAGTTGGATTTTTAAAAAGGACCTTCAAGATTTCACATATTTCTGATTTTCCTCTGAAAGGAAAGAGTTCATAAATGTTCAAAAAAAAAGAAGGTAAAAGCAAAAGTTAGAGTTAAAATATCAGCCATTTCAAGATGAAAACTAAAAAAACTTTGAGCAAAAGTAATGTTTAATAGTACATTAAAAGATGAGGTACATTTTTGTGAGACTGATGGGACAAAAATATTTGAGTTGGATTTTTAAAAAGAAGCACCTTCAACACTTCACATATTTCTGATTTTCCTTTGAAAGGAAAGAGTTCATAAAATGTTGAACAAAAAGGTATCAGCAAAGTTAGAGTTAAAACATCAGCCTTTTCAAGATGAAAACTATAAAACTTTGAGCATTGACAAAAATAGTCCTCCCTACAAAAGATGTCTGGCAAGTACAACATCCATTGGTTTAATACAGAGTAAGACACAATACTGAATTTTTTAAATTGATATGGATTACTCCACAAAAGTAAGACAAGGTATTTAGTTGACGTGTTTGAGTTCACTAGCTACATCATTAATATATTGGAAGAGCGGTCACCTAATTAACTCTGAAGAAAGCTGACATAAAATGAAGTGAATCACTCGTCATGCATTTAGCACTTCAATTAGAAAATTATAGAAACTGACTTAAATACAGGAAAGCTATAAACAAAGGATGAATCTGTCATGGACAATCCAAATGACTTGTAATGATTTAAACTCTTTTCTTAACAAATGTAACGGAAGATGTTCTGAGCTCATTTACAAAAAAGTTTGATAATGAATAAATACATGATGAATCAGAAATTCAAAAGACACGCAAAGTATCCCTACTTGGTAGATTCCTCTGGGAGAGAGCGCACAATGAGAGCACACAGAGAGCACACAGTGAGAGCACACAGTGAGAGAACACAGTGAGAGCACACAGTAAGAGCACACAGAGGGCACACAGTGAGAGCACACAGGGAGAGCACACAGTGAGAGCACACAGTGAGAGCACACAGTAAGAGCACACAGAGGGCACACAGTGAGAGCACACAGTGAGAGCACACAGTGAGAGCACACAGAGAGCACACAGTTCCGGGAAGACAACTGCTAAACATGGCTTGTACTCACGCTGTTTCTAGCAGTAACACAAACATTAAAAGGACAATTAAATTACTTGCAAAACACCATGGTGTTAATGTGATCAAATTGTCTGCATAAAATATGCTAAAACACTGAGAAAAATAAATATGAAAAGATATAAAATAACATCTACGGTGAGAGCAAAAATAGTTTGAAATGGACGGAAAATTCCAGCTCAGGCAAGATATTTTGTTACACAAACCTTGAATAAGATTCAACAATTCTAATTTAAATTTCTTCAATTTGACAGTTTTCCTGTGATGAATAAATTCAAATTTTAGAACATTACATGTGTTCCTTGTTTATATTTTTGTGGTGAGGTCAGTGGTTATTGTTATAGAATACATAGCAACCATCAGATAAATGTGCTAGTATTCTCTCTAGATGGTACCTGGTATGCATTTCTGGGCTCTTTAACATGAACCCTTGGGCTACATGTCACCTCGACATCCATGCTTATCGTTGGTAGCGGGGCCACCATGGCTTGTTGCTTCACCATCTTCAACGCCAACACCGCTAATGCAAAGAGGACTGTGAGTAGGGTGCACCCAATAATTACAATTGCCAACAGTAAGGACGGAGTGAAATGCGATATGTCTCTTGTAGTGTTTGGTCCAGTTGTGTATAAACTAGCATCAATGCCTTCTGTCCATAGGTGAGGAAGGATTGTAAATCTGTGACGAGAAAAAAAAGGATACTAGATCTATTAATTGATCACGCCATATTTGTTTTTGCTTTTCTCAAAAATGGATCACTGTAGGAGTATTAGTGACATTTCTTTGAACTATATAACACTTTCCACAAAAGTGTCAAAATACAAAATACCTCTGCCCTTCTCTCCATGCATTGTGGAAGCCAATATATTCCAATGCAAACCAAACGACCTTTACTGAAAATACATGAAAACTTGATGATGATGAAAAATTTGATTACATAAACTTCATTTGTTGTTCTAATCTTACTTATTCCATATAATGGTGATTCATTTTGTTTCTTTACATCAAACTATTATATATTTTAGTAACTTTTCTTCATTCCTATATTTCTTTGACCTCTAAATATCATTTATTTTGCCGAGGACGGAAATAGAAATTTTAACTGAATTAAACCCGGATTTAACTTACTGATAAGCGGTGAAAGACTGGTTCTGGTAATATAATTGAAACTCTTGATTAATAACAGCAGCTTGTAACGTATCAGTGTGTAGCATTACTTCTGCAAGAAAAGAAAAAGAAAATTTGTGAGACAGTGTGAATAAGTATTTTAGTCATAATGTTTTCCTCAAATTAATATTTCCAAGAAGATATTAACAAAATATAACCACACATAATAACATCATTTTATCAATGTTATCATTTTATCAGAATATATTAATGGTGGCAGACGTTAATCGTTTTAAACAGTTGATATTTTCTACACCAAAATGCATCTTGTATTACCCGTATGTGGCAATCTACAGCCAATGGAATATCCAGAAATGACAAGAGGGGAGGGGGGTAAAACAGTGTAACATTGTAATCCCTCCCCCAACCGCCAGTTAAAAGGAAGAGATGGATGGAAACTAGAAAGAACAATGACCTCAGATTCCTCACTTTCAGGGACAAATTTTGTGAATAATGTAAATTTATTAAAACACATCCGTTTGTGTTTTTCTCACAACGATGATGGCTTAACTGACAACAACGTTAAATTTTCAGCAGCCGTGCAAGCACTCCTCCCGATGATTTACTCTGACTGCTTGGCAATTCACAGCCGTCTCCGGGGAATAACTTATCTGACACTGTTTCGCAAAATGTTTTGCAAGAATTAGCAAATTGCTATACAAGTGCAAAGACATATAACAGTCTTTGTACACAGGAACCATGGTATCGAAAATAGCAGAGACATTTATGGCTCGAAGATGACTTTGAAAAAGTGACCAGCTCTGGGTTACAAGCCCAGCAGTGCTCTACCTACTCAGCTATCCAACCCTTAGTTGGTAGCCATCCCTGTATAGTCAGTCCTTTGCTTCGGGCGCCAATCAGAAGCCACAGTAACCTGCATACCATGTAACCGGGGATCACGCCCCGGTTACATTCGATACAACTTGACGGCAGCAGGGAAGGGATTTCAAGAGTAATTTGATATTTTTATTTATAAATACATAAGTAAATGAAGAATTGAAACTGACTCCATATTATTTTAAAAGAGAACAAAGATCAGAGCGATCCAAACTTTGAACTGTGAGACATTCACTGGGTTCTTTATTAAAACCACAAAGTCAGCAAGTTAACAGTTTATTAACGCAAAAACTAACCTTGAGTTGTCAAATTGAGGAAGGTAAATTGAAAAATACCCTGATCCAAATAAGTATCTGTAATGACAACTGAAGATCTGAAAAAAGAAGGCAAAATGAGAGAAAATCATTCAGTTTGGTTAAAAGTTATGTCATCCAGCACTGATATTGAATATAACGTGCAGTATATATCTATCAAAAGTAAAAGGCTTGGTCTGTAAATACTCAAAACATACTTAAGTGCATTGTGTTAAAGAGTTTCGGCTCAATCCTTCAATCTAATAAAGTACAGTGTAAAGTACAGGCTGCCGCAAAAGGATGCACACAAGGATAGAATGCCACACATATCACAAAAATATAGCAGGTAAAATTAAAATGCAATGTTTGTGCTATATGTATGCTAAGTTGGATTGAAGGTCTTCAAAATACAATGTTTTTGATCCTTTAATGAAATTAAAGGAATCCACTTAGGATTTAGGAATCCTTTAGAGGGTACAAACACCTCACTCGTTTTTGTGGTGGAGGTGGGAGTGGGGGGGGGGGGAAGTGGTAGTGGAGTCTCTCTACCCCCCTGCCAATTATGTCAATATAGCAGTTGAGTAACACATAACAAAGCTCCCAGTTCTGCATCAAGTCCGAGATTGAATAGTGGTACAGTATATCAGCGCTGCATTGAACCAACCTTGATTTGTTGACCTCAAAATCACTTAATTGATGGAATAAGTCGAGGCTCATTACAACGACTGGGCAGCTGGAATATTCCAGTCTGAATAAGACCATCTTATACTACTCACCGGTTTACGGGAATCAGCTGGCATATCGACGATAGGAAAGCCACCTTCACCTGGTCATGGTCAACATCTTGAGCAGAAAAGTTAAACTGGATTGAGATGACGGTTTGTATTTCAGTAGCTTGAGTTGTGACTGTTGGAAAAAAATAATAATACTTGTTTTACTTGAATGTAAACTAATATTCCTCTTAAGGTTTTAAAAAGCTACAAAGACTGTGATATGTGGGGAAGTGTGAGAAAAGAGGTGTTAAGTTATTCCTTGATTCTTGTTTAAACTATATTAAAATTTCATATACAAAGATGGATTTATCATACCTGAGGCTACTTCATTAAACTTTCCATCACTTGTCATTGGTGTAGTATCTATGGCAACTAGTGTGGAATACATTAGGTGAAGATATAAATATGCGAGAAAGGAGAGCCGCATGTTTAATTGCTTATGGGCCCTTGGATTTATTCATGCTTGAGAGATATGGTACGGTAGGGGATGCAAGTCTATCATGGATTGGTGAGTAAAAGGGCTATTTTTTTTTAATCCACAAAAAAAGGGTTGAAATATTTTTTACTCACAAGAAAACAAAGGAGATGTTGGTATGTCAATTGGTGAAGTATTGAGGATATCAAGAATGCTGGTCTTGTCTCGACAGATGACATTACCTGGAGGGCAATGGACTTCACCAATGTATCCAGGTATCTAAAGGAAATCATAACAAAACAAGAAGAGTAGAAACTAGAAAGGTACTTACGGTGACTCCTAAACACCCTGGCTACAAGGTAATATTGTGTATTGGTTGCGGTTTATGTTATTGCTGAGAGTTTAATACCAAACGCTGTTTGCCAGACCAATTGAAATGATTCTTGTAGCAATAGTTTGACTGAGCAAAATGACACTTTGTAGGAGGGATTCCATTTGACCCAAACATCCAAAATCATCAATCAATGAAAAGGTTGAGTGAATATCAGCTACATAATTCAACAATTGGATACTTTGGATAGTCAAATGTCATATGTTTTCAATGATATTTATGAAAATTACAAGTAAAATTTTAAGAATGAGAATACTCACAACCGAAGGTTATATATAGTCTATTCAGATTGGGGGAAAGTTTTCTTTCTACCTACCACATAATGGAATGTCTCATAGCGACCACTTTTCACAAACAAGTTAAGAATATCCACTCATATTTTAATAAATCGTTACGATAGAAGGACATTCTTGTGTCCTCTAAAATAAGAAACAATGACTATAAACTGTAGGTCTGAAAACAACACCAAGTTCACGATGAAAGAATGTTGATGACGTCACTGTCATTTTGCAAGCAACACTTTAGCCTATGAGTAACATAGTGACTAACCAGCCGCCAGGGAGATACACAAAAGAAACAACAATGTTTACCTACATCATTGGGCGTTAAATACTTGACATATTAACAGAATATTGTACTAGTAAAGGCCCATGACTATGATATGCTATTGGTATGTATCTTGCATTTCTGGGTAACTGCCTCCATGACTATGATATGCTATTGCTATGTATCTTGCATTTCTGGGTAACTGCCACCATGACTATGATACGGTATTGCTATGTATCTTGCATATCTGGGTTACTGCCACCATGACTATGATATGCTATTGCTATGCATCTTGCATTTCTAGGTAACTGCCACCATGACTATGATATGCTATTGCTATGTATCTTGCATTTCTGGGTAACTGCCACCATGACTATGATATGCTATTGGTATGCATCTTGCATTTCTGGGTAACTGCCACCATGACTATGATATGCTATTGGTATGTATCTTGCATTTTTGGGTAACTGCCACCATGACTATGATACGGTATTGCTATGTATCTTGCATTTCTGGGTTACTGCCACCAAAACTATGATATGCTATTGGAATGTATCTTGCATTTCTGGGTAACTGCCACCATGACTATGATATGCTATTGGAATGTATCTTGCATTTCTGGGTAACTGCCACCATGACTATAAAATGCTATTGCCATGTATCTTGCATTTCTGGGTAACTGCCTCCATGACTATGATATGCTATTGGAATGTATCTTGTATTTCTAGGTAACTGCCTCCATGACTATGATATGCTATTGGAATGTATCTTGCATTTCTGGGTAACTGCCACCATGACTATGATATGCTATTGCTATGTATCTTGCATTTCCGGGTAACTGCCACCATGACTATGATATGCTATTGCCATGTATCTTGCATTTCTGGGTAACTGCCACCATGACTATAAAATGCTATTGCCATGTATCTTGCATTTCTGGGTAACTGCCACCATGACTATGATATGCTATTGCTATGTATCTTGTTTTTCTAGGTAACTGCCACCATGACTATGATATGCTATTGCTATGTATCTTGCATTTCTGGGTAACTGCCACCATGACTATGATATGCTATTGCTATGTATCTTGTATTTCTAGGTAACTGCCACCATGACTATGATATGCTATTGCTATGTATCTTGCATTTCCGGGTAACTGCCACCATGACTATGATATGCTATTGCTATGTATCTTGCATTTCTGGGTAACTGCCACCATGACTATGATATGCTATTGCTATGTATCTTGCATTTCTGGGTAACTGCCACTTTCCCTTCTCTCCATTTAACCTCCTCCTGCCCTACACTTCCCATACCGTATCTGTATTTGTCATACTTACAGTCACAGGTTCACCAGGGATACATAAAATCCACTGTGAGTTGTTTACTTTGATCTCGTACTGACTGGAGTTGTTGATACATCTGGAAAGGTAACACTGACCTCTCAGCTCAGAGTGACCATTGGTCTGCGTAAACGAATATTAAGGATGGACTGTTATAACCACTAGCAGTAACTAGGGTAAATGAATTGATACCACATATGTTAATTCACAATATACTATCATCTGAATACTCTCCATTTCAAGAAAAAGAAACAGTGATAAAATAATGATAGAAAAGGCAGTTTAACCAGAATTCTTTTTTGGTATAATTATGTAGTCTAGTTAGCTGTCAATTTCTGGAATGATGTAATGTAATTGTATATATCTTGCTGACCGTTGTATATCACTGTGATTTACCTTTACACGCATGCAAATATGTACCCATATAATAACTCAATATTTATATTAAGTCACAAATTTTTGAAAACAAATATGGCAAATTGAATATAATAACTCAGTATTGGTTTTTAATGAAGAGGAACAAAATCTAAGCATTCCAGTGAAATTTAAACTCAATTTCTACCTGTAAATTAAATAATGTTCATAGATGAAGTTGTCCCATTTTGTCACAGCAATGAACTTGAAGCAAACAGGTGTGTAAATATCATAGATACACTTTAATAATAACCTCAGACGATATTTTTGCTTTAATTTGTTGTCACTCAATTGTTTTGACATTATTAAAAAAAGAATTATTTTAAAATTTGAAATGTACTGAAGATAAATTATATACCCTTAAAACTCAGAGTAAGATGAATAATAATGAAGGTTTTATATATGTCATCTTCAAAGCTTGGATGCAGCTGGTGGACCATTACAGAAGAACATTAACCCTCACCTCACCCTCCTTCAAAATACTAATTAAAAACCATATTTCACCCAAAAGAACAAAAAGTGTAATATCTCACCGTCGGCAAGAGGTTAGATAAGTAACACATGGAGGTAGCGTTGGTTTCCTTTGTTGTATTTACTGCTCCACACCATTTCTGGGGTACAAAAATATTATACTGAAAGGTGAAAAATGAAATTACAGGCAGGTTCAAAATATACTGTATTAGCTCCAACATTCCTTGTCTCTGCCACTGAGATATATACCTAATACCGTCACTTCTAATTCAAAGTGCCACCATCACTTTATCAAATTGTCATATCAAGAGAGATGACTTCAACTTCATCTATTGTACAGCAGGGTATGTGATGGTATATATGGTATATCAAGATACTGTTTTAGCTCCAACATTCCTTGTCTCTGCCACTGAGAAAATACCTAATATCGTCACTTCTAATTCAAAGTGCCACCATCACTTTATCAAATTGTCATATCAAGAGAGATGAGTTCAACTTCATCTTTTGCACAGAAGGTTATGTGATGGTATATATGGTATATCACTACCCTGACTCATAAAATTACTTGTGAACATTTGTAGCATTATTTAAATGCTTTAAAGTTTACAGACTGTATTAACTGCCATGACACCTCCTTCCTCTCCAGACATTTCTACGAGAGACAAAATGCCCTCTTTTGCACGAATTAAGGGGTTAATCAACGGTCTAGCGTGCGTTACTCACAGGATTAATGCACGATTGGGGGATAATGCAAGCGATGCACGAGGGCGGAGTGTAGCAGAGCCCGAGTGCATCCAGCGATAGCATTAACACCCGGAGTGCATTAATCATGTGAGTAACGCACGCTAGACCGTTCATTAACCCCGTTCATTCATACACTACCATTTGTGTGGGAGAAAAATCATAAAACAAAACATTTTTGGTTACATATAACCAAAGATTTATTAAAGTGATGCCCCGTAATTTTACCGTGCATTACTCACAGGATTAACCACGGTCAGCTGACCTGAATGGACCAATAGGATTTAGGAATCTTTACTAAGTATGAATGAATAAAAAATAAACCTCAAGTGAGCTTAAAGTAGTAATACTACTTCTTATACTATGGAAAACAAAGTGTTTGTTTAATACCTGTGATTTGAATATGCTGCACCCACCCAGGTACTCATCTGAAGTGCAGGTGGCAATGTCTTCGTGGAGGTAATGGCAACCCGAGTTACTGATGGCAACAAAAATAAAAATATATCAGCCATCCAAATGAAATGCTACCACTCTTTCTATTATATCACCTAGCTGGAACTTTTGAGCAAGACATTATTTCCTCTCATCAATTGTTTACTTGGCAGAAAAACAGAACAGAACCATTTAAGGTCACTTTTATAATTTTTTTGCTTTTAAAACTTGTCTTTGCTACTGAATGTCTATTAGACACAAGGAGAACATTCACCACAGACATATTTACAGAAGTTTACAGAACCCAACAAAAAAATACATTTCATTTTTACAAACCTAGTATTCATGGAAAGAAAGACAAGACAAATGTTATCATAAAGATTTAGTGTTGTATTTGCATGAAGACCTCAAACCAAAGTACAGAGAGGCATCTAGTCTACAACCACTTCATTATACTCTTACAAATGTAAATAAATGTGAAAAATACAAGCAAAGAAATCAGCCATTTTACAAGATCAGTGGTTCCCACCTTTTTGCAACACAACTCACCTAAACCCTCCCTAACCACTCTGACCCAGCTACCTCCCTATGTCACATCTACATAAAAGGGTTAAGAACGGTTAGATAACATATCACAGAGGCTTAAACCAATAAGTCTACCTGAAGTTTCTACAATAACTGCAAGCAGTAATGCCATTTAACCCAAAATTGACTAATTTCCCTACCTCCCCCCCCACACCCATCCCCTTAACAGGGTAATTTATCTATAGGTTGGGAACCACTGTGCTATTTCAACAATCAATTAACAATTGTACCTGCTATTACAAAAGTATTCTGAATCTTGCAGACAATAATCAGAATTTGCAAATTCACATCCTTGACCTTTGCCCCAGGGATATTCGTCGGAATATTCATAGTTGACTTTGTACCATCCAGAGTCTTCAAAAACAGAGAGGGTGATTTCATCAAGAAATGTAAGGTGTGGCTGTAGATAGATCAAACGAGAACTCATTAAAATGGACCTAGTATCGTATACCACTAATTAGTCACTTAAAGTTGAACGAATCTTTATGACGTTGTGTCATTATCCGCAGTGACAAAATAACATTCTTAGACTTTGTAATATTATAGACCAGACAGCCAGCAGGATACCGTAAGTGTTCCCTTGGCATATAAGTTTATACCAGGGGCATGGCCAGTATGTAGCACTGTAGGCCCGGGCCTACACTTTTTTTGGCCAAGTTATCTTTTTTTTAAAACACCCATAATTCAAATCCATAAGCTTGCTGGACGAGTTTAAGAGTCTAGACAGGAAAAACTATTGAAATGAACGTAGCAAGAATATGGCTAAATTAGGTGACCTATTCCTCTGTCATATAGACTGTCATTTCTATCGTGTGCCGTTTCATTTAACACTCTACCCGCCGAAAAAGACTAGGCTCCGATCTTGTCAGTTTTTTAACATCTAGTTAAGAACCCATTTATGCAGATAATATTTCAGTTGAGAAACATTCCACAATCAGATAAGCCTATTGTTGATTAACAGACTTTATAGAGCTCCAGCACTTTGTTGCCTGTTGTTGTCACGATCGGCGTTCCAAGTTCCAAAACAGCCTTTTCAATAAACATTTACTACAGTAGCTACAGTTGTATCAAAGACAATTACTGGCTATAGTTGTATCAAAAACATTTCTGGCCTATCTTTGTATCTACAAGTATCTCAGAAGTTGAAAAGTAAGACTACTCTGTACATGTACCTTGCTAAATTTAAATACATTATGTAGTATTGAATTACGTACTATTTTAACTTGTTTGTTTTTGGGATTAAAGTGATATTGAATGAGGTGTCTCAAGTTAGCAAGAGGCCAGGGAACCAGAATGAACACTCTGGAGAGGGCCATTTCTGGCCATCTGGGGGGTTTGTAAAACCAAAAATTTTCTTACACGCTCCGCGCTTACCGATGGTGTCGCTCCGCTCAGATAGTCATGCCTACGACATTCGAAATCCTGACTACGCAACCGTATGTTGTGTATGGAATCACCTGATTGATAGAGCAACTGAGGAAAATGTGTCCTGAAGTAAAGTACCATAACATCACACCAGATAACTTGATCATTACAGAGGTACTACACTTCTGAATGTTGATGACAGATAACGGTCATTAGTGGAAATGGGAAATCCCCGTCAGCCACTCAAAAGAGGAAGGGTCAGTAAGTGACACCACTGCAAAGCCATTCATCATAGAAATAATTGCGTTTGTAAGCGTACATGGGTTCCAGAATTTGACCTCTGTTGACTTCAAATGACCTTCCATCATCGGCATCATATTTGGGCAAATATTTGGACAACTATCTGTCATTTAATGTACTTGTTGTAATAACAAGCACTACTAAGGGCAACTGTAATGATTTTTTTTTGTCAAGTAAATCCTTGAGGTCTTCAATATTGAGAATTCAGAGCAGTTTAAGATATTGTGCAGTAATTCCTGATTACACTTACTTACTTGTAGACCGTTGACCTCAAATGACCTTGGACTTTCACGAAAAACCCCATAGATTGTCTACTTAACGGCAAGCTACACACCAACTTTTAGCTTCCTGCAAAGTTTTCATTTTGAGATACTGTGTGAACAATGTTTTTAGAGTTTGACCTGTGCTGACCTCAATTGACCTGACCAATACCAACAACAATTCCAAACCAGTTCTTCTTAAGGGGAACCTACTCACCAAATATGAGATGTACCCCAGTTATCCTTCTGAAGTTAAGTGTTTACGAACAAGTGTCACATTCACACACACACCATCACCATCGCATATCGATTCATTCTGCCTTAGGCAATGAATAAAAAAGTTGTTTTCTAAAATATCTGAAATCTAATCTAGACACCATTTGTCCTTGATACACAGTGAAACAGCATAAAATAAAAAAAATATGCAAACTATTTCTTAGTTGGATTCTTGATATGATATCTACCTCGGATAAGACAGGAGCCATCAGTGACCCAAGCATCACTTGACTTTCCCAATGTGATGACGAGCTGCCTCCATTCTGAACCAAGGAGAATATCAAAGCAACAGTTAGTAACACATTCTTGAATGACTATTTATCATTGATATATTCAAAGATCAATTATTCACATTTTAAAATTTACATACATATGATCAATTTTAATACTGATTCTCATTTTGTAAAAACAGAAACAGCCTACAAAATGAAACGACATGTTTGATATGAGAACAACCAGAACTACAAAAATAATGCACTCAACCAAAAGAAAGAGAATACGTATAAGCATTTATGGTACATGACACTACAGCAGTGTAGACAGTCATTCTTCAGTAGCAGACTTCACAATTTCAGGTGCACGATATTTCTCATGGTTGGATGAAACACCTGAACAATTAATTTTTCTCAATTTGAAATGAGAATTAGTACAGACTTAATGTTTAGTGTATATATCACTTAATTACCTGACAAGCAGTGTTTCCATCAAATAAATGTGTTGATCTCGATCCCCTCTCACCCATCGCCTCTGCTATATCATACCTACCATCCACCAACATTGAGCAGCTCTAATAGCCCTTCACCTCCACCCCCCATCCCCCTCCTACACCCTTTGAACCTCCAACAGTACATTCTTTCCTCTTCTTTTAACTTTATTCTCTACACTGAATGTGTTCTGGTTATGACTTGTAAAGGTTCTTCAATTTGGAATTATTCTGGTAAATATTACTACTGAACCCAACACCAAAGAATGAAATCCTAGGTATGATCAGAACTTAAAAGGCTTGATCATGAAATTCCACCTGCCAGTACAAAAACTGATATGTTGCAAAATATCAATGATTCTTTTCAACCCATCTTTCCCCCTTGTCCCCAAACCCTCACTTAAAGCAAAAAGAACTTACTTTATTCTCCAAAGGCACACCGATACTATCATCTGTACAATTCCACTGTTTTTGTGCAGCTAATGAAACGGCTGGAGTGTGGAGCCTAATCTGTCCTGCTGCATCTTCGTAGACAATGTCTCCTCTGTCCTCACAGTGGAGACCTTCCTCTGGAGATGAATTGCAAAGCATTAAAAACATACATCAATGCTTGCAGATGAATGGCAAAGCACTAAAAACATACATCAATGCTTGCAGATAAATTACAAAGCGGTTAAACATACATCAATGCTTGCAGATGAATTGCAAAGCAGTTACAACATACTTCAATGCATGCAGATGAATTGCAAAGCAGTTAAAACATACTTCAGTGCTTGATGAAGAATTGCAAAGCAATAAAAACATACATCACTGCTTGCAGATGAATTGCAAAGCAGTTAAAACATATATCAATACTTGCAGATGAATTGCAAAACAGCTAAAACATATTTCAATGCTTGTCAATGAATTGCAAAGCAGTGAAAACATACATCAATGCTTGCAGATGAACTGCAAAGCTGTTAAAACATACATCAATGCTTGCAGATGAATTGCAAAGCAGTTAAAGCATACATCAATGCTTGCATATGACTCTGAAAGCAGTTTAAACATACATCAATGCTTGCAGATGAACTGCGAAAGCACTTATACATTAAAACTTGTTTTATTTACTGATCAGTAAGTATTAACTCTCTTGTTTCAAATAATGTAATTTTTAAACCAAATTCAAGTTTGACAGGCCAACCACTGATCATAACCATTTAGAAACAACCGAGTGTGTGTGACCTCTCTTTTACCATGTATAGTATTAAACATGTTTAGATATGTGAAGAATGACTTTGTGAAACTGAACTCATCACTTAGGTTTATCATTACTACTTAGGTAATACTTAAGTACTAGGTAATATTTATAATATAATATTAATAATATAATATTAATTATAGTATAATAATAATACTATTAATAACATTAATAATGAGGTACTAATTATAACTTAGGTAAATAATAGAAGAGCTATTTAGGTCCTTCCACAATACCAGTTATGGACTGAACTAATTAGCCATAAAAAGCAGTGACCTATTTGCCATAAGTGAGTCACCTGCCTGATTTTGTACTAATTCAAATTGGGACTCAACATAGAAGCATGTTCTCCAAACAGTCTGCCTAATCAAATTCACTATTTTTTAATTACTGAATTATATCCTATATTTTCTCCATAATTGGTTGGATTTTTGAAGCATAATCTACACCCCCCCCCCCTAAGTTTTAACTTCAATTTTATCTCGGAAAAAATGATTCATATCCTACAAGTCTCCCTAATTTCTTTGGACCTTTAAAGCATATTTTCCCCATCCTCCCCTGCTAAGTTTAACTTGCTTTTTTGTCTTTCTATCATGAGGTACACTGCACAAGAAATTGCGGTGGAATTATACATAACCAAGTAACAATAAGTAGAGCAGGCTGTCTTTATTCTATAATAACGGGAAATATTTGGTCAAAACTTACCACAGACTGAGCAAACTTGAAATGTATCAAACAATCTTTGTGAAAACCCAAGAATATGGAATATCTCATGGAGTGCCACCTAACAAGAGAATAGAAGGAATTTATGTCAATCTGTGAGGGCGCAAGACATCAAAAACATGTATAAATACACAGAAACCACACAAAATTAGACCAGCCTTCTGTATACGATGGCCCAGTTCACCCAACTGGCCAAGAATTACTCCTTAAAGTGAAATCACACATATAAAAGAATGAATCATTCATTTCTACTCTGACGTTAACTCAACCAGAGACTTTTGCACAGTATGCAGTAGTATCTGTAACATGTATGCAAAACTTAAATCAGCAATTGTGAAAAATAAATTTGAATATGTTTTATTTTCATTAGATGCAAGAAACCTCAGATAAAGTCCACCTTGCATGTGTAAGTTTCAAAGAAACATAACATTAAACCCATACCTATATACCACACGTATAGCATATGCACCTAACCTAGTCTACTTTTCATATGCGAATAGCGGCTGACTTATTTTCATTAATTGTTGACGATTCCCCTTGGCAACTATGAAGAAAATACTTCACATAGTTCAAAAGCAAACTAGCTGCTTCCGACAACAAGAAATACCACTCACCAAAGTAAATTCCTTCTCATCATATACATCTTCTTTCAAATAATTTGGACAGAAGTTCACCAGTCCAGCGATTGGTCGATTAAACTGATCCAATTTACAACTGGCAGCGTAGGCAAAAATTTGCTGAAATAGAAATCAGGATCATGTAGTCAGGATCATCAGATCATACAAATTTGTGGATCAAACAAATTTCATATAAATTTAATACAGACTTCTCCACTTCTCCATCATTCAAAACTACAAAAGGAAGTTGATTCACTTGTCCTATTATATTCCTGGAATAGCTTGACTTAGGAGATACAACTGTACACAAGTTCAAAAAATACCTAATATTATTGATATTAAATCCAAATATTAATATGCAAGAGGAAGCAGAAACGACCTACTTTGCTATTACAGGCAACTGTGTGCTCTGCTTTAAGGTAGAGAACAATATCTGTGTCAGCCAAACCAACACCATTTGGAAAAACGACCTCAGATGGCTCTGAGCCAGTTTCTGTCCAGAGTGATAAACCCTCTAAATGATCATCAGGTATCTGGCCAAGAAAAGAAAAGAAAGGGTAACATGAGACAAAGAACAAAGAGAACTTTAGGTAAGGAAAGGAAAAAAGGGGAACAAAAAGAGTCTGTAGGAATGAAAGTGATGAATGTGACAGTGTTAAATATGATAGAGTTTTGCATTTACTACTTTAGATAAGCATGTTATAAATTAGTTTTGAAAAGCGCCTGATATCACAAAAATACAAATGCTTCAAAATTGTCATAAAATGGTCTTGTTTGAGTGTCACAGAAAACTGTGAGATTGTGATTTCTCCTTCATACTAACAATAAACCCATCCAAACATTTCTCACCATTTTTATGAGAAACAAATTAAAATTTTAATTTGCCCAAAGTTTAAAAAAAAAAAAACCAGGTTTTTGAGAAAAATATTAATATTCATATGAACAGCAGGAAGATTGACCATGAAATATTATGAACAAATAGTTACCATAAATCCATCCAAACATTCTTCCCCAGTGTAGGCAAAGGAAGTAGCAGCACATTTGTTCATGTTGACACCGTATAAGAACTGACGGGAACAGGCAGTAGCAGACCTGGACAAAATCAGCGGGCCCTGAACTGGGTACACTACAAAATAGATGATTAAAAAAACAATTTAGGGGAGAAATGCATCTACTTTACACAGAGATTTAGGTGATTTTGACACTTTTAGTGGTAAGAATAACAGTTCGCAACTTTAGGTGCTTAGTATATTGCAAATGTGAATATAAAGCACCCATAAGAAGCTTAAACAAATCTTGGACCACATATATATTTCACCTATGTTGCAATAATGGAATATCTTGAAAAACAACAAAAGGAATGCATGCATCAAAATTATCTCTAAATTGACTATTAAATGCTGAGTCTAAAACTCTTCAAATACAATATTTTCTGGTTAAATGCGATGAACGAAACTCAGAGCTCTCTCTTTTGAAGATTAAGATGTATAGCCTACCTTTAAATATTTTTGCAATGATGGTGGTAGCTGCTCCCACAACATTGTGGATTTTTTCAATCACTTCTGATTCCATCGGTGGATCAAGATTTCCGATGACATTCTTGATTCTGATTGGTTGGTAGACATGGTCTGCTGATCGTTTCTCTCTGGAGGGTGGATGTCTGTAGTTGAGGGTAGTGGTACTCTGAGAAGTCAGTTGGATATCGTCAAAGATGCATTTGTATTGATATTTATCAATTGTTGGAGTAGTGCCATTGAGCTTAGACTCTTTCTCTGGAGACACTGGGATAGCAACTGTGATCATAAACATGGCAACACAGCAAAACAGCAGCTTGTAGTTTGGCCATTGCAACATGGCCTTGCTTTTAGTCAAATGGACATTTCTTGACTAGGTTATCTGAAATGAAGAAACAAGAAAATATCTCAGATACAAAATAATTGAGGTTGTGACTTTACAGAAGTTAAATGTGTTCAATGCAAAGCTCAAAGAACAAACTATGATGATATATGTCTAAAGCAAATAAAATAAGAATAAGGTTTTGACTGAATACAAGCCAAGTCAGAAATGTAGCATTACAACACTGTCAATTATATTAATTATGAAAGGAAGAATGTAGGCTCAAGTGCTACTTGCATCCTTTTGAGGCCTACCACCAAAAAATTAAGGGAAATTATTAATGTATCTGGTGTTTTAATTGCCACACAAATCTTGCAACAAAACAGCAATACATCACAGACAGTGGTTCAAGATAACCAGACAGCTGACATACAAAGTAAGTGGACGATGAGCGCAAACTTAGCTACTGTCCTTTCAAATTGCTTGCAACTATAATGAAGCTCAGTATGCACATTTTTAATCATTGCAGGGTGAATCTTTCACAAATGTGCCCCTTTTAATTGTGTACTTGTCTCTTGAAGTTACATACAGTAGGGCCTATATATTGGCTAGCTTAAAATGAGACAATGTGTTCAGATTGGGAAAGTTAAGTTCAGTTGATTCAATGGAACATGACTGAATGGTATTACTACTTTCTGTGGGGAAATATCAGGTTGCGAGGCGCCGAGGTCTTTTAGCTGTGTCTGTAGTAACTTAGTTAAGTCTACACCCACGTCCCACACTAGATTGACTACGAAGTACGATGTCGAGTCGGCATACTATTAACTTGCACTGTGCTGTTATATAAGGCTTAACATGAGGCCAATCCATGGGGGGTAGGGACTTTGAAGCCGATCTAAACCTTTCGGCTCTAATTTGACTTACTTCGTAAGTTCCCTATTGAATATGAAAAAACGAATTATCAGTGCCTTTCCTACACATACCTTCCTCTCTTAAACGCTGGTTATTATTGCATAGTTTCGGACTTCTCAGTCGCCAGTGCAAAAGCCTCATCAAGCAGGACAACCATTATTAGAGGGCTGGAAGAATACAAGTTGTTCTGTGTCAAACCGATTGCGTAACAGTTGTTTGCTTATAATTTGTAAAACTGTGTTGCCAGTTTGGAGCAGGTAAATATTAACCGTCCATTCGTCAAGTTGCATGCAAATCGCGTTCCCGCTGTTTTCACCGAACTGTAACTTGTAAGCAAAAAGTAGATACAATCATCAAGGGGTTCTATTTCGAGGATAGGTTACTACAATATAGAGTAGCAACTCTACGCTAAAGATCTAAGCAAAATACAACGAGGTTCTAGCTAAGAAAAGTAAGAAGCCAAGGCGCTGGCTAAACAGCTTACTGTAGCCTAGGCCCTATACCGAAGCTAAGAGTGTCCTGTAGTGTAATACAGTACCAGATCAGCGATATAAATTATGGCTCACGAACAGTAACAGCTAGTCTTCAGTTACACTAAGTTCGGCGCGACTGCAAGGGTACCATGGGTCCTCACATTAGGAGAAGGCCTAAATAAGGGTTACCACTATAAGCCTGGTTCGAAGAAATCAAAAGTTAGATTGAGCATAAATATGTTAATTTTGAAAGTGTAGGCCTATTCACTGTAGCCTTGTAGGCCTACCAATACGATGTCTCATGAGGGTACTTGAGAGTAAAACGTGTGATGTCACACTCACAGATGCACACAGAGAGCAAAATGTCATATTCTGCTTTATTATTCACTTTATTGTTTTGACCTTGGTATAAATACTACTTTTAATTACCTAAGACTGGGCAGGTTACAATCATAGCTAACAACTGCTGGTTGATGACCTGTACTTTAGGCCATGTGATAATGACCACCGCCTTGCAGGCTCCAAATACTCCCACTAAAAATAATCATTATTTATAAAAAAAAATTTAAAAAAATGTTTGTTGTTGATACAAAATAGTTTTCTATATCTCACAAATGCAAGTTAATTCTCAGTCATCAAGCAGGAGTACAAGGATATACAGTAGCCTATCTTCACAAAGGCAGGTATGCATGTACATTCAGTTGTTGCCAAAACTTATTTGCATCACTGGTACATCTTCGCTAGAGTGCCACTACTTGACAACTTTATCTTACTAGAAATAGAAATAATGCAAAATGGAAGAGAAATGCCTCATGCCATTTGAAAAATTTTCAGATGCAAATCTAAAACTTTCATTCCCACTTCGTTATTGAATGTAGTTTAGTTTTGTAAGTGTAGATTTCCTGGTGATTGTTCTTCTTCCCCCTACAGAAAAACATCCCAAAAGAGAGTCTAATCATGAAGAAGTTTGAACGAGTACTACGGACATGGTTGACCCTGATTGCCTTCATGTCATTAGCCAGTTCAGTCCAATGTTTTGTTGAGAGCACCCTAATCATCCAAACAATGTACAGTCAACCCACGGACCAAGGTATATAAATGACAATGACAACAATTTATTTCCAGCAATTGTGTACAGTACTGTACATGAATGATTTTTGATATACAATACCATCTAGAGAGACAGGTAAACAGAAAAAAGAAAAAGAAAACATTCATCATGTTAATTGATCTACAATATTTAAGCTATACAAATGCATGGAAAAGGAGAAAAAAAAAAGAAGCGCAATGCTTATAGAATGTTTTCCCCATTTGAATATAATAAATATATACATATACTGGAGAGAAATTGGTGATAGGAAACAAAACTCCCAAAGAAAATTAAATAAATACTGCACTTTAAAAAAACAAAAACAAATTACCTTTCTATTTCTATGATTTACCTGTATGATGTATGTATAAATTAAGCTCAATCTTCAGTTCAGTGACATTGCTAACACCTAACACAATTGAACTTATATTTTTATGTTGGAATTTCACAAATGTTCTCTTTTTTTTCTTTCTTGTAGTCAACGCTTTGATCGGAAGAATGTTTGGCACATGGACGATGTTGTCAGGAGTTGTTAGACTCATGTGTGCTGTTTTCATTGATAATAGACCGTAAGTACATATATATTACGTGTAAAGGTATAAATGATAATCTGACTTTGTTTCTGTTCCTTTTCTTACCTGCATCTTCAGGAACAAATAAATAAAATATTGTAAATATTGCTCAATACTAGCATACCAGGCGAAGCTATTGAATTGCCGCAATGCAATTGCTGAATTTGCATTGGTATTTAGGGCACAACAGTTATGCTAAAGTGATCAAAAGTAGCTATTGGCGGCGACTTTATAACAATCTATGGGTGATACAAATACAACTAACCGACATAAAATGTAACAAGAATTCCTATCCCTTCAAACTTTGGACACTGTTCCTGAAGAAATCAACTCTGCACATGCTCATAGTTTAAATAAAGCTGTTAAAATCTGTAGAAATATGTGAAACTGGTTTGCTAATAACTTCAACTTCCTCTTTCCGTTTTCAGAGTTTATGATTTGACTCTGTTTACATTCATCATGGTTTGGTTACATTTTCTCTCCGAGCTTCTGATCTTCAAGACGACAGAGCCTTCCTTTGGAGTTGTATCACCGATGGTTATTTCAGGTAAGATGTAGAAAGTATTTACAGTAACAATCATATCAGTTGTACATGCATTAAAGGACAAAAAAATGCTTACCAAAGGTTTTTCAGATTCAAAGGTCAAGCGACACGTAAACTTGACTTTACATAATATTAAACTTAACAACTCTTACATTAACAAAAACCCAACACCGCAATTTTTTTCCGTCTCCAAAGGGGTAGAAATCGGTAAAAAGTACTATTACGTAATAGATTCAGTGACGTCACGGGGGGGAGCGCAGAAGAGTGCAAACTGTATATGTTCTGCGCAGTGCATTGGGTATGGAGAAATCTCAAACTTCTCGAAAATATTACCTTCTTCAGCAGTCTGTTACAAGAAAGTTAAGATTTGGATTAAGATGAAAAATCACAAATTGATACATAAGACATCGAACAAAACATCCATTGACTTCTTTTTTCATAAATTCCTTGCATTTTCTTCCTATCAAGCAACATAAACTCCGCAAAAATCGGCTAGATTGACTCGTTCAGGGAAAGCCGAAAACAAATGACGTCATTTGTTTACCAAGTCGAAAGTGCATGATATCGTCGCTTGGAACTGCTTATCACATACAGTTTCTATACACGCACTGTAGTACGCATATATACACAGCACAGCATAGCTTATAAATATCGCGAAATGGCTGCCTGTGGCATTGACACACAGTATTTAGATAGCAACGGCGAAGAAGTAAGGGAAATGGAGGACATGGTGGACGATCGTGGGGAAATTTTTCCCTACATGTTCGAACCGGAGACCAGCGAAGAGGAAGCGGGATCGGACAGCGATGTCGAAATTGATCATCTTGACGGAATATAACGGTAACGTTACGCCAAGCGTACTATACTGTATATAGGATAGTTGTGTCACTAGTTAGGCCTAGAACCGATAAATGTTTCCTAACTTTGCTCATACACTTAGCTAGCCAATTTGTTGATGGGGCAGGAAAATTAACATGAATGTGCGGTCGAGTTAAGTTAAGGAAGTTACTATTTTCCTTAAAAGTTGTGGCAGCACATGCCCCAGGAACATGTCACACAGACATATTTCATTTGGTTAGTAGATTGAAGGAGCCAATTGGAAGAGTGCACAACAAATTCAGAGGTGGCCTATTATTAATTTCCTAGCAGTTGTAGGCCTAGTGGCAAATTAGTGAAGTTACCACAAATCAGGGAAAGGGTGGGGGAGGGAGAAGGTGGCACCTCACACCAGCTTTTTGTCATTTCCGTTTGAGCTAATTTCATAACCAGATTTTCTCAATCTAGGGAATGGATTCAGAAGTGGGAAAGAGTTGGAAATGAGGCAACATCAGCCTGTTTTATTTTCCTTTGCAGCATTGTCCCAACAGAGGCAAGACTTCTAAGAAGATGTTACTTGTAAGGAGCTTCAACGGTAGATTGCCCTTCAGAGGTGCCCCTTTTCTATTTTGACATGTTAGTACAGTATGCCCCAATAATTGAGGTTGGTATGAAGTCATTGAATTGGCTCTTTATTATTTGAACTGGTTTGTATTGTTTACAGGTGTCATTGTGGCCAATGTGCTGTGATGCCTACAGCAAGGGAGTGTAGATGCTGCAGCGAAATAGATAAGTAAGGACTGTGATGGATGAAGAAGGTGCTGCATGCATCACCTTACACCCAGGTTTTGAAGCTATGTGCCTGAACCCATTGTTTCTTCAGACAGCCTACTACATGTACCGTCAACAGTATGGTGGACGTGCACAGGAAAACAGGATCCAAGAGTAAGTATAGAATACATTATTTTTGTTATATACCTTTATTCATTGCTCTGACCTGCTGTTGAAAGATGTAACAATACAGAGGGTGTATTCATAGTTAAGTTTTGTTTCGTTGTGAAAGGAATAACATTAAGATATAGATTTGATCAAGAAAATTTGTGCACCATGTTCAAAACCTGCTTCTGATTAGGTCATTTTGTCCAAAAACTGGTGTAATGCCCTTGAGGCTAACCCTTATCATGCTGACTGACATAGTAGTCATTAACACTGAGCCATGGAACCAAATGCCACACAAAAAATATCCACCATGCTTGTGCACGATCCATTTACAAATTTTAGTCTCCGAGATACAATGATCAGTTTGTATAAATGGCATAGCTAAGCTTACTTTAGGGGAGGCAGATTTAGGGGCCAAGCAAATTCTTGAAATCATATAGAAATTTATTTTAAAATTGACGTCCCCAGATGGCTACCAAGCTTTTGTGTATCTTCATCTTTTATAGCTGGTTTTCATATGATTATTTTACAGGAAATACAGACACACAGCATACAGACAACTTTCACGGATGAGCTAGCAGTTTTTAGGGAAGGAGATTTGTGTTGTTCTCCCATCCTATGCAGTAAGGAGGATTAGAGAAGCTTTACCATCTGAACAGTATGAATGATTTAAATTATCAAGACTGTGAGAATGTGGACTGTTTATGCCAAGTCATAGTATCATTTCTGCAAAGTTTTATAGAAACAGGGTTCAGTCCTGTCTGTTTTGTGGCTGAATGGTGAACATTTTGGAATTCCAGCTTACATTTTTCTGGTTCATGGTATTAACTACAATTTTGGATGAAATTTTACATTTTCAAGTTTGGGAAGTACATAACAGTAATAAATAATAAAAATTCAAGTTAATTTTTTGTATGTATTCTCTCTTGTAAGCAAAGCTGTCACTTCTAGTAGCCTGCCAACAAAATCTGGATGATTGAAATCTCAAATATACTAGGTTAAAATAGAAGAATAGTTTGAATAAAGTACCCTCAACCACTATGTCAATGGGATCTGGAGAGCTTAGGCTTTCATTTTAATAAAAGTGTAATGCGAATCAATCTGAAATTGTTCATTATTCCATGGAATATCAAGGTTACCTGATCATAAATGAGATAAAAAAAATCACATTTTATCCCATGCGGGGAACAAACAGCAAATTTCTGTCAATTCTTTTCGAGAAAAACAAAAAATTGGCAACATGTTTGAAACACCAAAGTTGCATACAAATAGTAAGTCAGCATGAAATTTATATTTATGAAGTCTAAGCTCTCTAGAAAGGAATACTTGTCATTGGAACTTTTTTTTAAATATAATGTTATCATTACTGATAGTTAGTTACAATGGAAACCAGATGTAAGTAAAACTTGAATGTAAAACTTTAGCAACTTCCCTAAAGGCTGGTAGCGACCTGTTAATTAACACTGCTCTGCAGCTGTGCCATACACCATGTGAACAGACGATTCACAGAGTCGATTGCTCCCCACTACATTGAAACAAAATTAGAACTTGGGAGGCCATCAACTACAGTACTTCAGCAAAGCTTTTGAAATCTGCTTCGGTGTTGTTTTATGGCATCCTCATTGTTCGGATGAACATATGAGCTTGCAAGGGGTGGGGGCTCTTTTCTGACAGGAACAGGACACTCCTCTCCCAGAGTTCCACTTCTGCAGAAGTTGTTGCAAGCAGTCAAGAAGTTCCCATACATAATCTGTAGAATAGTAAAGATATGAAGAATAATATAATAATAGTTCATAAAAACATACCATTTAGATAGAGGCATTCCAATCACTCCATTTCGGTCAATATGCATGGCACAGTTGTCGGTCAAGTCTTTGGATGCCCAACTAAGGCGACAGCTGAGTACACCTCAATTGGTGTGGATACATGGGTCAGGTTTTACCTTATGGCACCAATTGATTTTCCAGACTAATCTACTATCAATCTTGAAAATTACCTTGAAGGGTCATCTTTGTCATGTTCAGATGAGTTAACTGATGGAGTGTAGTCCGGACTACCTGGCGGTTTTTGGGTGTATCCCGATGTGGATGCCACAGCAGCAGACAGACCATCATCGCCACTGTGAGATGGTCCTGGTTGCTTTGATGGTATTTTTGTCTCTGTTGGTCCAGTCAGCAACTTCAATGGTGGTAGGGGGACCAGTGAACACTGGACTTCTACATGTGTTACATTCACTGAAAATTAGAATAAACGCTTATTATACCACACACATACAGTAGGCTGCTCTTGGACAGGGGTCAGCTGCCTAGATGGTTCACTTATCTTTTCTGAAGGGGAGCATATCCTGCTTTATGTGGCTGCAAAAATATGGGCCACTCACACCATGAGCATTGCAAATGACTTCAGCTTGGTTTCATATAGTATAACTACAATGTAATCTCCCTTCTCTCAGTAACTATAGCTGTAGCCTTTATATTTTCCTGTGAAGCCATCAGGTATAGCCTCCTCAACCACTCTCGTCAGGCAGGCGGATATGATGGATAAAATACAATGTATATTATCCCCTAGTCAGCCTGCCCGATGTGCAGTTTTAATTGCTATTTTACTTTCAACGAGTACTGTTTCTAAAATTTTGGCCCCTGTACTCACTTCTGCTATAGAATACTCTATAGATGTATGAAAGTTTTCCATTCTTCCTTGTATTACCCTAGCTTACACTTCTCTACCACATTTTCTCCCCCCAACCCCCCTGCCTCCTTTTTGTCTGGTAGCTTGCCCCCCATATACATGCCTCAATGTTTTACTGGTGGAGATTCCTTGTATCCCGTTCAAAACTGACTACTTAAATCTTTAATGCCTGTCACCACCCTCCCCTCCCCCATTTCCCAACTGTTTTTCGGTAATATCAAGCACATGTCTATAAGATCATGCTACCTTTAGATGGGGATGTACATTCTGCAGAATCCTGCCTTTATTTTCACTGCAGTTGGTTGGGGAACAGCTTCTAGATTAATCTAAGTATTGAAAAATGGGAAAGAAAATAACAAGGAAGCTATGAAAGTTCATTTAAGAAAGCAGCTTGATATGTTTGAAAGTACCTGTCACAAGCGTTTTCTCTTGCAACAAAAATTGCAGCCCTACCAACAAAAATGGCAAAATATAAGGATGTCATTTACTGTGAAACATATGAGCTATGACTCTGAGTATATAGATAGGTGGGAGCACATTATAATATTGGGCAAAATGACATCTTATGCTTGTTATTCTGGATTTTTCATGATGTACCACAAATGAAAGTTAATATAGCCCTAGCCTACTCCTAACTTTATCGTCGCCGTACCTAATTTAGGGCCTAACTAACTGAACGAAATTATAAGAATTAGCCTACTGTAAGATAGTAATAATACCAAGTTAGTCATTGTTGTAGTAGGCCTAGGCCAGAAAATACACTTACTCTTTTCCGATCCAGCTTCGCAACTACTGGTCTACTTGTTTCTATATCTTCTCGAGATTTGAAGATACTTTCTCCAAACAGAGAAGGAACGGCATTGTCTTCTAGACGGCGAGCTGTTGGTGTTCCAAGTCCAAGTTGCGCGGATAGGCGATAGGAATCGAAACTTTAACTGGTGAAGGGCGCACTGCACACATAAGATTCGCTCGAAGGTCCAAGCCAATCTTTACTTATAGGCAGCTAGGCTGGATGAGTGCACTGGTACTAAGCTATCGCTGTATACAGTGTTTGACGAACACGAAACTTTCTTGTACTGTTGTGCACCCATTCTCATCTGATATTTTGTTTACTGTTCGTGACGTATTGTTTACGGCTTTGATCTCGGTTAACATATTAGGCATACTTAGTTTTGGTAACATTGGCGGTTCCCCCCGTGACGTCATTATCTTTCGGAATTAGCTTGGTTATTAACTTAATTAAAACAGCAAAGAAACAATTGTGGAACTCCAAATTTGGAATATAGGGTTTTGATATGTAGCTTTTCAATTTGTCTAAGTTTGAAGGAAATCTGTTACGTGTCACTTGACCTTTAACTTCCCCTATTGCTGTTTATTATTGGTTCTCATATTTTGAAATTTCTTTTGTTAGTACTATTAGTTGGTGAAGTGTGTATATATCAATATTGCTACAGTAGAGTTTAGTTTTGAGATGTAATTCTGTTACTGGTGAGTGTTCAGACTGAGATATTTATGGTTTGACTTGGTTGTTGGTCCTCTTTGATAAGCTACCAACACACCCCCTGCATTTTCTTTGAGTACCGAGAGCATGTTTTTCAAGTAGCTGTTTGCTGTTCAAACTCACACTGCACATTAGATTCATGCAAGTTACTCAATTAATTTTATCCCCAAAAGGCCTCCATTCTCATATGCAAAGCTAGAAATCCCTTAATTGGTCATATTTGGCATCATTCTTGCAAAAACGTAAATTTACCGAGATTATGTTGTTGCTCTTTTCCAGATAGGTAGAATATGAACTTCAGAATTAATGCCAGTTCAAAAAAACTTTGCTTCTAAGAGTTTTCACACCCTTTCGTGAATTATCTACGTTTGTTGTTATATTACAAGTAAGAAAGAATAAACAAGCTGATTTTGGTCATCCACATAGAACTGGTCGTCTTGGACAACTGGACGTCCATCAAAAATTTTGCCCTGACTTATGTATAAGTTGTTAGTTTCCATACTTCACAGATCACCTTGGGAATTGATGCAGGTTATCAGTGGTAGTCAAGGTATTGCTAGGAAGACAGCACACCCAACCCAAGCACTTACATACTGCATTCTGGATGGAAATTCAAGTGTTTATGCCCCAGACACCGGAAGTGAAAACATAGTCAATTATCTGATTTCCTCTTCTTTGTTTTTACATTTCTTTAGGTATATCAATGGTACTGATGATAGCAGGCTACAAGTTTATCTTCAACCAAACTGAGGACACAGTAGAAGAACAAAGACCTGCAAATCAGGATACTAAGAAAGCAAAATAGGCTCGCAGAGTTATCTGTTTTTATTGCATATTCAGCAATATTTTTGACAAATTTCTCTTGTACTCAGAAAAAGTAAAGTTTTGAAAATGAAACTTTGTGCATGTTCAGACATGTCATTTCATAATGTGGTGGTAATTTGTAAGTAATGTTTCTTTAAAACTTAATTATGTCTTGAGAATTCAGTTTTTATACTCTGCAATTGCTTACTCTTAGCTGACAAGTTTAATAAAAGGGACATGTTGCTGCTGGTGCTGGTGCTACCAGTAACGAGATTTGTTCTTTATATATATGCAAATATATGCAAAGAGGCTGATAGTCATTATGTTTTTTTTTTTTAAACCTGTTACTTAAACTATTTCACACCATATCTTGTATATATCACTGATGAATTTAAATGAGACAATGCAACAAGGACCTTACTGAAAGGTGGCGTCTGTCCCCGGTCCAAATCCTGTCTTTGTTTATTTTGAGTGGACATCCAAATTCCAGTAAAAATGTAGTGGCTTTTCTTTAGTGCAAAGGAAGTGTCAGTAAAATGTTGACAAATTTGAGGCTAATCATGGTGCTGCTTTGTAGAAATGAACCCAGCCTTAACTCAAAAATCATACATCATTTTTATAACCTTCAATTATATGATTATTATTTTTTGAATTTGGTAATAAACCCTTTGTTACATCAATCGTACTTGTAACTAATACATTCATCTTGTTTTACCACCAACCTTACTGGTGAGACAACCTTAAACGATATTCCAGGCTTTCAAGATGAACAACCAGCAAGATTTCTTTAAAATCAACCTTGATCAGTACTTGGTTCACTCTTCATCCTTTATATCAACAGTAATGGACGTTGTTGGAGAGTTATTTCTGTTAAATTCTATTAAATAGGAATTATTACTTTGTATCTAGATTTATTTGTGCATTTTGGTATCTAATTATTTAGGAACATAAATAAATTTAAGCAGTTGATACTTAGATTGAATCAACAGTACAAGTCTGTATACATTCAGCATATAGGAGAGAGTAACAAATTAGGTCCGCATTGTCACCTGGCAACTGTGTGATTGATGACAGATTGTGCAAACAAGCTGAATTCTTATTGCTTATTTTGGTTATTTACTTTGCTCTCAACTAGCGTAGTGTCAAACCAGATTAAGTTGAATTGCAAACTGGTAGTGGAATATTACAGATAAAGTGGCAACCCTGTGAAATCGTTGGGCTGTTGTATGTTTTGTTTACAACATTGGAACTCTGCATTACAAAAGCATGTCTTTATTCATCCAGAGTTAATTACATATACTTACCCTAACACAGTAAACTGTATTCAATATAAGAACCTATACTTTAAGGTTGTCAATTTTGTATCTTTAACTTTGATACTTTTCTTCATAGGTATTTGTTACTGTCTTTGAATTCTATTCACCCTTTTCAAATATTTATCTATAAATGTTGCATTCCAGTAATGTAATTGCAACGGATATATAAAATACCTTGACTGTACACTCTTTCTACTTCAACATTCAATGTTGGGTTGCCTAATATTTCATACTCTTCTCTTACTATTTTTGCAGCTTAGCTGATCATGCCTTAACTCTAAACTCTTTCTACTTCTACATTCAATGTTAGATTGACTAATATTTCATACTTTTCTTTTACTATTTTTGAAACTTAGCCGATAATGGAATATATCTCAAAAAGAAGTGAAAATTATAAACTAGTTGAGAGTCTTGTAATAATGTGTTCACTCTGATGTTAACTTGTCTCTGGTTACTGAATTATTTAAGAACATTAGTTAGTCCACTCACATTCCCTTCTCTCTTTCACCTTTTACTGGTTTAATTCACAATTAGCAGATCACAGTCTGGGATGACCAGGGCAGAGGAGAGGTTAATAGGACAAGGGGTGGGGGTGATATTATACATTGGAATTTTAACGAAAGCTAAAATGTTTGGAAGGTAGATGATCTGAACATCAGCTCTAAATAAAACCAGTGCACATACAATAATTACCTTGGGCAATTACCGCTTGGTGTCACCAGTGATGACTGCAGTATTACCCTGCCTGCCCATTGTAAATAAATCCCCTCCACATTCATCAAGGTATATTTTCGTGGCAATGGTGGAAATTATCCTGAATTGGGATCCGCATTTCTGGAGGCAATTACAGATTAGCTTCAGTTTGGTAAAGAAACATTCCACACCCAGTATTAGAACTTGCCATTTGTGAATGTATACATTACATATTGGAAAGTTTCAGTGAAACTCTTATAATTAGCTTCAGTTTGGTAAAGAAACTTGCCCACACGGCATTAGAACTTGCCAATTGTGAATATATACATACAAATTGGAAAGTTTCAGTGAAACTCGTATGATCGGCTTCAGTTTGGTAAAGAAACTTTCCCACACTCAGTTTTAGAACGTGCCAATTGTGAATGTATACATTTCATATTGGAAAGTTTCAGTGAAACTTATAATTAGCTTCAGTTTGGTAAAGAATCTTTCTCAGACACGGCTTTAGAACTTGCCAATTGTGAATATATACATACAAATTGGAAAGTGTCCGTGAAACTCGTATGATTAGCTTCAGTTTGGTCAAGAAATTCCCCACACTCAGTTTTAGAAGTTGCCAATTGTTAATGTATACATTGCATATTGGAACGTTTCAGTGAAACTCGTATGATTAGCTTCAGTTTGGTAAAGAATCTTTCTCAGACACGGCTGTGAATATATACATACAAATTGGAAAGTGTCCGTGAAACTCGTATGATTAGCTTCAGTTTGGTCAAGAAATTCCCCACACTCAGTTTTAGAAGTTGCCAATTGTTAATGTATACATTGCATATTGGAACGTTTCAGTGAAACTCGTATGATTAGCTTCAGTTTGGTAAAGAAACATTCCCACACTCAGCTTTAGAACTTGCAAATTGTGAATGTATACATTACATATTGGAAAGTTTCAGTGAAACTCTTATGAAATTGAAAGCATTAGCTATGTACCACACAGTGGTAGTTTTGAAATTTTGTCGAGTAGAAATCAAATAAAGTTTATGAAAAAAGTTGCTGTAGCAAAAGAAACAAGACCAGCTGTTGTTTACACATCTAAGTAGATCTAATCGCTAAGATTAGATAAGGAAAAGGATTGCCATCAGGAAGGCAAACTATTTGGGTCAGGCATAAAGGGAGCTGAAGAGATATCCCAAAGCCCCATATTGAGACATCTTATACCACCATGAAGATATCAGTCGCTATCGTCTTGCTTTTTGCTGCATTTTGTGCAGGCAAAAAAAGTTACGATGGGTGAGTGATGAAAACTTTATACATTTGGTTGAATTCTATTTCGTTTCATTCTTCGGGGGTTGAAATAAGCTTACTAAACCATAATCAAGAATGAAATTTTCATTGCTGTTTCTTCTATTCTAAAAATCTAATCAGGCCCAAGTAGGAAAAATGGGAATCAGGTCCAGTGCTTATCTTTGCATCGATTTAATTTCTTAATTAGAAGAAATCATTTCTTTAATAGTACCCAATTTTGTACATTTGAGCTTTGTGTAAGAAATGCATATTTTACTAACAGCAAAGAGCAGCGCCATTGTTTATCCTTAAATCTTCGACAACAGCAATAATAAAGACAATAATGTGATAGCAGCTGGGTGTAAGTAGAGTTGATTCAACTTTACGAATAGACGTATAGCCTCTTGTAAAGTGCTCTCATTAGGAATGCAAAGATATGAACTATCTGCCTACTTTATCTAATATTGACAGACCAACATGGTCAATGAGATTTGTATTTTGTTTTTTGTGCTGCAATGGCTTTCGAGAAGAAAGAAAATGCAAACTCATATTTTTAGTTTTTATATAACTGAAACCTGATATTAACCAATTAGAATGAGATTTATTTTCAAAATGGAGCGGTGGTCTATGCATATGAATGTTACTGATTTAAAACATGTTCATACAAAATTAAAAGCATTTCATGTAATTTTATTGCAGGTATTCAGTTTATCGAATTACTCCAAAAACAGAACGTGGAAGAGTTGCGATTGCAGAACTTTTTGAGGGCAAATCACTAGGTGTTCAGGTAATTACTTTCAACTGCATGTTTTAAATATGCATGGTTAATTGTATTCTTGCCAGATAATGTTGCCAGCCTAATGTTACAAGTACAGCAGCCCGAAACGTAGACTAAGTCTTTAATCTAAGAATAAATGGTATCATAACGCAATTCAGTAGATAAAGCTTCTCTGATAGATTCAAGCTACAAATCCTGATATATGCCGCATTTGGTTATAAATCTTCAATTCCACGGAAAATTTAGATTAGATTACGCGCTGAAATTGTTATCGATTTTTTTTTTGTGAATTTATGTACACTTTTGGTAGTGTAAGTTTGTGTATATATATTCGGAGGGAACAGCGAGAGCGAATCGTATTCCTTAGATGACGTCACATGACGTCATGAGGTTAGGAAAATTTTTCGGGCGAACAAACTTTTCAAGCCCTGAATAGCGTAAATTAATTCTCAATTTTCGACTAGAAAAATCAAGATTTTAACTGGCAGAATGGTTGATATATGTTCTAGACAACATGCTTAGATGGATCCCTAAAAGATAGGACGTTGAAGTTTTCGTGTCATGGCCACTTTAAATTAAGCAATTTTGTAGATCTATCCAAGTTTCTCTTTCAATGGATGAAACTTTATAAGAAGCATGTGAGGACACATTGTTCATATGCACCAGTTATGTGCTATGATACTACAAGGAAAACGAGGCAATAGTTTACTTCCATCTGGTTTCTTTCAATACTAACAATAATAAATGTCATGAATATTGTCCTCATGCAAATATGCAACACAGTCAAATGATGCACATCTTTGTCAACAACCTCAGCCGCAACTTCAACAAGCATTTTACTGTGCCACTAAAATATTATATCTGAGTTATGTAAATGATAAAGTGACCACTCCTAAATGCCTAGAAATAATTTTTAGGGCCAGAACCTGCAGCGGATTACTTTTGAAAACTTTTAGCGATAAACAATTTTGAGGCAATTTATCCTTCTATTTACACTAATAATTATTGTAAAACTCTTTAAAAAGGACACAAAGAACCCTTCTATGAGACAAAAATTACTTTGAAGTATTTAGATAGACTATTGAACGAGTAAACTAATTGCCCTATTGCCTGCCCAGCTGTTACTGAGTATAAAATTCTCACTGGATCTAGTCGCTCTGCAATTGGACGATGAGATAAGATTGTAAGATAAGAACATAAGCAGGGCACTTCCAGATCTCATGATAATTCTGGTTGAAGCATTATGTACTATTTAAAACTCAGATGTTGCTGCTTGTATGAATTGTGGCTGAAACGTATTCTTTAGAATGTTTTACAGACTGAACTCAGGAATAATGGTACCATATTTCCATGTTATTAATCTGCTATTGTATGTACTCAGCTAGAGAAATGAAAGTGAATTCTGACCCCATATGGGATGAATGCTCATATTTGCATAAGTCAGCCTAACATCCCAGTTAACACTGTACAGTACAATAAACAGTAGCTGTTAAAATATAATATATAGTCTTGCTGTTCCAGTAACAGTTATAGTTAAGCCCTAAAACAATCTTCGAAATTCAATACCCATAGGTTTGCTAGCTAGATTAGCTACCATGTACGAATGCTAAAGACGTGACATCCAAATTGCCAAATATAGCCCCATCTTATTCACTTATCTTTGTGTTCTAACTAGGCGATCCATCGAAATTGTAATGAATGGAAAACTCAGTTGAGCTAAACTTTATTTTTCTGCAATGTGAAATAGCTTATTCATAGCAACGTTTGGCAATAAAGAAAAAGAAAACTGCGTTGCTAAAAGTTATTGAACTCTAAAATGTTCCAAAATATTCAAGGACTCACGTCAGCCCTACTTTTGCAGCTGTGTTTGAAGTTGATTATTCACACCAGTATATTTACTTGACAAAGAGATAAGATCATACTTAATAATTGATGATCTAAACAGGTTAGTTATTCTATTCTTCTCCTTCTGGCGCTAGGCTATTTAGCCCCGTGAGAAATTAGACATATCTTAACACACTTTATCACAGTTAAGAAAGGACATTGACCATGCATGTGTCCTTACTTAACATCAAGTTGATGACTGGTAGTAGATCATATGAAATAGTCTGGGAATACAATAGTAAATCATCCATGTTGTTTTTATAAATAAAATAACAGCCTCAGAAGAATTAAATCCTGCTTGGATCGATATGTCAGGCCCACTTACTTTTACACATGATGGTTTTCTATCAATAAAGTATGTTATGAATAAGACTATAATCTTTCCCAAAGTGCCCTGTTCACTTCCCAACTCCCCCCAAAAATATGGTCACCTTATGTCATGAAGCCAACCAACTTAGTAGGTTAATGGATGATTTACTATATATTGTATATTTATAGCTATATATATATCATAATAGTAAAGAAGAATCCACATGTACTCCAAAAATAATACGTGCAACATAAAAGATGAATTCATGAAATGTCCACATAATGTAGGCTCATACAGTACATTGCAACTGTTATCACATGCTTGGTGTAAGGCAGCTAGGGCTTACTTTTAATGTTGGCTCTCTTTGGGGGTGGGGGGGGGGTGGTCGGGCTCAGTGGGTTTGGACGTGTTATGTTGTTGTAACGGCAGTTGGATATCAATCTGTTCTGTTCATGATATTTCTGATATATTTGCATCAATGATATCTTTCTGTACATTATCATTTTTTTCTATATTTTTTTCACCCATGACTCTGGTTTGTATTATTTTATAACTTGCAGCTTGACTTCTGGCACATGTCCCACACTCTTGATGACCCTACAGACGTAATGGTACCTCCTAGAGTTGCTGGAAGAGTAGAAGACTTTTTGAAGAGGAGAAAGTTGGAGTATTCAGTGTTGGTAGGTCTCATATAGTACCTACTTAACAACTTTGAAATGCAAATATCATCTAAAAGTCAGGGATCTGTGGCAAATGATAACATCTTCTAGAACTGACTCGTATTTGTAGCATTCATAAATATTTTGAATAATTTATGAACTAAACTTGACATGACATGTGTTAAGAATGATTGGGAGTAATAACTACTATTTTAGTATTGTTAGGCAGGTACAATATGTTGTTGATTTCTATGTTGACATTGCATGACTTTCTTACAGAACTTAGTAGCATTGAGTATAGTCACACATTAGACCACTAGCAGAATGGGAACATGGGTTATCTCCCAGCTGATGTTACATGAGAGGATCATACAATTTCACATAAAGTACACAAACATAGCATATACATAGTTCAGGAACTGGTGGGAAATGGGTGGGGAAGGAGGGGTGTTCTTGAAAAAGTACCTGTGCAAATGTCATTGATGAGTTCTTGCTTTCTCTATCATATCATCGTTTTAAGCTCTAAAATGAATTAAAGAGTGTCTTTTCTACCATATGTGAAGAATAACACTTTGGTGTTCGGACATAATACAGGTCATAGAGCAATGCAATTGCAAACAAATGCATGATAACAGTAAATTACAAATAAACCCCCTCCCCCATTGCTCCACCACGAGTCAGTCCCCACTTTCTTAAACAGCCCTGGCTCAAAATTAACTAAAATATTGAGAGGAGAATCTGTATTTTCATTTGTAGATTGAAAATGTTGAGGACTTGATTGAGCCCCAGGCTACTTGCGCCTATGACATAACTCAGGAAGAATTCTATACCTGTTACCACACCCTGGATGAGGTGAGTTCTATGGTTTCATAAAGTATCCTTACTTACAGACTTGTAATATCATAATATTAATGGAATTGTCCTAGCGTGGGATCAGAAGTGAAATATCTTTTAATATTGAATATTTAAATCCTCAGCATTGAGATCATATTAACTTTTTATGCAACTTTCAGGTTTATTTGGAAATTAATAAAACCAAAACTATGAGACTATTGTTCTTCCGTATAGATTGATTCTTGGATCGCTAACTTTGCAGCTCTTTACCCTGAAAGGGTGTCGATCGTTCAAGCATCGACCACTCACGAAGGAAAAGACATTAAGGCCATTAAGGTATGGTATGTGTTTTGAAAAGTCATTTTTTTGGAGGTAAAGGAAACGGTGTTCGGGAAGGAGTGGGGGGGGGGGTGGATCGGAACCAGAAAAAGCAATTGAAACATAAGATATGTAGTGTGAATGTTTTTTCAGATAAATCATGTACAGATATATGGAAAATTTATATTTCTGAAATAAGAGTGATAGAGTGGTGCAGGAGGGGAGGAGAGGGAGATAACATCATCAGAGTTAAGTTAGTTATAAGTGGGTCATTTAGGTACTCGAATGAATGATGTTCTTGTTTATTTTTTGTAATATATCAGCTGCTACTTACTTTTACTAAATGACAGAATGGTTGGGATTTGGCTTAACGCCATGTTCAAGAATTGAGTCCCGATGACATGATGACAATTTTCCATGGTCATTACAAAAATATCTAACAGGAATCATGGTGTCCTTCATGTTATCTCATATGGTCTTTTGTGTCTTTATTTTTTTTAGTTTGCAAACTAAAGCAAACATATGGGGACATTGTGTGTGAATTTAGTATATGTTACTGGTTGATACTGTCGTTATTTCATCGTAGTGTGTTTCCTGAAGTCAAATCAAGTCAAATGGAAGAGAGCAAAGAATGTTTTGCTAGAATGGGGCTCATACCATTGGCCTCGAGATTACAAGCCCTGTGTTCTTTTCCATTGTACATAACTTCCAAGCCAGGTTTTCGTCACTCCTTTACTTGAAACCTAAGTATACCTTGTCTCACTTGATGTGATTCATTTACAAGAAGGAACGTAAAATTAGTCGGCTTCTACAGCTAGCCCTATTGTCATAAACATTTCCATTCCTTTCTCCTCTTTTTTGAGAATCGTCAAAGATATGACAGTCAGGGGCACAGTCATATTTAATTTTACTAATATTTTTTTCTTCAGATTTCTGGTAAAAATGCAAACAACCCTGCTGTTGTATTCCTGGGAGGTATCCACGCCAGGGAGTGGATTTCACCAGCTACTATGTTGAACATTGCTAAAAAAGTAAGTACCCAGAATTTGGCATAATATGGCTAAATTATGCCTGACCATATTTTCATTGTCATAACCAGTAACAAAACTGAGCAGGTGGGGGGGGGGGACATAGGTAAAGGTTGGGGAATTGGGTGGTCTGGTAGAGTATGTCTGAGAAATTGCAGATCAGTTACAACTGACATTTTTTCTACCTGAGTGAAAATTTGCAGAAAGAGGGGAAGGGAGGGGGATTGGGAGAAGTGACCAGAAGCCATTTACTTCCTCTAACTTATTATGAATATACCATATATTATATCAAGATTCATACTGCATGACATGTAAGTATACATCATAGTTCGTCATGTTAAGAGCACTGTAAAGTAATACAGACACAGTTCCATTCACTTATCTGAAATAATCATGAACAATCCTCTTAGTACAAGTATTAGAATAGGTAATCTTGGTACAAGATTATGTTGGATATAAACATGTGTTAAGTTTGAAATCACTCCCATATGCCAGCAATAATTTTAGAACTTGACAGCGATTGATCTTGCCAGGTACCTTTTTCATCTCGAAACATTCATTCATATCTATGTGCTGATCCCTTTGTGTGATATTTGTGCCCAACATTTATATTAATATAATTTATTGAAATTAAATAACAGCAGATCGTCAATAAATCGGTTACAATCTTTTTCGTAATCTTTTTCTCGGAGGTATTCAAATGGAATTATCAAGGAAATTCTGCGCACAAGAATATACAGCTTTATCTTTCAGGATTTGTGCAAGTAAAATACACTAGAACCTTTTTCCATTTGGTCTTTTCAGCTTGTGGAAAATTATGGAGTAGATGAAGACATAACGTCTATCCTTGATTTCTATGATATTTACATTGTACCAGTTTTCAACAAAGATGGCTACGACTTCAGCTGGACTGACGTAAGTATGGATATATATTTCTCTTTTGTTTCATATTCTCGTATAAAGTATTTCATACTATAGTCAGCATTAGCTATATTCTGATTTTAAAAACCAAATTTATTATATGTTCTTCATGTGAAATCAAGTAAGAGGATCGACAGGGTATGGATATTACTGCACATTTTTGTCAGTTTGGCATCCTAAGGAAGGCCGTAATATGTAATGCTCTTCTTCAGGCCAAACCCAGTTGGTTATACATTTAGTTATGCTCCTGCCATATATTTCAACTCTCCTGATATCTCGGGGATGGTCTCATTACTTTTGGCACTCTGTCAATCTGTGAAATTCCTTCATGTATAGAAATTCTCCAGACGTTTCTCCTAATTCTTGTTCATGATTCAAATTATCATCATAATTGATATTTCTTGTATCGGATTCACCAGCAGTCGAAATAGTACATTTTAGTGAGGATGTAAGTTTCTTTCAAAGATAGGAAGAAATGCAGTTTCCAGGCAACTAGTGGTCGTAAAAATCAAATTGTCGATCAGCGCCGACCACAGCCAATTGGAGGTTATCTTTAGACTCTCCAAATCTTTCACTCTCCCAAAATTTATGTTCTGCCATTCTTTTAGCCCAAATTTGGAGGAGGAAAGGGTGTGGGTTATTTGGGAAGGGGACTCACAAAGATTAGCGGTGTCTGATCTAGGGTGGGTTAGATTTAGAGGGGATTCCCTCAAGCATGATGGTCAAGCCTGCCTATAGAAAAACAGTCCTCCTCTCAATCATAATAGTTTGTTACATGATAGCATAAACTACACCAAGTACTGCCATCTGGATTCATCCTTGAGCACACCCAATTGACCAGCCACCGTGTGATTGTAAACACACGGGCTCTGATGCGACTACGTTCCTGTGTAAAGACAAATTTGGCTTGACCACTGAAATAGTACACTGTGTATTGAATCATGAATTTGTTTAAAGGAGCATTCCGTATGGCTTCCATTACCAGCTCGGTCGATATTTCATCTCCCCTGTTTTGGGCCAAAAACAGGGGACTTGGGTGGTATTTGCTTTACGCAGGGGAGACCATAATGAGGGAACAAGTTAAGTTTCAAAGTCTGGTTTAACAAACGCTGAATGGCATAAGATGAAACTTTCTCATGTATAAAAAGGTGAAGAAAGTGTTATTTTATTCATTCATAACAGGACAGGATGTGGAGAAAGAACAGAAATCCTAATTCGGGAGCTGCTTGTGTTGGTGTGGATCTGAACAGAAATTGGAATGTTGATTTCGGAGGTAAGTGACAAATATAACAAATACAGTGTGTTTTTATTTGGTTAAATCTCTACTATTTAACTCAGAAGGCTGCCATGGAACTTTCTTAATAAGTTTCCACCTTGATGAAACTTGCAAAATAAGCCAGGAAACATTAAAATACTTTATTGATCATATTTATTAGCGCCAATGTGTTTGTTGATAATATACCAATACTGATATAAGAAAAAGTCATTGTTCATCTAAATTCTATGCAAATTGTTCATACTCCACAAATCACTTGTTTAGCTGGTTTATTAGTCTGTTCAAATATGTTCAAATAAATATGTTCAAATACGTTTACCATTCAGTGTCGACTAAATTACATCATTGGTTCCTCTTAACACAGTTATCTATGGGACAGATGCCTTAAGTAGAGACTGTCAGTTTTAAATTTTGACTATTTGCAAACAATGTAAACAACATGAAATAACTTTGGTGATCTTTATCTCTCTTCATTAATGTTCATCAGGCACCAATGTAAACTGCATGACACCATTGGTTGTTGATAATTTACCAATCATTAGTAAATTTTTGTATGAGTTTCATCTTTAGTATACATGACATGGTGTCATATATTTGATAAATTTATTGTCCAGGCGATGGGGCAAACAATTTGAAGTGTTCAGAGGTTTATCATGGAACAGGACCATTAAGCGAAGCAGAGACATCTGGATTGGATGAATGGGCCCGAGCCCTCCAAGCAAGCTCTGGACTTCATGTATTCATAGATTTCCATAGTTATGGATTATACTGGATGTGGCCCTGGGGTTACAGGACTGGTCTCCCCGCAACACCAGATAATGATGAACAGGTATGCACTGTCTCGAAAGAGTCATTTAGAGTATGACAGATGTTTAGTGTCCTTTCGTGTCTTCATCTAAGAATAGCGTTAATGTAGAAACTTGCATCTATGTTACTGCTATGCACACATAATTATTACTTGTATGCATTCAACATTATTGACAGCAACGGTATTACTCAGCAGAACATATGTGACAGCTAAATTAAACTGTTGTTCCCTATACTGCTACACATCATTAAAACAGTGTGCACTATCGAAATGCAATATCATTTAAGGATATTATCATAACGATTGTCTGAAAGGAACATTATGGCAGCAATTTTTTATTGTTTTTTGTTTTGTTTTTAACATATAAAATCCCAGAATATATTGCTTCTGGTTAACACCTATAGCACAGAACTGTGCATTAATGAGATGGCCCAGTCACAGTGCTATAAGTCTGTTCATAGTAGGGTACATACACAAGAAAATTCAATAATAAAATCTTGTTCAAATATGGTCAACAGTTGCGTTCTATTTCAGCCAAAGTTACTTTAAATGTGTCTTTATAATATGATACTAATTATATTAATTAAATAATAATATCGACGTGGAAGACAATTATCTGAGGAGGTTAAGCAGCCGCATATATATGCATGTGGAAGAATCCGATTAGCTTATATCCTACACTTCTATATCCGGTGGCGATCTTATCTACAGCTCTTATCTCATTGCTTATCCAATTTTTGTAATGTTTTGCTTGCAGGAGACAGGTGCTGTACAGGCTACAACAGCTTTACAAGATGTCTTTGGTACAACATACAAAGTACATAACTCAGCTCTCATGTGTGAGTAGCAAACGTGAAATCTTGTCGAATGAGTTTATGATGAAGTTTATAAATCTAGTTGCCCTGAATTGGTCTGCTTTCATCTAGCTTCTCTCTCTTGACTTTGCTACATACATATTACTTCTACATATCTGATTTACATATCTTAACCTGACTTGTGTACATTTTGTTCAGCCTCCAGAACTTGACCTGCCCATATGTTTGGTTTAGTCTCAGTATTATCCCTGACTTGTCTACATTCTGTCTAGCTTATTCAACCTGACTTGTGTACATTTTGTCGCTGCATTCCATCCAGACTTGTCACCTTGTGGTCTATCCTCTCTATAAACTCCACTTTTCCAAACTCTAACTAACCTCTATATTACCTCTATAAACTCATATACTTTCTGTTACGGCTCTCTCTTACCTGATACGTCTATTATTCCTCTTTAGTCTCTATAGCCTGACCTGGTTTTGTTCTGTGTTTTACCTTGAGGTTACCTACATTTTAATCATAGCGGTTTGTTTTCTCTCATCATTTATTCTTTGTAAAAACCACAGTAGACTTTTAAGGTTGATCTATTTTGATGTTCTTCTACTTTTGACACCCAATTTTCACCTATAACGTGTCTATATTCCGCAGACGCTGCTGCTGGTGCTACTGAAGACTGGGCCTACCATACCGCAGGAGCCAAATATTCCTACATTGTTGAACTGAGACCAGAATCTTCGGATGTAGGATTCTTACTACCAGACAGCCAAATAGAAGCAACTGGTATAGAGACATTTGAAGGAGTAAAAGCACTTCTTCTTTACACGTCTACAGATCCAGATCCTGTCGCTAAGAAAGTAGATGTCCTTCCATAATCGTATCATCCTATCATGGTGAATCATATCCTAACTGATTTGGCAATTTGTGTCCTAGCGTGATATATCATACTTACTTATAAGAATGCACATTAAAATAATGCAAAAACTAGAAACAAATTTTCTCGTTTTGCTCAGTCTGTGAAGTTCAGTAGATACAGTATCTGTTCTTGCAGGACTTTTCATCTACCGCTGTTGGGTATGATGGATATATCGGTGAGTGGGAGAATTCAGTATTTTGGTCTTCATTGCTGACTGACCATAAAAGTAAAATTAAGTTTGTCTCGGAATTCAACTTAAGTTCATCAAGGTTCCATGCAAGATACTTTAATAATTTTGAGTCAATATTAGAATGAGTGAATTACACAGTACATGTTATCCTCCGAGTGCATAGTGTCACATCAGACTAATGTACCGTTTACTGCTTAAATGATACCTGAATGTATGATATACTTAACAGTTAATTGTAATGGTTCTTGCTTTTGAAAAAAGCTTGGATTGACTTTTTGAATAAACTCCAGAATCATTTCAGTTAACATTCGTCCTGCAGTTTTCTTTTTCGAAATCTTCAAGTGTACCTTAAACTCTTATTCTTGTCTGATAAGCTTGGTGTTATTTAAATGTAAACTGTAACGTTCTACTGAAAAATGGGCAATAGGTCACTCACATCTTGCAAGGAGAGGGGATAAATGGGGGGGTGGGAGATCCTAGCCCCTGAGGAATTAAGGGGGTGCATAAAACCTCAGGTGATATCTTGTTCTCCAACAGAATCAACATCGATGCATACATATTAGCATCAGAAATATAGTTCTTTGTCCAGTTGAACCACATTGCAGTGCATTCTTGACATGATATTGAAAGTAGCAATGTGTTATGTGATGTTATATACAGATGTGTTAAAGCAAACATGATATTGAAAGTAGCGATGAGTGTTGTCATGGTATATGCAGATGGGTTAAAGCAAACATGATAGCGATGTGTGTTGTAATGGTATATGCAGATGGGTTAAAGCAAACATGATATTGAAAGTAGCGATGTGTGTTGTAATGTTATATATGATCTACAAAGCAAACGTTCAGATAAACCATCTGATACAGAGGAAAAGGGACAAACACATCATTTAAGTGGTTTTTTAAGTTTTTGGAAGATTAATTTTGGCTGAGAATGTAAACAAAAGGACAAAGTTGTGACTTAAACTTATAAAGCTGGGGGTCTGTTGCAACACCTGTTGAGTCATGACGCGAGATAAGTAGAAGTATGCATCAACTTGCTAATTTTAATTAACTATGGGATATGAATAATTGAAGACCACTTGGCTTTTAGAAAGCAAACATGACAACGTTATGAAGATTTCTGTGGCTGTAATTCTCCTTTTGGCTGTAATAGTTGCAGGCAAGAAAAGCTACGATGGGTAAGTAGTATAGTTTGTTCAAGAAATACTTAGTTTAAAATAAGTAAGTCCTTACAAGCTAGGCTGCCTTTTCCATGCTTTGATCAAACTTCAGGGCCTCTACCTAACTTCAATACGGTTTAACTATATAATATACACAGGATATTTTTGTCTCTCTTACAGTTAGAATCACTCAGAATTTTGCTTCCATGTGTCGCTGCTGTTCCCATGTCTCCAAAAGTTTACCATGTGTAATAACCAGTTTAACACAAGTTTTAGGCATTTTTAGAAAAGAAAAAATTAAGACTGTAAAAGGTTGGCAACTGGCTATGATCGGATTGTTGATTTGGTATTTTTTATCTAAAATGTTTGCTTAAATGTAGAATTGCATTGCTTGCTATTACTATGATGCAACACTATATGTAATTGATCAGTTGTCAGGTTTTCATGAAATAGTAGAGAATATGCTGAGAGGATGATAGTAAAAACTCGCATAAGTTTGAGTAAAGTTGACACTACTTTGACCTACATTTAGGGACTTACAATAATGATGACATTTGAAGAAAATGCCTCGTAATTGTGTTTATTCTATCTCGGGTATTAGTTGTCTTGAATAACCCCAAGAACAGCGTGGAGTGGTAGTTCTGAAGGAATTGTCTCAGAATTGAATCTTTGGAAGCTATGTGGGTGACAAGTTTAATAGGCCATTTTTTATGTGTTATGTGATTCTGAAATAAATATGTCCTTGACATACACGAAGCCTGGATCCATCAGCAGATTGACCTATTTGGAATCTTCTGCAGCTGTTTGAGAGACTGCGTCATACGATATCTTGTGTTTGTTGACATATAAATATAATGGAGTTAATTTGCTTTGTTGATATCACAACCTCTTTTATATTATCATCTTTTTATCAGAGTTCAACAAATAAATATGTTTTTATCTACTGCAGATGTCTTTTTTAGTGAAAAATAGAGTCGGTACCAGCCACTACTAGTTATTTAAACTGAATAGCTGCGTGCAGATTTTTGTATAAGATCAAACTTTTGTTACATACTTTATTTAGCAATTAACTTAATTTGAACCAATTAAGTTTGCTATATAGGCACAGAAAACAACTAGGTTTGCTGTTTAAGGTTTATGTGTATCAGCTGAAACTGATATGGATTGTCTAGAATGATTCTTTATCCACATTGGATTTTAAGCACATGTTCTGATTAGCTGGTGTCAACCAACAACAGAGTTAAACTTATGTCCAACGTGTACCTTTCGAAATCATACTACCTTATGCGATGCTTCTAAATTGTGATCTGACTTATACTGCTGTTTTTTCATTGCAGTGATAACAGGGCTCTCAAGCCCAAATTGAACATAGTGCCCTGTCATATATCGTTAATATGAAGCTCTGCAAAACTTGACAAGCCGTATACAGTCTGTGATTGCAGATGATACAGTACTATGCGTTGATAACTACCAGCATGTACAAGTTTGTTAGTATTTATTTAAGAAGAGATACTTTGAAAGATATTTGTGAAGGTTTAAGTCAGCATGACTCATTCGAACACCTTAACTTGTGTTTTCTAAAATATGTTTTGTTTCTGCAACAAGTGGAACCATATACTATATATATAGTCAGTTCCCTAGCGTGTCATCCTGTAAGCTCATCAGACATTCTTGCAGCTTGGGAGGCTCTCATGCAATCGCCATACTTTAATTCCAAGGTCTTTAAACGGACTGCAGATTACACACATTAGAATCGATATGGCAGCTTCCGATCTGTTGAAAAGTTGGAGTGCCCATTTGGTTACAGATATATGTATAAAATCCTTTTATATATTATATCCAAACAATCATTGATTGTTTGCTTTATCCCAACAAAGATTCATCAGGAAAAGGTATGCAATGGTTAAAGATTTCATATATCCTAAGCTATTTGTCACATTTATAAAACAAGACCGCAAACAGCCCATACAATTTGTATGTTTTGAAGAAAATTGTCAATTGTTGTAACACAGGGTTATTGTCACAGTAACAAGATATGGCTACTACATATTAAGGGTTGGACATTTCTATAGTTATCATTATATATAGGGAAAGTTCTTCAAAATTCACAGGGAAGAAAAATACACTTAACTAACATAAATTAACCTGTGGTAAACAAAACCACTTACTAAATTTATAAAAATCATGCAACCTCATAAAACTACAATTGTAACAACTTGAATTAAGACTTTCACTCTTAAAATTTAACTTTTTGTTGCATAATTCTGTCACAATAAAACTCAAAGTAGAAAATATTTGCTTTTTTAGCTGCATTTTCGTCCGGTAAACTATAAGCTTACGCGATGTTTAGAGACCATTGACACAATGACCATGCATATGCATGGACTATATGGTTCTGATATACCTCACCATTTCTGCTCTGACGGGGCATAGTGGTACAGGCTTTAGCAGAAAGTGACATGAATGCCATATTAAACCAAACATTTACTATATAGTTTACCCAACACGATGTCTGTTTTCTAGTGTATGGGGCATAATTGGAGAGGGTTTTTCCTACAAGAAATTGATATCATGTTATTTTAAAACTAAAGATAACTTACCCCACCATTTCTTTGTTCTGTTGAGGTATAAGGTTACAGTTTTATAGAGGATATGTCACATCATGCCATTTTGAAAACAGAGATAAATTTTTCTGTGTTTTATGTTGCTCCTTTGTGACCAGTACTTGAAAGAAGCTTTATAAACATTTGGTTTTCCACCCTTTTGGAAAAATAGTTTTGTTGTTGGGATTGTGAATAACTAAGAACTTTTGGATTTGTTGAAATCAGTCAAATACCTGGGTTGAGCTAATGCAATAGTATATCTGTATGTCAACTCTGCTCAAAACTAAAAGAAAACACTTATCCATGTCAATTATAACAACTTGGCGCACGGAGCAAGTGAAATAGATTAACTTAATACTGGGAGTTTCCGTTTTCGTATAATTTTTATTCAATTAACTTTTTTTGGCGGAATCAACCAGCAGTTCTCAAAAAACGTTATCACTTGGTAAACAACAGTAGATATATGATAAATGATAAAATAAAATAAAAAGAACTGGTTAGTGGTGAATACAATGGTTAGCTATACTGTTTTTCTAGGAATCTCAACTGGGCGCTCCCATTGGACGCCAAAATACACCAAAACACAGCTGATGATTCAATTAAGTAAACTTTTGAAGTATCTTTTGAATGAAACAGGATACCTCTTGTTAAGGTTTAAGCCAAAGTTTAACAAACCTTTACTGAGATGTGTTGAATGGTATATATACTGAAAAGCAACATCTGTTTGGTGCGACCAATAATATCTGTTATCAGATAACAAAGTGTAAGTCACTGAGTAGATACAATATATTAGAGAGGATTGTCTTAGACAACTTCACTCAGCTCTGAGAGACAAGAGGTATATCAGAACAAAATGAAGTTTTCTGTGGCTGTGACCCTGCTCTTTGCTGCACTTTGTGCAGGCAAGAAAAGCTATGATGGGTGAGTATACGATACTGGCTTTTTTAACAAATGACCTCTAACCATTTCAAATAGACACCTTCGTTCTCTTTGCTTGTGGTCTGTGAACTGTTGATGTATAGTGTCTTTTCCTTGTTCCTTGTCAGTTCCTTGTTAGGCTTATTCAAGCAGAACACAAATCAATTAACACTCTGTAATACTTATTTGCGACATATCAAGTCGTCCTTATGTTGCTGTTGACATTTCGATATATCAAACAAGTTTTTTTTTAGCTTTGTTTAAATTAGTATAATCATCACAACAGAAAAGAAAAACTTTTGGTTTTAACCCTTCAAGAAAATGTGTCGCTTTGTTGCTGAAAATTTATAACATGAATATGGTATGATATGAAACATCTTGCTGTATGTGCTAATATTCTCATAATTTTCAGCCTTTGTGTCATACAACAACTATCAATAGTCTACATTTTAAAAAAAACTGAGAAGCTGGAGTCAACATTCATGTTGGTTACAGAACTTACAATGTCTCAATGTTCTCTCTATAACATATCATTTTTTCTTTGTATTTAATTCTGGTAATCTATTGTTTTGCTTTGCCTGAAATGTAAGTGGTTAAGAAAGCAACATATATATACATAAAATACGAATTAAATATCCAATATATGTTACATTAGCTGTTACAAAGTGAAATGATTTATCTGTCTAATATGGCAGTGGCATATGAGGTAAATCTATTTAAGCTGTATATATGTCCAATTCAATTATATCCATTGTTTTTGTACGTAGACATATATAATTTTGAACCAATTAGCTTGAATAAAATAATTGCGTTAAGTGATTCGGCCTTGCGAATTGGGCAAAACTTTGCAAGTTTAGTGTTTTCATTTATTTATTTATGTATTCGTTTGTTGCTCATTAGTTTTTATCTTTATTTTGATGAAGTAAATATATATTTACCAAAAGAAAACGCCAGCTATGAGAATCGGTTGGAAAACAATGTTTCCATTGTGTTAAAAATACCATGATTTAATTTTGGGCTCATGCTTTTTCTAAAATGTTGGCAGTAAGTTTTGTAGTTTGGTTATTTAACAGCTTTTGGAGTTGATTTGGATTAATATATTGTGCCATCTCACAATGAAATCTGGTTAGAGTGTAGGAGATTAACTAAACCAGTCAGTGATTTAGTTTATTTAAAATAGTTATGCAACAGTTGAGAGTTTCCAACATTTCCAACTTCTTTTCAATTAAATTTGCCAAATACTACCGTAAAATTGTTGGGGTTTAATCATATTCATTGATTTAGCTCACTCTTTTGTTGTCACTGGATGGGTGAAACAAATGTAAACCTTAACTTAGCATGTGACTTAAGCATGAATAATAGTAACCTTAGAGTTACGTTGGTAGGTATGGAAAAATAACTACAACTTAAAATTCAAAATGTACTTCTAAAATTGAGAATTTAGTTTAGTTCTTTCAAGTTTTTTTTAAGACTCAGTGAAATGCTATTGTCATTCTTTCTTTATAAACTCACTTTGAGGTGGAATAGTTATTGCCTAAAACTGGATGCAACGTATGTCAGCAGATACAGACGTAACAGACAAAACATACATGTCACTTTAATGTTCATTCTTATTACAGATATTCTGTGTATCGCATTACCCCAAGGACTGAACGTGCAGGCAATTTTATTCAGGAATTGTCAGAGAATGTAAACTTTGGTCAGTCTGTAAGTAATTTCCATTAGTTGCTTATAAATGTATTACCCCCTTTAGTTGCCAAATAATGTTACTTATTAATTGGTATTTAATAAACGTTACACCTATGGTTGGAGTTGGAGTTTGCATATAGTGATGCACCACTATTTCAAATCTGACTGGATCTTTAAATTAAGTATAAACAATTTGAGGAAGCCCTCTTTATTCATTTGGGCCCCAACAATAGCAACGAAAACAAGTCTCTCACAACTACTTTTTCACCATACAGTACTTGCTCTTCTCCTGAGATTGACCCTGCTTTCTCAATTTGATACACTTTTCGTATTTATTAAAGTTTTCTAACTTTCTCTATCAAAACTTGCATTCACCCCAAATGATATTGTAGTAGCCTAATGTCGTTATTAAAGCATGATACCTTTTGTGCTGAAACGGTGTTTCAAGCTTATAGAGCTACTGTACCAATATATTATCATGCTAAAAGACATTGTGCATGTCCTGTTGGGGGCCGAGTATTTTTAGAAGAAACGTATCACAACACACAATTATCACACCTGGAGAAGTTGGTTAAAATGAAACAGAGGGATACCTTTGTATAGAGCGAAAAGAAACTTCCTTGACATTTGATGAATATGAACTTGGTCACTCTCTTTCAGGAATCTGATTAGAATCTGTTGCAGCTGTTTCAAGTAACTATATGTTGATTTACCATATCTGTAATTGTGTTTGTCGCATGATTATTAATTAATCAAACAGCGGCACAATTAACTTGCAACATCACTGTCTCTCAAGAATCTAATTAGAATATGTTGCAGCTGTTTCAAGTATATATATATATATATATATATATATATATATATATATATATATCTATACATATACATATATATATATATATATATATATATATATATATATATATATATATGTTTATATATATGTTCATAAATATATGTTTATATATATGTTTGTATATATGTATAATATATATATATGTATATGTTTATAAATATATTTATATATATATGTATATATATGTAGAAATATACATATATATATATGTTTATATATATGTTTATAAATATATGTTTATATATATGTTTGTATATATGTATATATATATGTATATGTTTATAAATATATTTATATATATATATATGTATATATGTAGAAATATACATATATATATATTTCTTTTATTATTATTATTATTATTGTCATCTTTAATGAGGATAGTCCTGCTCAGTGCAGAAGCACTGCTTTCCAGAGGAGCCCACAAAAGAAATATTACAAAAAAGTTTGGTTTCGTGCCCAGGTTCTTTCCTGGGCGACTTTTTCTTATAAAGTACCTTTATACTTTGAACATTTGTTATGATTGGATCATTTTGGGATAAAGGAAATTCAATTTCTTTTACTGTATAAATTTACAGCTTGACTTTTGGCATGAATCCCGTAACCTTGGTGACCCCACTGACGTGATGGTACCACCCAGGTACAAAGCCCTCGTTGAGGATTTTCTCCGCAGAAGACACATGGAATTTTCTCTTTTGGTAAGAGCTGCATCAAGTGGATGTAATGAAGTAGGCCTACACTCAAAGAAAACTGGTTGGCAAGGCTACGTCCCCGTACTGCAAAAGAGATTATTTTCTTGACAATTTCTATTAACTTCTTCATCAGGCTATACATTCCGATAAGGGAGACACACTGTCCAAAGTATCCCATGTGAAAATGAAAATTCCATGTCAGATTGATCCACTCCCTTGCTGTACTGTTTGCTTTGCATTATGATTCAACAGAATCATATATGTGCAAGAGCATGTATCCATGCCTTCTTCTATATGGCATCAGCATATCTTAATATTTACAATCATGAAAACATATGAAATTGACTAAAATAGGCAATTTTTCAAAATTGGGATTTAACATAGGCTGCTAGACCAATGAAGCCTCCCCCTCCAATTATCCCTCTTCCCCATGGCACCAGCACATGCTAATTGTTGCCAGAGATTGGAAAGAATTTCTAAAAAAAAAACATCTAAAGTCAAATGACACTTATCGTTTTAAAATTCTTATTGTTGTTATTATTGTGTTCAGCAATAAAAACGCTTGGCAGCTTCCTTTGACTTACCACAACTACACAAGTCTTGTAAAGCTACTTAATGTTGTTTCACCAGTTTAAGATTTTACATGTGAGGTTTACAGATCCAACCGCCAGACGACATATAAACCCCGAGTCTCACATATTAAACCTGTGAAAGTTAACAGCTCTATGTATAATTAAAAATGTCCCCTATGTGCCCCTGTAGTAATAGATAAACGTTATATCTGCCAACTACTTACCAGGGACAGTAGGCCAACTGTACTCCTATAAAATATCAATTTAATAGCAGTGACTTCTCCCAAGAAGAAATGAAATATTCATGTATCACACAAATGTGTCAAATAAATCAAGTTCTTTCCTATTTCATTCAATATTTACACACAAAAATTTCCTTTCCAGGTTGAAAATGTTGAAGATGTGATATATCCACAAGCTGGTGGTTGTGGTACCGATAGTACAGATCCAGCTTTCTACAATTGTTACCATACCATGGATGAGGTAAATTTGTCATAATGCCACAAACTGTATTATATCATTTGACATAGATTTCCAGTTTCTTTTATAACAAATATACATGATTTAAATCATCAGGTTTTAGGGGGTCTGCTGCGTATTGTGATCTTTAGTCATGACAAAACAAATTGACTGGTTTTTAAGTCAAATTGTTCAAGTAAGTTGAAGTGTTTTGCTGCATTGCCATTTTTCAGTGTCAAAAGTTGCTGGAAAGATTTTAAAATCTGAAAATTAATTTTAATTTTTAAATTAATTTTGTTAAGTGGTAAAAGTTTGATTACATTTCTGTAGTTTTCAAATAAAAATGGTGTGTAATTTCTATCCAATATGTGTTGTTGGAATAGTTTCTTAATATTTCATATTTCTTGCAGATTAACGTTAGTAATATTATTAGTATCAACTCGTCTGTCAGCAATCAATCATTACAATATGTAGGGCTGTAGTGCCGTCTTTATTTCTTACATAATATTTTTTTTTAACAATTCCAGCTATCTAGAGGTTCCGCAGGCTAAGGAAAGTTACTATCTGTTCCATAGTTTGTTACAGATAGACATATCATTTATCATGTCTCTGCCACATATTGTAACATAATTAGCTGCCTATCTACTGTTGAATAATTTGTATGAAGATGGTTGCCATGTATTAATTTCTCTCAAGTGGTTTTTTTTCTATCATATTTATATTAATTTTATATACTACATAATTAATAGACAGTATTTTAAGTTAAGTTGTAACTTTTCTAGTTTTTTTTTTGTCAATTTTAGTATGCTTATTACTGCAGTGTTTATGTTACTGCGATCATCATGGTCCCATCTTAGTTCTGCTTGATGTGTGTTTCCTACAGACGGATTTCAATATTGTGGTCATGCAATTGTGGTGTATATTCAATTACAGATCGAATCTTGGATGGATGGAATAGTTGCCAGCTATCCTGGAATAGCTTCTAAGGAAGCCGTCTCAGCAACGTTTGAAGGCAGGACAGTCAGTGCTATCAAGGTATGAGGGAATCATTTGGTATAAATGCCTAAATATATGATGCTTACATAAAAGTATAGTTTCATCTGAATGTTATTATGGCTGCAGAGGGTGTATTAAACTCTACGAGCATATTCAATGAGAATTCATGTTACACCTCTATCATATGTATGTGACCCAATCTCAGTATCTCTTTTTCTTAATTCAAGGCTCCCTTATGACTGGTATATATAATATCGTTAACTGTGAATGACTGTTTCTCGTTAGTACATGTTATAGACTTTTTTTAGCTGGAGGTATATACACTATAGTAGAATTCTAGCTAGGGTTGGAGAGGGGCTGAGTATCTATAGGGGAGGGTTAATTCTTGCTTTATTTGGAGTTCATTCAAACATGTACTTCCCTTCATGATGCCAAGTACATTACTGAGGCAATTGCGAATGAGACCAAATCTAGGTGCTGGTTTTATTTCCAGCAAGTATGTTTACTTTGGTACTACAACCTTAATACAGTAATAGAATAATTTACTTGACTTACTACTGATCAATCTGCTCAATCCTGCAGATCAATTTGTTGTTGTTTTAAAGGCATTGAAGACCGGCCCCAAACCGCGTGCGGCCATCTGAAAAAGTTAACTTTACGTTGCTTGCAAGTGACGTTTTGTTCGTGTCGCTACAAAATGCAGACAGTTACGAAACGTGATACCTTGTTATCTTTAGCTGGACCTGAGATGTCCATCGCTGTATAGTTTATACACTGTGCTATGAGTATTGACCGCAGCTGTATGTACTGACTGTACACTAGTGTCTAATAATCGACAATAGCAAGTTGTGTGTATATTTTCGGGGATCGATGGTTGTGTCTGTTACACCTCATTCGAAAGTAGGTCAAATTACCGGCATTAGACGTTTCTTTTTGCGAAGTCTTCACACCCTTTAACTTTATGATTATGTTATAGGCCTTACAAGCTTGACGTCACATCAACTTTGACTGTTGCATATATGTCTGACTTTTGTCTTCTCATGTATGTAATGAATCTCTCTGACCGTGATACACCGAAGCAATATGCGACAGGCGTAACACCATGTGACGAGTGATAACACCGTGGGACCGATGCTACATTATGTGACAGGTACTACATTGTGCGACAGGTGTAACCTACACCATGTGACAGGGTAACACCAAGCATAGACCTGTGTCATTTGAAAGTATGCAAACTAAAAGAAAATACTATTTTGTTCTCATAGATCTCTGGTCCAAATGCTAACAGACCTGCTGTTATATTCCAAGGCGGTATCCATGCCAGGGAGTGGATTTCACCTGCTACTATGATGAACATTGCTAAAATGGTATAAATTAAACCTCCTAAACATATGGCCCTACAATTATGTATTGTTGATGTTTTTGTATACCCATACCTATACATGGTATCGGTACAATTGTTAACCTCTACATACTTGATAAAAAAATATCATATCTCATTGTATACCGTATAGGCTAGCCTGAGCCTAAGGGGGAAGGGGAGGGCGGGTGTGCAATTTTCAGGAAAGTGGAACTCAATTTCGTAGAGAAGTCTTCAGTCCCATATTGTTACATATACCTGCAGAGTGATGCAATTATGATTGAAGAAATAATCTGATCTCATCTTCATCTTCTTTCAGCTTTTGGATGACCATGGAGTCGATACAGAAGTAACTGCAATTATTGAACACTATGATATCTACATTATACCTGTCCTGAACCAAGATGGCTACGCTTACACCTGGACTGATGTAAGAATCGATGACATTAATCTTTGGAATATTTGACGTTTCTGTTCTTTGGCCCTGATTAATTCATACATCCTGGTTGCTGGTGGAGTTATGGGTGTGGGCAAAAGAGGATGATGTTGGCAGAAATAGTGTTTGAATGAAGGGATTAGATAATATGATAGCTGATAACAATACTGTTCAAAAGTGTTCAAACGGGTAAACTTGCATGCCATTTCAACTGAACATGATTATATTTTGCAGATTTCATCTAATCATTTTCGATCTTTAAATTAGTACTTGAGACCTGCCTTTATGCCACAATGTGGTTTATACTATAATTCAGTAATAAGTACTACTGTTTGAATTATGCATAACAAGTCATTTTGTCGTACTTTACTGTCAAAAAGTACCAAAAAGAAGACGTAGACACATATTACAATAATATTGTCTAAAATCAGAATTGTTTATGAACCATTACAGGCTTTTTTGGGTGTGTATCTCTACAGACAGCAAGGGAGAATTATGTCCCCACCCCCACCCCCTCTCATACTCTCTATCCCCAAATAACTTAATCCCATGTAATCCTGCATTTGAACAAGAATTATGTCAAGTTGCATCTAAGCTTTATTTGATATCTTTCAGTAATGGAATTTGGACTCTATTCACCTCGTCGTTCAGTCTAAATTTCCTTAAAAATAAATGACCACAGTCCTTTGTTTTTTCCTGGACAGGACCGTATGTGGCGCAAGAATCGCCGTACACCTTCCAGTGGTCGTTGCTACGGTGTAGACTTGAACAGGAACTGGGATGTTGATTTTGGTGGTGAGTTAACTTTCACATTTGAAACCTAGAATTCCTTAGCAGATGCTCCAAAAGTGTGACGATGAAGGTTTTGGTAAAAATGTTTTTTTTAATTGGAACTTATAATATATATATATATATAAACAGATGTACAAAAGAGAATGCAGAACAAATCAATTCTTCAATCTTTCTACAGCTACGAATTTTAACTTAAATGTGGTTAGCTACCGTACGTATAAGCTTTTGCATTTAAATGCTGATAGCTATAACTAAACTTGGCAGCTTGACCAGTGGCGTCGCCAAGGGGGGGGGGGGGGGCCAGGGGGGCACGTGCCCCCTGGAAAACCTAGTGCCCCCCCCCCAAGTGCCCCCCATCTGAGATTTGGGTTGGTAAAAAAATGTATATATATTTTGTTATATTCAACTCCCATCATCTGAGTTGGTTTTTCATAAGGACAAAGAAGCACAGTAATTCGTATTTTCTTCAAATGAGCTGCGAAAAAATGAACAAGTTTATCCTTGAACGTCGGGTATCGAAGTCGTAACCCGCGCCATCACAACAGGTGTCGATATTATCATTGAATGTGTCAGTGCTCACGCCATACCAGCGGATATACAAGTCCGCTTCGCGAGCTACATGACTGTGAGAAGGGAGGGTACTGCAATATGTTGCCTTGGTCTGAGGTTGACAGGTTACGAGCTGACGAAATGTGAGAATGTGAGGGTCCGCAGGCACCATACTTGCCTATATTTGTGGACCCATATATTAACCCTGTTGTGTAGGGGTGCAGAGGTCATTTTAGGTCAGATGCTTGTAGGAACAAATGGCGAATGTTCACACCTGCATACTGAGCCATACTCGATGTGTGATCAAACTTTGGATTGCATGGTGAGATCCCTGATAGGAGCCAATAACGATGCTGGAACCTGTTACATCTTAATAGATAATGGGCGAAAACGAGAAGGACAAGAAAGGAGTCGGGGTCATGCACACATTAATTCAACAAATGTAGGTTCTATTGATAGGGTTAGGCATAATATCGACAGCATGTGGTTCATATCCTCTGCAAAATTCTACGCCTTGTTAAAATCATTACCTCAAAAATAGCAATTTCTGGAGATATCTTCAGATCGAATTTAGCATCAAATGTGGCAGCATTTTGCATCTAGCCCATCCTCCGTATGCGAAAATTTTACAAAGGGGAGGGGGCAGTGGCGGCGGAACCGGGGGGGGGGGCTTGGGGGCTCAGCCCCCCAATAAAAAAGTTGAGGGGCAAATGCATGATATGCCCCCCAATATTTACCAAGGCTCCGAAACGTGCATCTGCCCATTTTTCAATGCATACTTGTCGATCTGTCCGATGCACACGTATACTATATAGGTGTAATAATTTTAGTAAATGCTGGGGGACCCTCGGCCTGTCCCCTGGCTATAGACCATATTGTCACCCCAACCGCGTCTTCACGCCCCGTGAAAAGTGGAAGCAGTGAGTGTGAGTACCGGTAAGCGCAACATCTTAGGCCAATGACTTGCTTCATTTCAGCCAGTTCTCCAACATCCCCTTACTACACTCAAAACCGTCTTTGCGAGTCCACTACGAGTAATAGCTACTCTCTTAAAACACCATCGAATATACAAATTACAATGTTTTTACAGACTTTTACGTGCAATCTGAGAAATTGCAGGCTTGAGACCCATATTTTAGGGCTAGGTATTCGCAGCATAAAACACTCGGGAAGTGCCGTTTCCGGCCATCTGGGGGTTTGAAAAACCCAAAATTTTCTTGTACGCTCCGCGCCAACCGATGGTGGTGCTCCGCTTAGATAGTCTCTACACATTAGCCCCCCCCCCCCAATAATTTTCCCATTCCGCCGCGCCTGGAGGGCCACCCCCTCCCCTTAGACTCCTCCCCAGGACGTTGATCCGTATCCACCTAGGTGCCCCCCATCAAATGCTGGTGCCCCCCTGTGCCCCCCAGACTGAAAAGTCTGGTGACGCCACTGAGCTTGACACTAGCTACAAGCTGACCGACGTCAGGCTCTTACATTCATATTTAACGTCCATGATTATGAATTGTTAATTGTCAACAACTCTATAACTGGACGACATAACAATAATCTTGGAGTGACTCGAACCTGGGACCTTATGATTGAAAGGCACCGGCGTTAAAGGGTGTGAAGACCCGCGCAAAAAAGAAACGTCTAATGCCGGTAATTTTACCTAGTTTCGAATGAGGTGTAACAGAAGTGTTAAACACTACCATCGATCCCAGATAATACACACATAGCTTGCTACCGTCGGTAATTAGACATAGTGTACAGTCAGTACATACAGCTGCGGTCAATACCCACAGCACTGTATACAAACGATACAGCGATGGACATCTCAGGTCCGGCTAAAGATAACAATTAAGGTATCACGTTTCATTACTGTCTGCATTTCGTAGCGACACGAACAAAACGTCACTTGCACGCAACAGAAAGTTAACTTTTTCAGATGGCCGCACGCGGTTTTGGGCGAGTCTTCAATGCCTTTAACCACTGAGCTAACACTCCCCTTGGTTTACATAGACTACTCAATGTCTTATTGGACTCTGTGATTTTGATACACTTGGGCACAAATTCACTTGGAATAACAGTACACGTAGCTCCACAGTCAACTTGCATTTTGACATATTCATCCTTCCATTACATTGTGGCAAATATTTTCCTTGGATACTGCATGACTATCACCATAGTTAAGTTCATCCCCTTCAGATTCTAGTGTCAGTGATATCATGGACTCACGATCTGAACTTGAATCATGTGCGCTCTCATTCTGAGACAATATCATACATGTCTATTACCTCTTCCCATTTCCTAGTCCTAACTGTTTTTTGGCTTTTACGAACTGCCACAAAGTAGTTTTGTTTCTCAGCAATAGTTGCAAGTTTGACTAAAAGCTGAGCAATCTTGATTACCCTTTTGCATGTTTCCTCAGGCTGGCACAAATTTTACAAATTATAACGTGAAGTTTGCTACTGTAGCCTTCTTTGCAAAGTAAACCATTGTAGGTTTGCTACAAGCTTTCTTTGCAAAGTAAACCTTATCGTCACTAGGTTTCTTACCCATCATTCCTTTCATTTGGGCTGAGGCGTTTATCAACATTTACAGAGTGTGACCTTTGATGACCCCCAAATGACGCTTGACCTCCACCAAAAACAATAAGTTTCTTGTACCTATTATAGGAAAGCCACATTCAAAATATGAGAACCATTTAAGTTTCCTATCTGTAGATATCATGTACAAGGGTTTTAAGTTTTGACCCCTGGTGACCTTATTAACTCTGCCCTACACCAAATTGTGTAAAATTTTATACTACACAAGGCTATGCTACCATGCATACATGCGCTCATTTGATGTTTAGGTTCTGGAGATACAGCATTTCAGAGATTTACACATTTTGCCCTCTGCAGACCCTAAATGACCTTTGACCTCCACTAAAAACAATGGGTCTGTTGCACTCATTATAAAGAAGCCACATGCAAAATATGAGTGCCAATACAGTCTCCTATCTGGAGATATCATTTTACAAGGGTTTAGATTTTTGACCCATGGTGACCTTAAATGAACTCTGACCTACACCAAATTGTGTAAAAAAATCACAACAAAAGGCTATCCTGCCATGTCTATATGAGCTTGTGTGATGTCCAGGTTGTAGAGATACAGTGTTTTTGAGATTACACATTTTGGCCTCGGCTGACCCTAAATGACCTTGACTTCCTTCAAAAGCAATAGGGTTCTTGTACTAGCTACGAGGAGCCACATGCCAAATATGATAGATAGATATAGACAGATATTTATTCAGCCAATCATATAAAAATACAATGGAAATTGGTAGACAACAAGAGCTCAAAACATTAAAAATTGTAAACAACAAATAAGACGTATAATAATGCACATAGATAGGAAAACGTTCCTATAAAATATTAAGATGAACAAAATATAAAATGTGACATGTACCTACAAAATATTAAAGCGTACAAAAATATATAAATGCCCTCATATCCAATAAAGTCTACAAAGTTTTAAATTGTTTAACGGTATTGGTGCACATTGAATATCTTCACAGCAGAAGGATAAAATCTGTCAGTAAATCTTTTAGAACCCTTAAAAGTACGCATTCTTTTGCCTGAAGGCAGGAACTTGAAATAATCAGTTGCTGGGTGGTAATCATCATTCAATACACTTTCAACACGTTTTAATGTTCGCTCCTGGTAGAGTGATTGAAGGGACAGTAGGCCTGTGCCAATGAGGCGCTACACGTTTCTTATGACAGATTCTAGTTTCCTAAGATCATTCTTACTTTCGCGACCAAACCAGACTAAAATGTTTATAGTTAAATACTTTCAATAATAGCACGATAAAAATTAATTAAAATATTCTGACTGACACCATACGATTTTAGAGCTCGCAAAAAGAATAGTCTTCGTCGTCCCTTTTTCAGAATCTCGTCAGTATTTGTGTTCCATGATAAGTTGTCCATAATAAACGTGCCTAGCAACTTAAATGCGTTTACCTGTTCCACAACAGATCCATTTATGATAGGGTCCTTTGTATTTTTGTTTCGTCTTAAGTCCACAATTAATTCCTTAGTTTTGTTCACATTCAGAATCAGGTTGTTATCGGTGCACCATTTCGCCAAGAGTTTCACTTCGTCACGGTGGCCACTTTCATCTTCGTTGATAATGAAACCAGTCACTGTAGTGTCGTCTGCAAATTTGATGATTCGTGAGTTCTGATCGGCGGCTCTGCAATCGTAGGTTAACAGAGAGTACAATAGCGGTGATAATACACAACCCTGAGGAGTACCAGTGTTTAAAACAATAGATGCTGAAGGAATGTTGCCTACTCTAACAGTTTGTTTGCGACATAAAAGGAAATCTAAAATCCAATCACAAACAGACGCAGGGAAGTTGAGGTGTTCCAATGATTTAAAATGTAACCGCGAAGGAATAATAGTATTAAAGGCAGAGCTGTAATCAATAAAAAGTACTCGGGCGTAGGAACATTTCTTTTCCAAATGGGCAAAAGTTTCATGTATCCATATGGAAATAGCATCTTCAACTGATCTGTTTGCGCGATATGCAAATTGGGATGGATCGAAATCAGCAGGTAAAAGAGTTTTCAGATAGGCTAAAATAAAGCCATCGAACGTTTTCATTGGTACAGATGTTAGTGCAACTGGTCGATAGTCATTTAAACATGATATGTTTCCCTTCTTTGGAACTGGAACTATTATTGCGTCTTTGAATGATCTAGGAACCTCACATAAGCTAAGTGACCAATTAAAGATGTTCGTATAAACTTCTGCGAGTTGCTCGGCACACATCTTCAGCAGCTTGGGGTGATACCATCAGGCCCAGCAGCTTTACGTTCATTTAGCCGCTTAAATTGATATTTTACCGAATTTACGTCGATATTGAATGGCGCAGTAATAATAATAATAATAATAAGACTTATAATGCGCACACACCACTCAAAGAATGTTCATGGCGCAAATGACAATGAGAAATGATACAAATAATACAGAATAATACAAAACAATGACAGAAGAAAAACTTAATGGTATAAGATCATATAAAAGCTTTTGTCATTAAGTGGGATTTTATGCTCTTCTTAAAGTTAGAGAGAGTAGATGTTTTTCTGATTTTTAAGGGAAGTTGGTTCCATAAGCGAGGGGCAGAAACAATAAATGACCTATCCCCCCAAGAATGTTTGGACTTAATTTCAGATAATAAAAATTGAGAGCTGGATCTTAGATTACGAGAGGGGACATAAATATGTAATAAGTCAGAAATATACATTGGACCATGTCCTTTAAGTGATTTATAAACAATAAGGAGAATTTTATACATAATACGATATTTTACAGGTAGCCAGTGCAGGTTTTTTAAGACAGGGTGGATATGACAATGCTTATGAGAATGAGTTACAATACGTGCAGCTGAGTTTTGGATTAATTGGAGTCTATGAATCTGTTCATGTGGAAGACCGAGGAGTAAGGAATTGCCCATATCCAACCTTGAAGTGATAAAAGAATGTACAATTTGTTCAGTTGCCTTATCATTTAAATAGTTTCGTAATTTGTAGATGCCTCTGAGATGAAATGCAGCAGAACTTGTTATTTTGGAAATGTGGCGTTTCATAGTCATATTGGAATCGAAAATTACACCAAGATTACGCGCATGAGTGGAAGGGCGAACCTGAACATTACCAATTGATATGAATGGAATATTAATTTTAGCAAGCTGATGACAAGAACCAAAAAGCAAAAACTCAGTTTTTTCTTCATTAAGCTTCAAAAAATTACGTCTCATCCACAAACGGATATCATTGATGCAACTCTCAAGGCATCTGATGGCTTTAACACTCTCATCTTGAGAAGGACTGAAATCAATGTAAATCTGGGTATCGTCTGCATAAACGTGATATGAAATATTGTGCTTCACCAAAATTCTACGAATTGGAAGTGTATAAATAGGGAACCACTGAGGTCCAAGGACTGAACCCTGTGGAACTGAATAATCCATGTATACAGGATTGGATAATTCATCCCCAATACAAACATATTGAGGTCGTCTGTTTAAGTAAGAGTTGCACCACTCCAGAGCAACAGCATCAATACCCACGAAACTATTCAAACGCGAAAGCAGAATTTCATGGTCCACAGTGTCGAATGCGGCACTCAAGTCTAAAAGGACCATAGCCACTATTCTACCATTATCCATTTCAGAAAGTATATCACTGCTTACTCGAAGAAGAGCAGTCTCAATACCATGGTTAGCCCTATAAGCAGATTAAAAAGGGATCATAGACATCATTGGTACTCATATGATCAGTAATGCGACTAGAAATAATGCGTTCAATAGTTTTCCCCAAGAATTTTAGGTTTGCCACTGGTCTGTAATTCTTAAAACTTTCTTTATCTAAGCCATCTTTCTTAAGAAGTGGCCGAATATGTGCAACCTTAAGGCTATCAGGAAAAACACCTCGTTGAATGGATTTGTTAATGATAATAGATATATATGGCACAATCACAGTTATACATTTCTTAAGCAAGTATGTAGGTAATGGGTCAAGTTCACAAGACTTTGAAGGTGAATTCATAATAACATTATTAACTTCTTGAGTATTTGTACGACGAAATAAAGATAATTTTGAAATGAGTTTTTCTTCCTTCTGAAATTCAGAAGAATCTTCCAGAGAGTCAGTAATAAATGATTTACGTATAGTTTCAATTTTCTGAAGAAAAAAGTCTGAAAAGTTATTTGCAAGAGCATTGTTTGAGACAGATGTTGGAAGAACAGTGTTTCTTGATTTATGTAGAAGACTGTTTACTATTTTAAATAGTTTCTTTTGATCACCTGTGCACAAATCTACTTGAGCAGAGAAATATTCTATCTTGGCATGTCGGATCAAGTTGTTGACAATATTCCGTTGCTTGCAATACTCTTGGTGGTCAACCTCGAGCCGTGAATTCATCCATTTTCTTTCATGCCGGCGACGAATTTTTCGTGCTGAGCGGATTTCATCAGAGAACCAAGGACTGGATGGTCTTACTCGAAGAGTTTTTATCTTTACAGGTGCATGTCGATCCAAGGTGTCTCGTAAAATTGATTCATAAAGATTTACACAGGTATCCAAATCTTGATATTCAAAGTGAGAATCAGCGAAAGCGGAGCAAATATCAGCAGAATAATTGACTAGGTCTAAAGCCTTCAGATTACGAGTTTTAATCGTAACTGAGGGTAAAGGAGGCTTTTGAAGATTCAGGTTGCATGAAAGAGCATAATGATCTGATAAGCCTGGTAAAACACAAATATCAGAAAGCAAGGTTGTACTATGCTCACGGGTTATAATCAAATCCAATGTATGCCCAAACTTGTGAGTGGGATAAGTAATATGCTGAGTTAATCCAAAGGATAACAGCAGATTCTGAAAGCGATGAGCTTTGGAATCAGAAGGGTCATCCACATGAATATTGAAATCCCCGCAAAACATGACATCTGATTGACTAGGAAGATAATCAACAGTCAGTTCTCCAAAGTCAGATAAAAAAGATCCAAAAGAAGAATCTGGAGGACGATAAAGGGCAACCAAATTCACAGTCCGAGAATTCACTGTTAATTCAGCATGTATAGCTTCAAATGAATTGTACACCTTTTCATGTGATTTAATTTTCAGTGAAAGACTGGATCGAAATAAAATTCCAACCCCTCCTCCCGATTTTTCCTTTCTGGGAACATGTTGAAATGAATATCCAACTGGGGTGATATCACCACATAGTATGATGTCATCCTCTCTCAACCAGGTCTCAGAAATGGCAACAACATCCAAACTCTTGTCCTGAACAAAATCAACAAATTCATCAGTAGCATGTCCGTTGTTCACTGGGATCGGCTGGTTACTATTTCCTCTGTCGAACCGTGCGTAAAACTCGTTGAGCTTATCCGGCAATGCTGCATCATCAGTGTTTACTGACCTCTGAGTACTGCAGAGGTTTCCTATCTGAAGATATCGTGTTTACAACCCAGGGCATTACATACACACACTCTCACCAGCACACACACCCCAAGTAGACTGCATAGGTTACTTGCCTGCCTACGGCAAGTAACCACAAATAGATGCTGAAAAAGTATCGATGTAATGTGTTTCTTCCTGTATTAATATTTCCATTGCACATGGTATTGAAGGAAGAAAACTCAACATTTGGTGTATTCCATTCTCAGGTGATGGTACCAGCACACTAGGGTGCTCAGAGGTCTATCATGGAGTTGCAGCTTTAAGTGAACCAGAGACCTCTGGAATTGATGCTTGGTCCAGGGCCCTTCAAGCAAGTACAGGAGTTGAAGTATTCATTGACTTCCACAGTTATGGACAATACTGGATGTGGCCATGGGGCTACAAGGTGGGCCTACCACATACTCCAGACCACAATGACCAGGTATGTATTACAGGCCAGACTTGTTATAAAGTACTGGTAGCTCTAGACTACATAAAGAGACTTTTCATGGACCTGGCTACCTGATTGTAATTCCTTGATGTCAATGTGAATAAACTATTACATATTAAGGTCAATTCATGATCAAACTTAAATAAAAAATAATCGACATCAATATTCAAGATTTAAGTTATTTCTTGTAGCTAAGGAGGGGTTATGCAGTAGAGTAATAATTTATGTTGGTTTATGTAGAACTTCGCAGTGGCGTACTGGCCACACGGGCGTTTGGGCAATGCCCAGTGGGCCGGTGGCGAGATGGGCCGGTGGGCTGGGAAGCCTGGTACAAATTACATCACATTTTTAAAGTAGTTAATAGAATACAGAGGGGCTGTGTAGAATTATATTTTTAACTGTGGGAATCAGTCATGTAAAGACTGTCCTCTCTGCTGCTACAAGGTGCTCCTCAAGTTGAACCTTTCACCGATGCTTACGTACAAGAGCATTGGGCTTGCCTACAAGCTGCTGGTAACGCTACCTGTGTCACAAGTGACATGTGAACGTTCTTTCTCTGCCTCGAAGAGAATCAAAAACCGTTGAGAAGTACAATGACACAAGAACATCTGGGGCGTTCATGTTGATGTCTGTGGAAAAAAGGATCTTGGCCAAACTTGACACTAAAAATATCATTGATGGTGTGGCTGCCAGAAGCAGCAAACTGCATTGGCTCCTATTCTCGTAGACATGACATATGCTCGTGTTATTGAACATATGTTTTAATGGATTTTATTTAGGTTTCTTCTCAATTTTATCAAGCATGTTGTCACAAAATGCTTGAAAAACTAATTAAAATCCAGTCTAAAACATATATATATTGTCTATTTATGTTTACGTTTTTAACTTCCCCCAGTTTAATCAAGTGTTGCTTCTGGAAATTATTTTTTAGGATTTTTTTTAAAGGTTTATTGTAACCTACAAAATTGAGAAATATAGCACCATTTTGGATCTATGCATTCCTTAACTTCAAAAAATCTCAATGGGGAGGGGGACACCCCTCCCCTTTATGAAACCCCTCCCTAGGACGGTGATCACTAGTAAGTAACATATCAATGAATAATTGGACGGGCTATGTGAAAAATGCCCGGGCCGGTTTTAAGACCCAGTCCGCTCCTGTATAGAAGTATTGTTACCTTGCTGTTTGAAGGGGATGCATAAGGGGAGTGTCACGGATTCTTTCAAGAGAGCAGTCGACAACGGCGTAAAGACGGACAGAGAGAGTATATGAGTTTCAAAGGTTCAATATAATCATAAACAACAACAATAACAACAACAACAACAATAAAATTAATATTGGTTACATAGACCAAACTAAATCATCATTTTCTATATATATTCTTTAATCTTTCACGTCTATACTTCATATGGCATCCTTTCTTTCTTATGGTCCTAGCTTTGTTTCGTTGAGGGTTCTGTCAACGTTTATGGTTAATACAAATGAATGTTCTGCCTTTTTCTTTTCTTAGTTTCACGTTCTCTTTCTTTCCTCGTTCAAGCTTTAATTTAGCTTCTTCACTGCCTCTTTTGCCATCTATAAAAGTACCAAAAACACCGAATTTAATTCGTAAAGTAATGAGTCCATGTTATCTCAATGAAGGTGGAAATTGGTTTCTTTTGAACTAAAAATTCTTTCTCTGCCTCGAAGAGAATCAAAAACCGTTGAGAAGTACAATGACACAAGAACATCTGGGGCGTTCATGTTGATGTCTGTGGAAAAAAGGATCTTGGCCAAACTTGACACTAAAAATATCATTGATGGTGTGGCTGCCAGAAGCAGCAAACTGCATTGGCTCCTATTCTCGTAGACATGACATATGCTCGTGTTATTGAACATATGTTTTAATGGATTTTATTTAGGTTTCTTCTCAATTTTATCAAGCATGTTGTCACAAAATGCTTGAAAAACTAATTAAAATCCAGTCTAAAACATATATATATTGTCTATTTATGTTTACGTTTTTAACTTCCCCCAGTTTAATCAAGTGTTGCTTCTGGAAATTATTTTTTAGGATTTTTTTTAAAGGTTTATTGTAACCTACAAAATTGAGAAATATAGCACCATTTTGGATCTATGCATTCCTTAACTTCAAAAAATCTCAATGGGGAGGGGGACACCCCTCCCCTTTATGAAACCCCTCCCTAGGACGGTGATCACTAGTAAGTAACATATCAATGAATAATTGGACGGGCTATGTGAAAAATGCCCGGGCCGGTTTTAAGACCCAGTCCGCTCCTGTATAGAAGTATTGTTACCTTGCTGTTTGAAGGGGATGCATAAGGGGAGTGTCACGGATTCTTTCAAGAGAGCAGTCGACAACGGCGTAAAGACGGACAGAGAGAGTATATGAGTTTCAAAGGTTCAATATAATCATAAACAACAACAATAACAACAACAACAACAATAAAATTAATATTGGTTACATAGACCAAACTAAATCATCATTTTCTATATATATTCTTTAATCTTTCACGTCTATACTTCATATGGCATCCTTTCTTTCTTATGGTCCTAGCTTTGTTTCGTTGAGGGTTCTGTCAACGTTTATGGTTAATACAAATGAATGTTCTGCCTTTTTCTTTTCTTAGTTTCACGTTCTCTTTCTTTCCTCGTTCAAGCTTTAATTTAGCTTCTTCACTGCCTCTTTTGCCATCTATAAAAGTACCAAAAACACCGAATTTAATTCGTAAAGTAATGAGTCCATGTTATCTCAATGAAGGTGGAAATTGGTTTCTTTTGAACTAAAAATTCTTTCTCTGCCTCGAAGAGAATCAAAAACCGTTGAGAAGTACAATGACACAAGAACATCTGGGGCGTTCATGTTGATGTCTGTGGAAAAAAGGATCTTGGCCAAACTTGACACTAAAAATATCATTGATGGTGTGGCTGCCAGAAGCAGCAAACTGCATTGGCTCCTATTCTCGTAGACATGACATATGCTCGTGTTATTGAACATATGTTTTAATGGATTTTATTTAGGTTTCTTCTCAATTTTATCAAGCATGTTGTCACAAAATGCTTGAAAAACTAATTAAAATCCAGTCTAAAACATATATATATTGTCTATTTATGTTTACGTTTTTAACTTCCCCCAGTTTAATCAAGTGTTGCTTCTGGAAATTATTTTTTAGGATTTTTTTTAAAGGTTTATTGTAACCTACAAAATTGAGAAATATAGCACCATTTTGGATCTATGCATTCCTTAACTTCAAAAAATCTCAATGGGGAGGGGGACACCCCTCCCCTTTATGAAACCCCTCCCTAGGACGGTGATCACTAGTAAGTAACATATCAATGAATAATTGGACGGGCTATGTGAAAAATGCCCGGGCCGGTTTTAAGACCCAGTCCGCTCCTGTATAGAAGTATTGTTACCTTGCTGTTTGAAGGGGATGCATAAGGGGAGTGTCACGGATTCTTTCAAGAGAGCAGTCGACAACGGCGTAAAGACGGACAGAGAGAGTATATGAGTTTCAAAGGTTCAATATAATCATAAACAACAACAATAACAACAACAACAACAATAAAATTAATATTGGTTACATAGACCAAACTAAATCATCATTTTCTATATATATTCTTTAATCTTTCACGTCTATACTTCATATGGCATCCTTTCTTTCTTATGGTCCTAGCTTTGTTTCGTTGAGGGTTCTGTCAACGTTTATGGTTAATACAAATGAATGTTCTGCCTTTTTCTTTTCTTAGTTTCACGTTCTCTTTCTTTCCTCGTTCAAGCTTTAATTTAGCTTCTTCACTGCCTCTTTTGCCATCTATAAAAGTACCAAAAACACCGAATTTAATTCGTAAAGTAATGAGTCCATGTTATCTCAATGAAGGTGGAAATTGGTTTCTTTTGAACTAAAATTCTGACTAACATTTCATAATTAAACAAGAGCAACTAACGGGTTTGCTTTCGGTTCAAGACCGAGATTGAAAAGAGAGAGCACGTGGCTTTACTATTCTATTTATACCCCATGCCGACCGAATTCCGATACTCGTTAACAAAAAAATGATTACGTAATGCTTAAGGATGCCCAAAACCATGGCTAAATAATTAGCATCCAATTAACTAAACACGTAAAGTAATCAATAAAATACTTAAGGGAGTTATCCCAGAACGAGTTGTGACAGGGAGTCAATGGTCGAGCAGGTTACAGAGTAAAAAAAAACTTCCTCTTTGTACACAGATTTGCATAATAGCTCAATAAATAGATCTTCTGCAGATTATCTTCTTTTACGTTTTATCTTCGATGACATCGAAATATGTTGCTTCCTCTTCCGAATGGAAGGAAAAATTGAAGTACCTAATGTTGTCTCTAAACATTTCCCACTCTTTAAAATAATTTCAGATGACTGGAGGTGAGACGGCAGCCGCGGCTCTGGGAAATGTCTATGGCACACAATACACCGTTCAAAGATCAGCCTCCATGTGTGAGTATCTGCATGCAATGATATTGTTCTGGTTTTTATTTAGCTGTATCTTATCATTTGAGACGTGATATGGATGTGACTTTGTTGTGACATGTAAAAGTAGAATCACATTTGGGTGGAGTTGCTGCAATGGTACCGTGGCTTTTACACCAGTGGCGTGCACAGCATTTCAAAGGTGGAGGGGAGGAGGGGTGGGGTAGATTGGGGAATTCGAAATTCCCCCCGACTGATTAAGGTAGGAGCCTTGATTTTGTGGTAGGGCCGGGAGCATATGAAGGATTTTAAAACGGAGGGATACCGCCGTGGGGTCATTGAAGCCAACTCACATGTTTGGGGGATGGGGTGGGGGGGGGGGGGCTGTGGTCCTCTGCTTTCTACAAACAACCATGAAGAACTCTGCAGCCAAATCAACCTGTAATTGAACGGTTAACATACAAGCTTCAGGTGTAAGGTCGTTCCAATTACAAAAAAATTGATCCAGACGGTTTTATTGTTACATATTCTGAAGGATTGTTTGTCTAACCATAAAAGATATCAAACATGATAATGATGAGAAGTCTTAAAAGAACAATATATCCATGGTTTGTTTTCCCCACTCTGTATTTTCTCAGTTGGTTAAATAAAACACTAAAGAGAATATGCTGAAAGAGGACCATTGAACAGCTTTACTTCTTACGTGTTGCAGTTTGATCAAATTATTTTATTGAGTTCACATTGTAAATGGGTAAGGTATCTGTAATGCCTATTTAATGTTGGTGATGGGTGTATTTCACTTACTTTCATGGCAAAATGTTACTCTAGACACTTTCGTTTTTTTTTATTTTCTAAGATATGGCTCATTTCTCATTGTAAGATATGATTTTCTTGTTACTGTATTATAACCAATTCATAGCAAATGTGTGAAATACAATACAACCATCGTCTTGCAAAACTTTTTCCCCGCAAAACTTTTTCCCGTTCGATATATATTAAGTTGATTTATGCTTCTGAGGATTACATATATTCTTGATGCTTAGAATCACTCTGCCTATCATGAGAAGTGATATGCTCCCTTTATGTTTTGTTTATTTATGCTTCTGAGGACTACATATTCCTGATGCTTTATTGACACTGCCTATCATGAGAAGTGATATGCTCCCTTTATGTTTTGTTTATTTATGCTTCTGAGGACTACATATTCCTGATGCTTTATTGACACTGCCTATCATGAGAGGTGGTATGCTCCCTTTATGTTTTGTTTATTTATGCTTCTGAGGACTACATATTCCTGATGCTTTATTGACACTGCCTATCATGAGAGGTGGTATGCTCCCTTTATGTTTTGTTTATTTATGCTTCTGAGGATTACATATTCCTGATGCTTTATTGACACTGCCTATCATGAGAGGTGATATGCTCCCTTTATATTTGGCCAATATAAATATATGATCACAATTAATACAATACAATATTTACATTTGGCCAGTGGCGTATGAAGGTACTTTTGAGTGGGGGGGGGGGGGGGCTGAAGACTGATGGCCGGCCTGGGGGAGGGGTCTAAGGGTCCAGGTGGCCTCAGATGCAATTTGGTGCAATATAGCACACTTCAACCCACCCACTCCAATTTGGTGCTCCAAATGAGATTTTTTTCTCATTTGGAAATGAAAAAGGGGTTTTCTGACTTGCGAAGCGGGGGAACGGAATGATACTTCCGCCCCTCCATATTTTTCACTGGCGGGGGGGGGGGCTGGCGCCCCCCAGCCCCCCGGTTCCTAAGCCCTTGCATTTGGCCATGTTTCATTTTTTTTTCTAGTTCATTCAGTGACCCTTGTTATGAATATTGTTATATAAATAGATGCTGCTGCCGGAGCAACAGAAGACTGGGCCTACCACAGTCTTGGCGCCAAGTATTCATACATTGTAGAGCTGAGGCCAACAAGTGATGCAGTCGGTTTCCAGTTACCGGAGAACAAGATTGAACCCACTGGAATAGAGACATACGAAGGAGTCAAGGCACTTCTCAAGTATACCTCTGCAGATGAAAATCCTATTGCAGAGAAGGTCGCTGTTCTACCATAAGTTGACTTTCACCGGGTCACCAGGACGACGGAAATAATCATTACGAATCGAACAAGATGAAAATGGAAAGGTTAGAGGACTCACTGCATGCATTTGCGTGTGGAAATAGAGTCTTTTAATTGAAGGATTAATCTGGTGTCAAAGGTTGCTTGTTTTTTGGGGATGTAATTTTGAAGTTTAATTTTTTTTTTTAGAGTAAACCTTTGTGGCTGTAACTTCACTCATGAATGAATGAAAAAAACTGCTTAAATGACAAACTTAATTGAATGATTAAAATAAAAGGCGTGGAAATGTGCACCAGAATTTGTTGGTTGTGTTTATTTTTTGTGCGCTGAGAGCTGACAGCTATTATTAATAACAGGTAAATTAATAACCGGCCATAACTGTCCTTCCACACCCTCTCATTGGCCCCTTTTACCTGCTCCACCATTCATTTTTGGTAAACTTTGCAAAACTGAAATAACAAAAATTGCCATATGCTGGATTTCTTCACAATTTATTTACACGTACTTTGCATATAAAAAAAGATATATCAAGAATGTTTACGATTAAAACAGCAAATGAAAACAAAGAATGTGGGAAAAGTTCACATTTGGCACAGAAAGTAGCCCATAAAGCATACAGAAAAAAAAAAGAAAGAAAAGGTTTTCTTAACGTCTTGCTATATGTAATTTAAGTATCTCACACTGGGTGTTGAGTTTATACTGCAGGATAGGGGGGTTAACACACAAAATTTAGTCACATGTCATGAAAACTAAAAGTTACAGGCAAGATTGTACAGATTTTGAAAGAGTTCATCCAAAGGCTGAGATATTGAAGACAAAAGTTTAAGTTTATTGACTGTAAAACCTTGGAGAGAAGAAAGTCTGCAATGGATTTGAAAAAATCACACAAGCTAAAGACCAAAAAAAAACACTAGAACCATGAAAGCGATGTATTTGAGTGGCAAATACATTGCAGTAGCTTTAATAATTATAAACATTGATAAATGGCAAAGCAAAGATAAGTAGCTAATTAGGGAAAGTGAAAGACAAATGTATTGTCTTGACTAATGGAAATGTATAGGGACTATCCTTAAACTATAACCCTTAGGGGCATTGAAGACCCACCCCAAACCATGTGCGGCCATTTGAAAAAGTCAACTTTCCGTTGCTGGCCAAGTGACGCTTTGTTCATGTCGCTACAAAATGCAGACAGTAATTAAATGTGATACCTTGTTATCTTTTATCTAGACCTGAGATGTCCATCGCTGCTATTATATGTACACTGTGTTGTGCGTATTGACAGTAGCTGCATGTACTGACTGTGCACTATAGTGTCTAATTACCGATGGTCAGTGGCGTCACCAGACTTTTCAGTCTGGGGGGGCACAGGGGGGCACCAACATTTGATGGGGGGGCACTTAGGTGGATACGGATTGCCGTCCTGGGGGAGGGGTCTAAGGGGAGGGGGTGCCCCCTCCAGGTGCGGCGGAACGGGAAAATTATTGGGGGGGGGCTAATGTGTAGAGACTATCTAAGCGGAGCGCCACCATCGGTTGGCGCGGAACGTACAAGAAAATTTTGGGTTTTTCAAACCCCCAGATGGCCGGAAACGGCACTTTCCGAGTGTTTTATGCTGCGAATACCTAGCCCTAAAATATGGGTCTCAAGCCTGCATTTTCTCAGATTGCACGTAAAAGTCTGTAAAAACATTGTAATTTGTATATTCGATGGTGTTTTAAGAGAGTAGCTATTACTCGTAGTGTACTCGCAAAGACGTTTTTGAGTGTAGTAAGGGGATGTTGGAGAACTGGCTGAAATGAAGCAAGTCATTGGCCTAAGACGAAGTTGTGTTGCGCTTACCGGTACTCACACTCACTGCTTCCACTTTTCACGGGGCTTGAAGACGCGGTTGGGGTGACAATGTGGTCTATAGCCAGGGGACGGGCCGAGGGTCCCCCCAGCATTTACTAAAATTATTACACCTATATAGTATACGTGTGCATCGGACAGATCGACAAGTATGCATTGAAAAATGGGCAGATGCACGTTTCGGAGCCTTGGTAAATAATTGGGGGGGGGGCTTATCATGCATTTGCCCCCTCAACTTTTTCATTGGGGGGGCTGAGCCCCCCAAGCCCCCGGTTCCGCCGCCACTGCCCCCCTCCCCTTTGGAAAATTTTCGCATACGGAGGGCTAGATGCAAAATGCTGCCACATTTGATGCTAAATTCGATCTGAAGATATCTCCAGAAATTGCTATTTTTGAGGTAATGATTTTAACAAGGCGCAGAATTTTGCAGAGGATATGAACCACATGCTGTCGATATTATGCCTAACCCTATCAATAGAAGCTACATTTGTTGAATTAATGTGTGCATGACCCCGACTCCTTTCTTGTCCTTCTCGTTTTCGCCCATTATCTATTAATATGTAACAGGTTCCAGCATCGTTATTGGCTCCTATCAGGGATCTCACCATGCAATCCAAAGTTTGATCACACATCGAGTATGGCTCAGTATGCAGGTGTGAACATTCGCCATTTGTTCCTACAAGCATCTGACCTCAAATGACCTCTGCACCCCCTACACAACAGGGTTAATATATGGGTCCACAAATATAGGCGAGTATGGTGCCTGCGGACCCTCACATTCTCACATTTCGTCAGCTCCTAACCTGTCAACCTCAGACCAAGGCAACATATTGCAGTACCCTCCCTTCTCACAGTCATGTAGCTCGCGAAGCGGACGTGTATATCCGCTGGTATGGCGTGAGCACTGACACATTCAATGTAAATATCGACACCTGTTGTGATGGCGCGGGTTATGACTTCGATACCCGACGTTCAAGGATAAACTTTTTCATTTTTTCGCAGCTCATTTGAAGAAAATACGAATTACTGTGCTTCTTTGTCCTTATGAAAAACCAACTCAAATGATGGGAGTTGAATATAACAATATATATATATATATTTTTTTACCAACCCAAATCTCAGATGGGGGGCACTCGGGGGGGGGCACTAGGTTTTCCAGGGGGGGCACGTGCCCCCCTGGCCCCCCCTTGGCGACGCCACTGCCGATGGTAGCAAGCTGTGTGTATATTCTGGGATCGATGGTGGTGTCTAACACTTCTGTTACACCTCATTCGAAACTAGGTCAGATTACCGGCATGAGACGTTTCTTTGTACACCAGTCTTCACACCCTTTAAATTATAACTGTAGATGACTAAGACTGTTTGGAATGTATATAAGTTTAAAGTAGTCCCAGAGACTTGTAGTACATGTAGAATACTACAATTACCATTTTTGGTGGAGAAGTGATCTGCAGTATACATTACACCTACAGGTACAACATACAACAGATGTTCATATTTGCTGCTAATTTATGCAGGAATGAACTTTGCTACAGCAAGAGGATCAAAAAGAAAACATTACTGAACTCTTTAATACTGTTTGGGTGTTAAGTATTCCAATTATGGGTTCAAACCACAAATCACTTCAATTTTCACCATTTATCTTGGAATGACAGAATTAATTGGAAAAGGTCTTATTACTATGGTACATTTGTGACTGGGGCAAATACGGTTGTGGAGCAGTTCAAGAGCAAACTGTTTTCTCATTAGTTAACACCATGACAAATGATTAGAGATTAAAATAAAAAAAAGCTTGCCCTCCCTCTCCCCTCCCCCCCCTCACTCAAAAAATGGGATCTAAGCAAATTTGAAAAAAACATCTTTTTTGAGTTCCTTGAACACCGAAATGGACACTTCTTCCTTCTGACCATTTCTTACCAATATCAGTCTACAAATACAACAATTATATTCTATCCGCTCAACACACTACTACTGTATGCTACTCTGTACATGGAAGGGTGAAGATGCATAACACAGAAGACAAATACCACAAAATGAAAATGTCTGGGACGGAATTTGGCTGCGTCATTTGGGACTGAAGAACCACAGACTAGAGTACTGTTACAGACACATATGCTGTTGTTAGTGTGTAACTAGTGCTGGACTCCAATATAGTTCATTGGTAATGAATGGTAGTTAACATGCAAAATCCTACTTGTGTCTTGCTCTTTTAACTTTCAGTCACTATTTCCATTTTGTGTCCAAGTCTTCCAGCTCTTGATCCCACGTTAGAATCTTGAGAGAAGAGATTACTTCTGCTCTGCATGATCCTGGTCCTCTGCAGGGCTGTTCCGTGGCCCCCTTCTATGGTGCTGGACCTCCGACTTCTAATTGTTGCATTGTCATCCTCACTAAAATTATCACCTGGGTCAAAGGTTTGCTGCAAAAAAATGGTGAAAATGACAATGTAAGTCCGTATGGAATTTTCACCGGTCGTCCAGATATATGATCCTATTTCCATTGCCAAGTTAGTTGATCGTAATTACTGTTGAGTAGCAGGTCACTTGGTGGATTTACGCTCATTTGTTGCCAAATAAACAAACCGTGTCTTTTTCTATTCCAAACATAGTGGATTCATTCACCTCAATTGCTTTATGAGTATACTTCTGAGCTTTTTCATCATTTCGGATACTCTGCCTGGTCATCCAGCAGTGATACTTTGGAAATGCCCGTTGAGCAACCACAGATATCTTATAGAAGGTGACTCACTGATTTGTACAGGAAGATCAGGGTCAAGGGTTACATAACATCCTTCCAAGTCACCAGTGCATGCAATAATAATAATAATAATTAACAGTTCTTATATAGCGCAACTTACAATAAAGTCTCGCCATGCTGTACTTAACCCTGGTCATTGGTAACTTGTCACACCTAAACACCAAAGTGTGCACAATTCAAACAATCTCTCTTCGAGCACCACAGTGCACCACAACCACGTGTCCCCTGGGGGACTTCCCATAGGGTGCAGCCACAAACCGGCCATGCAACTATATTTACAAGTCACCTCGCAAGTCCCCATTTATACACCTGGGTGAAGAGAGGCAATGGAGATAAAGTGCCTTGCCCAAGGACACAACGCAAAGATCTGGCAAGGGCTCGAACCTATAATCCTTAGATCACAAGTCCACTGCCTTAACCACTTGACCACAACGCCCTCCTGCAAATGAGTTTGCTGTTTGATACACAGTGGTGGATCCAGGGACTCTGGGTCCGGGCCCACTTCTGATTAATTTGGCAATGAAGAGAAGCTATAAACATAAGTTTGATCAAAACAAGGTGCAAGCATTCCTTCTTTCACTGATATTTCCTTCTTATCCCCTCTCCCCCCCCCCCCCCTCCCCCATCCTTGAGAAAACCTGGACCAGCCAATGGGATAAACTCTCTACTTTTATTCAATATGGAAGTTTGCTTGAAAAACCCTCAAATGCAAAATGCATTTTAATATTGTAAATCCAACATTGGATAATAAGACCGAGGTAGAGGCATTGGAAACAAGGACCTTTTGGGTTCAAGTCCAGTTGTTATATTCATCCAAAATAACCTTGACCTATATTGGAACAAGAAATTATTGATTAATTTCACTCTCTCATTCCAGCATTCTCTTCCCTATTCCTTTAAAATTTAGTCCTGGATAAACCGCAACGATTATAAGTTAGGAATGAAGAGGTTAACTTAGGATAGGATAGGGTAGGGAAAACAGGTGCAGTAGATGAAATTGGTGCAAAGAAACAACACAGAACCCATGGTTAACTGAATCAGGTCTTGAAGAATATTTATAATTGAATTTATCACCATAGCAACATTTACAGATACAAACTTGAAAGTTTCCTCCCTATATTGTAGAAAGGTTATGCCCATGCAGACCAAAATGACCAGTCACTAAGTTGTAAAAAAATTTAATAAAAATTGTTAAAAATAATTAAAAAATCCATACATTAAATTGTGCATATATTGATTTATAACACAGTTATGTGATGTTAGGTTAGACCATAATACTATGCCGTCCAGTTGAGTTTGGCGGATTGGTTCCTTAATGTTACCTTTGTCTGGATGCAACCATAATATTTATTTCATTGATAGTCATTATTTCTGGTGATGTTGTAAACATTGACTGGCAGGAACTCACAAAAGCTTGATCATTAAATGGTTTGTTGCTTTTACGAAAGACAAATTCTGTGTATGTTGCTGTGGTGACGACTAATTTCAGTGTGTGAATTATTTTAGAACAGCAAGCGTGTGCATCTAATCATAAGAGTAGAACAAACAGTGTGGAAAGACAGAGAGCAATAACAAACAGAAGACCATGAAAATCAATACAATTACCCATTCCTATTATGCAAGAGTGTTGGGAAATGAAAATAACAATTCTTGAGATGTGAAATTTGACATCTATTGATATCGTAATGTAGGTAATTCTGAAGCATATATGACTTTGATACACTGCCAGGCAGGCTGGGCAGGCAGTGGGGGAGAAATCCAGGGGAGAAAAAGAGAGTTCTAGATAAAATCTAACTAAATTAGTTAAATGTATCTAATTACATACATGAAGGCGGCCACTAATCCCCACAATGTGCATAATTATAGTCTGACTTAATTTCCACCGGTAAGAGTCACAGAGGTTAATTCACGTACATGTTATGCACCCCAACCAAACTGTTACAAATTTAACATAAAGAAGCAGGTTTTGGATGCAAGTTAACAAACTAGCTTTGCTTTGCATGTTTATTAATATATTTCAAAATGATTAAATTTACCATTTCAAAAATAATTTGAATCATCACATGGTCCAGAGTCAACAGAATGGTTCATCAACTCAATCATCAATTTCACTCATCTCCAAAGACAAGACACAACTTTAGTTGAGTTCAAACCGTTCCTCCTGCCCCACCTTTTCCCCAACCCACTTCCCCTCTCCCCCTCCCCCCTCCTCCCTCCATATTGTTCGATATATAAACCTATGTTTCAGACCTCAACACAAAGCATGCACCTACCTTCCATTTCAGTCCTTCACTTAGAGAGAAAGTGACTCCTGTACCTCCCGTCCTGCTCTGGGGAGGAGTAGATACCATTGGTAAATTGAATTCTTTCTTGGGTTCCTTCATCTCCACAAATTTTCTCAACCTTTCTCTGGCTTGCCTGTCCCGCTTTGTAGCTGCAAAATGAAAGGAGCAGAACAGTTTTGTGGTTAACCTTTTGATAGAGCGTGCGGAACTTGATCGTCACAGACAACCATCGTGATGTTTGCCTGCCGGTTGGAGATGGGGAGAGATTCTACCTTTTTGGGGATCACAAAAAAAGTGTTTAATGGCAAAACAAAGAACTGATGCTAAATATAAGGAAGATATATCTCATCAGTGGAAAGGAAGAAAATGATAAGTTAGATTCGTTAGATTATAGGTCATGTATGAAATCAAAGACTAGAACTGGATGGGGTAACCAGAACAGACTTAGAATAGAATAGAGCAGAATGGAAGCTTTGTTGGTATTTAGAGCAGTTAAAGTTTTATGACAACATGCAATTTTAAATGTAAGCATTAAGTCACTAGTTTAAATACCCTTCTAACTGACAACATCTTTGCTTTTTCAAAATTCGTTAACACTTTCCCAGTCAGTTTTCTGTATATCATTTATACATACTTGAAACAATGAAGAAGCAATGAAGCAGAAATGTTGTTCTAAAGAGCAAAAATGTAGAGAGAGAGAGAAAGAGGGAGAGTGAGAGGAGGAGGGAGATAAACTGTGCTGGCATGCTCTCCCTCTAGTAAACTAATACAGTATCATGTTATGAACTTACACGGTAGCCGAGGTTTTGCTTCTCCAGAGTCTTGGTATCTTCTGGTAAAGGCCGCCCAGTAAGAGATCATTTCCTTGAAGACTGTGTACTGTGCCTCATCAAACAAGTTAGTATTATGAGGATCCTTGCCACGGTCCTTAAGGAAATTATCTGCAGTCTTGGCAGCTTTGTTGGACACCTCTGCAGGGACATCAATCTGGAATGAGACAAGAACAAGACTCAATTATGGAGGGCGTTGTGGTCAAGTGGTTAAGGCAGTGGACTTGTGACCTAAGGATTACAGGTTCGAGCCCTGGCCAGATCATTGCGTTGTGTCCTTGGGCAAGGCACTTTATCTCCATTGCCTCTCTTCACCCAGGTGTATGAATGGGGACTTGCGAGGTTACTTGTAAATATAGTTGCGTGCGCCGGTTTGTGGCTGCACCCTATGGGAAGTCCCCCAGGGGACACGTGGCTGTGGTGCACTGTGGTGCCCCAGGAGAGATTGTTTGAATTGTGCACACTTTGGTGTGTAGGTGTGACAAGTTACCAATGACCAGGGTTAAATACAGCACGGCGAGACTTTATTGTAAGTTGCGCTATACAAGAACTGTTAATTATTATTATTAATTATCTAATAGGTTGGAGTGCAGATAGAAGATGACAGACATACGGACATTGATACACACTAAATAGATGAATTGAATGATAGACTGGTAGATAATAATAGATATAAACCTACAGTCAAACATGCTGACTGATGGATATAGAAGTTTTCCACGCGGTCTAGAAAACTGGAAAATTCATAGATCATTAGGGATATACACAAGCCTTTGTTTTTGTATTAGTCTTGAAAATCCTTAAATTTTGAAGTTTAATCGGGAAATGTGAGGAAGAAATCCGCAGTAAAAAAGTCTTCTATATTATTTATTTTCATCACTATTACTTACAAAAAGTTTCTAGGAATGCTACACTTTCTGGCCAATTTGTGTAAAAGGTCTTTATTTACAGTGTACATTCATCACAGTAAACCATAACACAAGTTATGGTCTCGAAAAATTGATCAATTGAAAAAATTATAGATGTTAATAGATATTGATATAATCTACAGATTATATTTGAATTATAGATAGACAGTCTAGTAGATATAAATAGTAATTGATGCATGTGACTGATCGATTGAACTACTTATAGATGTTAATAGATTTATAAATCAATATTGATATAATCTATAGATGATACTTGAACTATAGACATAATGATAGATATCTTGCTAAATGCAGATACACTGACCCAAAAAATATATAGATATTATGTGACAGATACATTGATAAATGTATATAAATAGATCAATAAATTGCTGGATATTGAGAGACAAACTATCATCTTATAAATGCAACTATAAGGCTAGCCCTGGCCGCATTTGCTGAGATAGAGTATGTCTAATTAGGTAAAAAAAAACTGTGTAATATCTGTTTTGAGGAGAAAAACATAATTTCTTGAGGTACGACGGATTTTCTACGAATCAAACGCCACAGACTGACAGCATATTATTTTGTGCTCATTATGTCTTTGTATGATAGATAATGCATACCAGCATCTCGGATGAAGACCAAAGGAGACAATTAGAACATACCATGACTCCTCCGTTCACGAGAGGAGACTCCAGAAAGCAGTCTAGAATGACCTCGACCTTCCTCTTCAACATGCTCAAGTCGGCACTGGAATTGTGTGCTTCCTGTAATGGAAGCGGGAAAAAAAATACAGGAATATCATAAGTAGAAATCAGGGCTTGACAGAGCCGAGTGAGGGAATAACTTATCCAGTATCGCATCCCAAAATGCTTTGCGAAACGGGCAAATTGCTATACAAGTGCAAAGACGTATAGCAAGTTTTTGTATATAGTAATAATACGTAATACTTATATAGCGCCTCCCAGAACTCTTGCAGCGCTGTACAATAAAAAATAAGTAAAAAGGAACATAAACAGTTAAACGAGGCTAAGAAGTATAATGACATTTTAAAAACAGCTAAAAAGGAACGTCTTCAAAATCTGTCTTAAAACGATTATGATAAGGTGTTCCAGGCTTCGGGAGCGGCAGAGCTGAAACACCTGTCTCCATAGAATTTAGTGTTCCACCTGCGAGGACGGCAGAGAAGGGTTTTGGACGAGGAGCGGAGACAACGTTGTGGTGAGTAGGAGGCGATGAGGTCTGTCAGATAGCCAGGGGCCATACCGTGGATAGCTTTGAAAGCAAGAAGGGCGACTTTGTAGTGAATGCAAAGATGAAGAGGCAACCAGTGCAGGTCACGGAGGATTGGAGTGATATTGTTGTGCTTCCTGGAGCGAGTAACCAGACGTGCGGCCGAATTCTGAATGAGCTGAAGCTTAGAGAGTTTGGAAGATGGAATGGCATACACAGGAACCATATTATTTTATATGAGACAGAGTTCAGAGCCTTCAAGGTTGCTATGGTAAATTTGAACACTAATTTATTCCCTGTAAAAGGAATAATGTTACCATGGGTGCATAATTATGACTGTATCAAAAACGGAATATATTCTGTATTTTCAATGACAAAAAATTGGAAAATTGGAAAAGTTAAATATCAGGAGGGTATTTTTTTATTTTTGTAATATTTCTGCTGTAATATATTGAACTTTTTTTCTATCAAAAAGAGAGTATAACAAACTTTATATTTTAACGTTTTACAGATTTTCTTTCCTATGACGATTATGATGAAGATGACGACAACAATGATGAATAAATGCCAACAATATAAAAAAAAGAAAACAAGAAGAGTAACCATAAGAATGACTATTTATTCCAACCCATAACTAGACATTGGATTACCTTAAGTCTTTGGGCTTCAAGATAAAACAGGAGATCTTTGTCCAAGAGAGGCATTCCCTCTTTTTCACCGTATTCAATCAAATAACGATGAAATGCCATCAATTTTCTCGGAGGTGCCGCTTTCCCAGCTCGATTAAGCATTGCCTGAAATTCATTTTTGTCCTGAGCATTTGGCATTTGCTGACCAGATTGCTGTGAGAAAATATAACCCATCTTGTTATTGGAATGTCCTTTTTTTTTACTTTCCATTTCTGTGTGGTATTCTTATGAGACGATGCAGAAATGCTAATATATAGAGTTTCAATATTATTTTTTCAATTGAAACTAGATTGCTCAGGTTTGTGAAAGTCAAGGGTAATGATCAAAAGATCACACATATTGGATTTTTCTCTGGATTTATTCCCTGAAAACTTAGTCCTTGCCATTCCTTGGTCTGTATATCTATTTCCTTGGCTCCTATGCTCAATTCATATTGTTTTAATTTTTTTCCTGTGAGTTTGCTAATGATCTTCAACTTGTATCACATTTTCCTCAAAAGGTTGTAAGATAATATGAATATATATGAATATGCAAAATACCAATTTGATAAAGGTAAGTGTAATAACTATGACACACAGCATAACCAACTGTCCTGGATTTTGCCAATCACAGGTTTACACACTGAGCTCCAACTAATACCTAACCCCCCTTCATCACCGATTGTGAAGGGGAAATCACTCCAGTTTGGCCTCTGGTCCATCCAACATTCATTCTCTCTCTGGAAATATACATTTCTTTATTAAAAAATACAATTTTCACAACCAAGTTTATATCCAAAAACTATAGGATATTCCAATCTCAGATTGGAAAAGAAAAATCCTGTTGCATAATTGAAATAACAAATAGGAATTCAGATAACACATAAAAAATCTTTCACAACTTATTACATTAGGGAAACAGTCCCCTTACAACGAAGGTGCAAAATTTTCCACTTGAATTGTTGCAAAGTGGCTGCTTATCTGGCTATACCACACATGGTTGAGCAGGTTTTGTAAGATGAGCAAGATAAGAATGACCACAAGATCGCTTATGCGAACTAATTTAATTAAACCAGTTTCACAGGACATAAGGGATTATATGCACTTCAATGAGCAATCAAGACAGTATAGAGTGTATAGTTGAAATGATATTGACTTCTTAACGTGTACTGTGTTGAGTGGAAGACTTGCATTTAAAACTCATCTCTGTACATGTCAAGACCTCAACTATCTTGTAACTATGTTTCTATGTAATATATAAATAATAACACAGATTTAGGATGACAGAAAAGCGAAGCGGGGGGAGGGGGGCGGAATGATACTTCCGCCACTCCATATCTTTCACAGGGGGGTGCGGGGGGGGGGCTGTGTTTCAATTTCATGTCGTAGGCACACCAATCCTTTCACCAAAGAGTGATTACAATGATAACTTTTGCATTATGAATCTTATTTGCTGTTTTTTACAATATTTTTTTTATATTGCTTCCTGGGCTTTGTTCAGCTATTACATTATATCAGCTCTTGGGTATCGAAAGTTTCAACGCGCATGTTGAAATAACTAGCATAGTGTTGGTTTCCAAAACTTTCCAGTTATTATTTGCAAGCCCAATTTTTGATAATTCTTTTATTTCCATTTTTTTTTGTAGTTGTCTCCACTTTACAGCGTTAATTGTTTTGTATCTGTACATTTAATTGTTTTTGTATTGCTATGTTTTACTTTTTATGTACAACGTTGAATGTAAAAAGCAGGGCCTTATTGGAAATCAGCTTTTGCTGAATAAGCAACCCTGGATAAAAATGCGAATAAATAAAAAATGTCGGGCATTCGGGCCCTCCATACACTCGCTCAGCGCCCGCAACACAATTTCATAATCTAAGGTACCTCCCTCCGACCAACCTATTGATATTATGTGCTATTCGCCTCATAAGAATAGGAGGATGCTGTTAGCATTGAATGTTATTTTAAGGGGATCCGTAGATACAAATTGGCACCCGTGATCAAATCTCCGTATATTTAACTCGGTTAGCGTAAAGCTAACTTCTCCCGAGGACCTGAAGTATCATAACCAATAGTGAAATGAACAATATAATAATATACAATAATAATAAGAACATTAATATAAGAAAATAAATAATGACTGGGAGTCATTTTTCCAAGAACAAGAGCCATTTCTGAAATCACGTAAAGGTTGCCACATATTCCAAACTAGTATTAGCGCATGAAAAGAAGAACGATAGCCGCCCGTTTTTTCCCTTCAGATCTCAGTACGAGAAACATGTATTTTATTTATATAATAGAACAACTTTCATTAATATTTTCCTACCCTAGCTATATGTCGATTTTACAAAACCTTCATGAAAACAGACTTTTTGAAAATGGATTTTGAAGCTCAGTTAACAATTTAAGAAATGCTTAGGCCTACCGTTAAATACTGGCGTCAAAAAATACATTTCGTATTTATTCCAATAAAGATCCACAACGGATAACAATGCTAAGTAGAGCTTACTTAAAGAGAAATAGAAGCTGCATGTACAGCATGGTCATTTTAAGTATCCAAGTACTATACAAAGAGATCGAGTTCACCGAAACATCCCTTTTCTTATCACCTGAGGAAAACCGTCTTTTATAAATTATAGTAGGCCTACCATACAGTACTTTACATTTGATACAAAAGTTTCTTCTATACAACAGTTTCCCAAAATTTGTATGTGTCGCAATAGTTTTAAGTTTTAACCAAGGGCATTACCATTCATAATTTGCATATTACACCAAAATTTACAATCGGCGTCCAGATGTCGGGAAAATGTAACATAATGTTCAATCTGTTGGGTCGTTCCCATGGTGCGATGAACTTGGGCAAGTTGCCAAGTTCGAATGTCGATGACCTACTTATGTTCCGTGACCAATGTCAATGGGAATTATGTGTGTAAAAACTCGTGTTTTTCCACGTGTAATATATATGGAAGTTTTACGTAAGGGGAGCGAATTTCGGGGCGGCTCGTTGATTGTGAGGAAGCACTTATCTAATCACCAATTTTTGTGAAAAATATCTTACGTTTTTTTTCTCCAGAAAATATTTTTGACTAGTAATTGGAAACTCAATGTATCAAGAAGTACTGAGTCTAGACCTTATCATTGCATTTTGGGGGAAGACAGATCTTCAAGTGCAAAATATTGTTTTTTCATTCAAGGTTATCGTGGTTTTCTTGCGAGGTGTATACGGTGTAACTTTCGATGTAGGCTTAGAATTAGGATCGGCCGATGCCTACCTAGTTTGCATGAATTTTTACCTAAATTCAATTAAATGTAACGGGAATCACTAAGCATGTCGGAAAGACAGGACTCGACTTACTACTAATACTTTAAGTTTAAAAGTTCACAATGAAAAGTTTTTAACTATCAACAAGTCCCCACCTGTTTGGAACTTCAGACAACAGTAATGTAACTTAGGGGCTGCATAAATACGGGATTATAAACTACATATATAAGAATAGTACAGATTTATTTATATCGTTAATCGGCTGTTGTTTACTCCAGAAAATATACTTTCAATACGTACAATATCAATCTTCGTACAAAAGTTCTTAAAAATAAAAAAAAGTAGCGAAAGATAACTAGAAATGACATCGTGGAACCCCCCCCCCCCCGCATTAATAAACGAATCCATTTCATTACAGCATCAACTCTCAAGTACCGAACAGCAGTGTGTAACAGTACCGTACCCTATGCTATAATAATATACAGTCCCGTGCGAAGATGGATTTAATTTGATATGCTCCCTTCGGTTTTGGATCAAAAATTATTAAATCGTTATAATTATTATCACAAAATGTGGTGAAATGCATAAGGGTGAGATTTTGTACATGGGAACTTTCACAATCATCATTTGAAGGAAGAATAAATAACGAAAATTTCTGAATCACTTTGAGGTCTCGTAACATGCTGAGTTCACTAACGTTCGATATTTGGTGTAGCCTATAGGTCCAAATTACTACGTGAAAAGTTGATTCGTTAATATGTCTAGGCCAGTGCGTAAATTGATAAGATATTATTCAAACTAAGAACACAGGAACCAGAAATAAACGTGTTTTCTTTTCTCTAATTCAAATAGTAACACGTAGATATTTTTATTATGTCCTGGATTCCCGGGAATGATACCGAAACGAATGTAATAACCAGTTGTTTTCCCAATACCGGTAGTAGTTACACATTGCACTGTGATCGGGGTTAGTCAAAGCCGGGATCGGAATGCCGGTATTCACTTGACTACCGGGATCCCGCACAACCCTAGTAATGAAATAGCCTATCTTCCCTCAAAATTGGCACATTGTACTTAATGCAACTCTTCTCATGCATGTAACAAAGGCTTGTATGTATTCTTGTGTATGTATAGGCCCCTACTAAACCACCTCAGGAGTTTCGCGGCAAAAAGAAAAAGAAAAAGGATTTCCCAAAAAAATTTCCAAAGATAAAAAAGATGACGATTGTCCGTACCAAGTAACCATGTGTTTATGAATAGCGAATGGCCTAACCTACTAGATGTGTTAATGGCCCGAAAAGCGCCAAGAATAGTTACCCAAACTTTCCATCTCAAAAAGTATCTCAAACAAATCATCCATCTTCAATCTTTACCAAAATGTTAATTTTAATACCTAGTTCTTACACTCCGACGTTATTTTGTACTTATGTTCAATATAATTCCGTTTATGAACAAATAAAAAATATGCCGAACTTAGTGTTTAACATCCTTGTTCGTCACTATTATTAACTCCATTCAAGCTCAATTAGAAATTTAAGCTTAGGCCAATCAAACTAAGTAAATAGTGACAACGTAACTAGTGTAGGATTACTGTTTAACGTTTCCAGATTGATATAAAGGAATGATAAGAACTAAAAACAACTCCAATGATGTTTCTAATAATAAAAAATTGCATTTACTTGTGCAGCATTAATTTGAACAAAAATATAGACCGTATTCATAGCCTCTCAATGTTACAACATAGCGTTAGGCCTAATGCGACAGCTATGGATTCGGGGCACATGAAAATCTCAGGTTTGGATGTAGTAACGTTTGGGAAATTTCCAAGCGTCGGTTATGAAAATTAGCGGTCGTCTGGTGTTATGTATTAAAGGCAAGCCAGACGCGGAAAAATCAGGAACCGGTGAATAAAAATCACGAAAATCCGAACCGGCAGCTAAAGGGAACTAAGACACTGAATACACTTTATACGACCATATGTCGTGAGTACTGTATGTACGCCTGTAGCTATAGCTGTGCATGCCTGTGAACAACGTTGATCTGTTGATCACTTGCATATAGCTGACACACTAGCTAATGCCGCGAGCAAACCGCATGTTCGTTGGTCCGTGTGATAGGGTTAAGATAAGTGGTGTAAGCAGAGCTGAAGCTCGAGATAAGCCCAACCCGAGCTCCCCCGCTTGAGGTCGGGTTGGAAATGCAACTTCGCTGTAAGGGGACTGTTTCCCTAATGTTCGTGACGTATTGAGTGGTTGTAGGAAAGGAAGGATAAAGGTATGTTAATTTAGACTGATATAAATGACAAATTGCTAATATTATACATATAAAGAGAAAGAGAGAGCGAGAATCAGTGGTTATATAAGCCAAGCATACCAGGTCAAGGGCAACATGTTTGGTGTGTAGTCATTAGTTTGGAAAACATATAAGATGTTACAAGGAAAGGATCAATTACTAAGGTAACATGAGCCCTTGAAAAAGTGGCTCAAAGCAGAAAAAGAAGTGACTTGCAAAATTATGTTAACAAAATGCATCAAATGCACTATAGTAATCATATGATTATTCAACCATATTTATAAAATTGTGTTTGGCCTACAAGGATCAAGGAATACAAGGATTTACACCTTTCTCACCCCATCCCCCCACACACCCCTCTTATTACCAATTATGTATACACACATTGCATTCTGTCTTTCAGTTTAATTTTAAGTGCAAAAATCTACTTTCACGATCCTCCATTTGTTGCTATTATGTAGTGTACTAAGGGTTGACCCTGCCATACTATGTTTTTATTTCATGTACCTCTCCACATTAGCTGTACATTCACCATGGTGTCAGTTCCAACATGTGCAGCTGGGTAACAGCCTTACAGGTCATTATCATAACATAAGAAGAGAAAATTATGCCTTTCATCGGAGCAAAGAAAGGATGAAGCTACACACAAAGATGTGCTTCTTTTCTTTACCCATCAACTTATTTTGATTTTACAATATGAAAGTCTAAATTTGCTATGTCGATTATAAAATGTTGCAAACTCTTTACAATGATTAAATGTTCAAAGTAATTTAGTAAGCATGTACATATCTTTGGGAAGCTTTCATATTTCAATTCTGACTGGGATTCCCTTTTTCTTGGGACAGCTACCTGTTACTGCACATACCAATACCTGATGTTCACAGGTACATAAAGTTACTATGGAAATGCAAAACAGCAGAGGGAGTATGCTTGACTTCATATAAGGTGCTGCTACTGTAATATCATGCAATAAATAGTGACTGCTAAGAACAGATTGGGTATTAAACAAGGAGAAATGTTAGACATAGAAGGTTAGCCATCATTAAAAAGAAAGAAAGGAAGGAAGTAAGAAAGGCAAGATAACTCAACCAATGGTTGCAAGCAAGACTTGACAAGTATTTCTAATGTTTTTAGGTCATGTATAGATGAGTCACATTGTACTCATGTTACTGGAACAGTGTAACAAAGGCTTAGTAGCAAAGCTGGTTGAAGTAAGGTTCATGTGGGGGGAGAGGGGGGCGAGGAAAGAAAGGAAATCGTTGGAAAATTGACGCAGCATCCCTCACACTGGACATGATAGCTTGATGGCAATTCACCTTAAAACTTGAATGACCGGAGTGAGGCTATTGCTAACCTCCTCCTTCCACACCCCATTCCCCCACCCTCCCCCCCCCCAACCACCTTCAATCATCTTGTCCCATCTTGGTCACAGTTAACCAATGAAATACTTCAACAATCTTATATGATAGTATGGCTGTGTCTGTGTCCATAAAGCATTTTAATTCACCAAATGAAACCAGGGTTAAGGGACAAACAGAGTTACATTTAGTTTGAGAATCTTTCACATTCTTTCTAATAACTGAGAATCACAGCCTCTATGAATCCAAAATATCAAAAAAATTCAAACTAAGAGTTACTTGTCATCAGGTAAAGAAAAAAGGTGAACAGTGGTTAGATGATGAGTCTAATTTCCAATGCAGATGTTAATCATATAATAAATACCGTTAGTAAACCAGGCCAGAGGAAAACAGCGATAAGATAAAAAGGTATTCTTCAATCACTTACATTGGGCATGCAAGTATTAGAGCAACAAATCACAGCAAACAAAGCAGTTCTGTTAGAAGAAAGATGGGGCATGCATCTTACCGGGGCCCGGCCCCTCCGTCGCCTTTTATAAGCGACGATGAGGCTTTGGGTACTCTCCGATCGGAATGATATGTCTACTGCTCTACCAAGGGTATCACCGGTTATACCCTGATCCTCCATGGACTCTACATGACTCTGCGTGAGGGGGAAACAGTCAACAGACTTGAAGCAAACAGGCGAGAGAACTTGCAGCAAACAGAATGGCACATACGCAATGTTTTAGCAAAATGGCAAAGTCTAGAAGGAAATCAATTCCTATAGGAAAAGATCTACAACTAATGTCAAAGTGGTAACAAAAATATGAAAAGAAAATTGATGCTAAACACAAAGGGTAATTCTAGCAGTAAATAAGTTGGATATTAGGTAACGGAAAGAATATTGCGTTTTCTAAAAAAATATGGTACGTCTATCGTGCTACTTTACCAAAGGACTGCATTGTGGGATACTAACGCTCCAGATGTTTCTATCGGAGACTGAATGAAGAATGATGTAAAATTGAAACATGTTTGAAGCAAATGAAGAAGAACATTTTTTCTAAAGCCACAGAATGAAGAATGTAAATTGTAATCTAGAGTTCTTTTGCTTCATCAGCTAGTTGGTATACATAGAAGATGAAACAACAACCTGACTTCAGCCACACTGTACTTATTTATAAGCAAGATCCACTAATAGATTTCCAACAACCTTTAGAGTTTATGGATTCAGAGATTAAATTTAAGTAATGACATAACATCCAGTTCAGAAAATGAACTAGTAACAATTTTGAAGCTTTATTTCACCAAGCTCTCCTCCCATCCATCTCCCCCCCTCCCCAACCCTGCTCCCTCATGTCATATTCATAGCTTAAAGGTGGTATCATAATATGCAAACAATTTTCTATAAAATGAAGTATTGGATGTGATTTGAAAGTCTCCATTATTCATAGAAACAAAGTTCATTTCTCTTAGACTAATGCAACCTGTTAATCCAGGAGAAAAATATCTCTGAAACAATTGGATGGATGACCACTTATTCCAAACAATTACTACCTGTACATGAAAAGACTAGCTTTCTCTTTACAGCATGAATGCTATGTATGGCCTCTCTTTACTGTATGATTGCTATGTAAGGCCTATCTTTATGGTATGATTGCTATGTATGTCCTCTCTTTACTGTATGATTGCTAGGTATGGCCTTTCTTTACAGTTTGATTGCAATGTATGGCCTCTCTTTACAGCATGATTGCTATGTATGGCCTCTCTTTACAGTGTGATTGCTATGTATGGCCTCTCTGTACAGTGTGATTGCTATGTATGGCCTCTCTTTACAGTATCATTGCTATGTATGGTCTTTCTTTACAGAATGATTGCTATGCATGGCCTCTCTTTACAGTGAGATTGTTATGTATGGCCTCTCTTTACAGTATCATTGCTATGTATGGCCTCTCTTTACAGTATGATTGCTATGTATGGCCTCTCTTTAGAGTGTGATTGCTATGTATTGCCTCTCTTTACAGTGTGATTGCAATGTATGGCCTCTCTTTACAGCATGATTGCTATGTATTGCCTCTCTGTACAGTGTGATTGCTATGTATGGCCTCTCTTTACAGTATCATTGCTATGTATGGTTTTTCTTTACAGTATGATTGCTATGAATGGCCTCTCTTTACAGTGTGATTGCTATGTATGGCCTCTCTTTACAGTGTGATTGCAATGTATGGCCTCTCTTTACAGCATGATTGCTATGTATTGCCTCTCTGTACAGTGTGATTGCTATGTATGGCCTCTCTTTACAGTATCATTGCTATGTATGGTCTTTCTTTACAGTATGATTGCTATGTATGGCCTCTTTTTACAGTATGAGTGCTATGTATGGCCCCTTTGTACAGAATGATTGCTATGTATGGCCTCTCTTTGTAGAATGATTGCTATGTATGGCATTCACATCTGATCCAACTGCTGTAGTATCATGTAGTTCTCATTTAAATATAAATAATAAATATACAAGAGCAAAGAAATTTATGACCTAGAAGGGGATATCTAACCAGTGACTCCTGGGTTACAATCCCCAGCGCTATACTGACTGAGCTATTCAGCCCTTAGTTTTTGATCCCTTTAAGGAAAATGGCTATGTAGGGATCGCCAACAACATAAGGGCCGGAAAGCTCAGTTGGTAGAGCACTGGGCTTTAATCGAAAGGTCATTGTTTTAATCCTTTATCGAGAGATAAATGACCTTTCCAGGAATTGATCCGAACCAATCAGCTGCTCTGAAATATTCCAAGGAAAAAACTCTTGAGACAATTAAACTTGAGTTAAGAAAAATAATGTTCAGTCAAAAACCAAATTTCAAATTAGGAATTATATATCTACACCAGATTTTATACTCATAGATCTCTCCCAACCCTTCAACCAAAAATTGAAAATGGTAACAACAAGCAATTTCTGAAGATAACATTACACCTGTAATGATGATTACATATAAAACCTGCCTGTTAACATTACATGCACTCAGCTCTAACATGAACAAACTAATTTCTTCAAAAATTACTTTCCTGCATATAAAAGAGAGTTCCAATGTTGTTACACTTACACTCCAGAACCCTTGGAAAGCATCCTCAAGGCTGTTAGCAGCGTGTCTGTGGGCGGCCTCCATTAATTTAGAAGATGGTTTGTTGCCTTCCTTGGCTAATTTCATCAAAACATCATGGGAAAGATTGATGGATCTGCAAGATGAGAAGCATGAAAAGTTAACCTTCTCTGTATATTTGATGAAACCACACATATTGTTTACCAGTTTCAGGGAGGTGCCTCTTGTTTCATGCATATTATTATTAAATTCAGATCCCTATTATCAAACACAGATGAGTTCTTTTCATATCTGGTTTATAATTCTCTCTTCAGTAGAGTGAATCAAATCTCTATTGCTAGTAAGTAATAAGAAGGGAACATGGTTACAGATCGTTTCCAGAGTTTAACATAAAATATACAGCTGATAGCATTGTTCAATTTTAATCACAGAACCTTTTATAGCCCCCTTCTCCTTCCACCACTGCCCCTCCCATCCCAGAGAAAATACTGGTAGCCACAAAAAGTAGTTTCTTCCCCAAATAATTTGCTACCTTGGCTCACCTATTCCTCTCCATCAAGTGAACATGATGAAATAAAAAATAACATACACAAAAAACAAAACTTCTTTAAAAACAGAGAATTGTTTTTGATTTACTACAACTCACTTTCTGGAGGACGGATCAAAGTATGTGTTGATGATTTGTTTGAACTGGTTGGTCCTCTTCTCTAGCTGGCCTTCAGGTATCTTCAGGGCTATGTCTACGTCCATGTACATCTGCAAGGTGTAGTTCAACTCTTTACTCTCAAAATCCTGCAGATAGTTCTTGAAGACATTCATTAACCTGTCAAAATACAGACGGAAGATACATAAATTATATATAAATATATATATTGTATATATTATACAAATAAGTTATAAGGCTAGCAAATAGCACTTCTTTTGGTAGGATGGAAAAATATCTGTAAAAAATGTAGCAATTTGTACAGAAGAACACAAGATCGACTAAGGTATTCCTGGTGGGGAGTACCACATACTCAATTAAGATAATGTCCCCCCTTAGCTTCTTTACCTACAATTGAATGCAAGGGCTGAAGTTTAGCTGCATTTGAGAACTGGACTTACGATTTATTCTGAAACATTTTCTTAAAGTTGACCTCACGATTTGGTTCCTCTTCATCCTCCTCATCCTCCGCGACATCATCAGAGCTGTCCTCATCATCTTCACCTTCATCCTTCCTTCCCTCCTGGTTATCCCTCCCGTCTCCTCTATCTTTGCTTCCTTTTTTACCCTTCTCCTGTTGCGACTGGAATTTGACCCCTTGACCTTGTTGCTTGCTGGCGTTAGCCTGTCTGGCTTTGACTTGTTTTAGCAACTTTCTCTGCATTGCTGCTTGCTTTTTCTTCTTCTCTTTTTGAGCTTTCTTCCTCGCTGCTAAGGCATCTCCTCCTTCCTTCCCTTTTAACTTAGTCTTCTGTTCCAGGCTGTAAATTAAGACAGTTACAAAATATTGAGATGGATTATAATGTATGTATATTTATGTATATTAGATCCTCCTGCAAGCAGGAACTCGCGAAGAAGCCTCATTGGCTTATCAAAGCCGCAAGCTGACCGAAGTCAGTCTCTTACATTCATATTTAACGTCCATGATTATGAATTGATCAACAACTCTGTAACTGGACGACATACATTGATCTGGGAGTGACTGGAACCGGGGACCTTATGATTGAAAGGCACCGGCGTTAACCACTGAGCTAACATTCCACATAATAGCTGAGGGCCTTGGAACTTCTTATAGCTATGAAGGGTCAAATCAGAATAAACCTTTGAGTGACTACATCCAAGAAAATAGGAATAAGTCTTGGAACCTTATTACAATGAATGTATTATAAGATGATAAATTTTCTTTTGCCCACGATTGGAATTGTTATTAACACACTGGATTCTCCACTAGTGCACCTTGGTATGATTGAGGTTATCAACATTCTGTTGAATTTCAGAGACAAGCATTTGTGTAAGATAGACCACTGTAATCAAAAATGTTAATGAAGTATTAACTATCAAGGTGGTTATGTTAATAATTAATCCCCCCAAATATGGAAACTTTGCAGAAAAATGTAGTTGAGAGTAAAGAAAGCCATACTCTGCCTGAGTTGCATCTCCACGTCCTTGACGTGAAGCGGATGAAAATCTAGAACTCCCAGAGTGGATCTGATCCTCGGGCCGGTTTCTAAACCTACAGAGCAAAAGTAAACATATGTGAGAATGCATTTGCATAAATTTCTAGTCATTATGCTATTCATTTACTTTCAAACTGTGTTTTTACGAATGTAAAACAATGGCTACGTCAGTGAAGAAAATTAATTTCCATTTCATTTCATTTCTATGTCGAAAGGTAATACATTAATTATCAATTTGGGTAATTTAAATTTTTTTCAGAATTTGATGTCTAAATTACATTTTTACTTTGAATTTGTTTCATTTCTGTTGACATAAGTAGCCTGCTGCTAAACACATAACTTTCACACTTCCTTAAGTTTAAGCCCAAAAAAGCCACAGACAATAGTCTGAGTTTATCCCATCACATTTCTTGATGCCAATTTCTCCAGTTGTTTTAACTTTGTAATCTTGTTTCTATTGTCTGCCACTCAATGTAGAGGGGACAAACACATTTTTCTCCTCACAGTCCAGGTAGAGTTTCCTATGTTCAACTACATGTATGATTCATCTGACAGTTTGGTATTGATAGTGTTGATAGTTCAAATTGTGCTTGATGAGCACAAAGAGTGGTCTAGATTCAATTCTCACAAATTAAATCAAACCATTGTGTCACTTTACGAGCTATTTCATTTTTATTTCTATTTTTTCTATTTTTTGCTGTTCTTCTTTTACTTTTTGTTTTTATACAAATCTTTATTCCATATTTGTAAATGAGTGCCTTGGGGAAGATAAGCTATGGCCTACCCCATCACACTCAAATAAATAAAGTTTTAAATAGATAAAATAAATTTAAAAAAACCGTATCATACCATCAACTTTCAATAATCTATAACTTTTTCTTATCCACTAATCTGCACATTTCTTTTCTTTACCACGATTATAAAACATTTTTTAAATGGTACAGGTTAAGAATGTCACAAACATACTTTAAAAATGTTTTCAAGTCATCCTTTAGAAAGTGAAGCCACTCTCTCTGTAGCAACTTCATTGATTGGTTCTGTGCTCGCTCAAATGTTGAAGCTTCAACGAAATCACTCGTCATGAGGAGGACGCCATGAATGTAGTCACGTTCACCGGGTGGAACACCTAGGGAAACAACAAAGAAAGGATTACTATGCAGCTTTAAGGATCGCTATGCAGCTTTAAGGATTACCATGCAGCTTTAAGGATTACTATGCAGATTTAAGAATTACTATGCAGCTTTAAGGATTACTACGCAGCATTAAGGATTACTATGCAGCATTAAAGATTAGTACGCAGCATTAAGGATTACTATGCAGCATTTAGGATTACTATGCAGCATTTAGGATTACTATGCAGCTTTAAGGATTACTATGCAGCATTAATGATTACTAGGCAGCATTAAGGATTACTATGCAGCATTTAGGATTACTATGCAGCTTTAAGGATTACTATGCAGTTAAGGATTTCTATGCAGCTTTAAGGATTACTATGCAGCATTAATGATTACTATGCAGCATAAACGATTACTAGGCAGCTTTAAGGATTACCATGCAGCTTTAAGGATTACTAGGCAGCTTTAAGGATTACTATGCAGCTTTAAGGATTACTATGCAGCATTAAGGATTATTATGCAGCTTTAAGGATTACTATGCAGCATTAAGGATTATTATGCAGCTTTAAGGATTTCTATGCAGCTTTAAGGATTAATATGCAGCTTTAAGGGTTACCATGCAGCATTAAGTATTACTATGCAGCATTAAGGATTACTAGGCAGTATTAAGGATTACTTTGCAGCTTTTAGGATTACTATGCATCTTATAGGATTACTATGCAGCATCAAGGATTACTTCCATAACTTCCATCAATGCGGAAAATACACTTTGAGGCCATACTAGACAAATTCTGCCCTCCGTTGACTTTAATAACCTCAGCCCTGAATATTATTCCTTGGATAAACTGAGTGATCAAAGATCTCAAGCTCACCTATGTACCATACACTGCCATCTACTAGATACTTGCTGAATATTGACCAAGCCTGACCAATTCTGAGTAGTCTATCTGCTGATCTGCCTTCTGCTAGACCATATTCTGTCACATCCTGCCAAAAGAGAAGGTTTGACAATAGCCTGCTGTCTTCCTGCCTGTAATACCAGAAATACCAAGATTATAAATTAAACTCTCACTTGAGGCCAAACATGAATAAAATACAATAAAATATGGCTAAACAGATCATCATACACCAGATAGGCTTGGTTTACCATTACCGGCAAGTTTGCCAACTTCTGTCAGGTATTTACACATATGAAATGATTTTAGGTGTCATATAACATAAATTATTTACCAAAAATCAACAAAAAGAAGTGATATTAAAACCCTTAAAGGAGAAAGAACTATAATGAATGAATGTTTTCAGATGTGTTGCAATGTAGCACAGCAAAAAGTATAACAGTCCAGCAGTGGTCCAGCTAAGATGCTGTTTTTCTTCTCCTGCACGTTAAACATTAGTTATTGATTGCGTTCAATAGTTTTATCGCCCATACACATTTCCGTATCATTAATGATCACATGGAAAATATCATATTGAAAGTTTAAAATATTTGAACCATTTTCTTTATTCCATGAAACCAAATTTGACTACTTAAAACTAAAAAACTACATTATGAAATGATTGTAGATGTCTAATAGCATCGATTATTTACCAAAAATCAACAAAAAGAAGTGATTTTAAAAGCTTTAAATGAGAAAGAACTATAATGTATGAATGTTTTCAGAGGTGTTTCAATGTAGCACAGCAACAAAACTATCTAAGATTATGATGACATATACATTTTTCTGGTACAGACCTCTCCAAGTATCTTTGAAAGGGCCTTCCTGCTTCTTTATCACAGACTAAGCTGACATGAAATCTGGCCGATAGAGGTCTTGAAACATGTCTGTCGGCCTCAGCATCTAAGATTTGACCAGGTTTTATGAATTCTTCCATTTGTCTGCCACCATTGGCCAGTTTATTCCAGTCTTTCCTTGTCGTGTTTAATCGGATGCACGAGTCTGGTCTCACTGGGAGGGAGTTAACGAGGGATATCGACGGTAAAAATCCATCTTGTGGTGAGTTCGCATCCTCTCTCTCCGCTAACTGTTTCTCCTTCAAGAGTCGAAAGCTGCAAATAATGATAGAACAAGATAGTTTTGAACTATCTGTCAAGCTTTCCAGTGGTATGAAGCAAATAGTTGTGTAAATCTACAAACATATAAGATATCTCACATATATATCGGAATCAGTTTCTCTAAATGTGCTCTGGGCTGTAAAGCGGTGGAAAATGGTTTCGTGTCTGCCAACTTACAGAAATTAGGGAAGCAATCACAATTTACAGCGGTCTGAGAGTGATGGGCAATTGACCAATGATTAATCAAAGTTTACATATACCAGAACTGAAATTCAACAATAGGGAGGGTGGGGAGAGGTGGGGTATGGGTGGGGTGGTGTAGGAATGGGTTGGGGATTTTGCAAGTGAGGGACCCTTCTTCTCCATCACTAATGATATGAAAACAGAGTTGTTCTCACTTGCAGAAGGAATGGATCAGTAAATGCATTATAAATGATCACTGACCACCTTCCTTTAGTTGTAGGTCGAACCTTTGATTAAATTAATGGTTCAATAAGCCTAATTAACATAAAAAACAAAAACCACTTGATGACACAATTAACACTTAAATGGGTTGCTTTTGATAAATTTTAAGTTAAAGTTAACCTTCATCATGCAATGCTGAAAATGAACACTGTAAAACTGTATTGAGTAGGAACTTAAAGAAAACTTTAAAAAATTATTAATTTCAAATTAATTTTAAATTTTAATTTAAATTTAAATTAAAATTAAAATTATTATTAATTATTAAATTATTAATCTTACTTGATTCCTCCTGTGTATTCTTGATGGATTAAGAATCTGGGAACCCAGTAAGAACGTAGCCTCCTGAGGACGTCGTACTGTGTCCTGGTGAAGACAGATTCACTCAATCCCATGTTCCCTTGAGCTTTCTTGATCTGCTCCTGGGCATCTGGTGTGAGCTTAAATCGGTACTTGTCTTGAATATTTCTACAAATGAATAAGATATATGAAGAAATAACACCAAATGTTGATGTTGATACAGCATATAACGAAATATTATGTATTTATCTTTAATATGAGTCTGTTCAGAATAGCCTGTAATTGGTTTCTTGGTCTATATCTAATAGAAATGTAACTGATGGGCCATAACATGTTGACAATTCATTATATATACATCACAGAGAATTCTTAGATGAGCCTCTGCTAGGATGGGTCCTGGAGATTATTCCTCATACTCTACCCCCTCCCCAACACCTCCATTCCTCTTGACTGAACTAATCATAGCCAATAAATGTCCTCCGATCAAATGGCAGGTGGTGGAGTTTTAGTAGAACCGATGTCCGCCGAAACTTGATAATCACATCAGATATTGTGTTCACAAAATGTTAGTGATCATAAATATGACTTTTATTCATTACCTTGATGTAACTGGCATTGATATAGTCAGACCTAACATCACTGCCATCTGTATCCAGCCTAACGTCTTGCAACAATTTTAAACTACAAAGCTATGTAACACAGTATTATCCTGAGCTATTTATATCTTCCAGTTTTTCATCAAAACAGCACTCATGATTTTAAAGCATGTGATTAGCATAAAGCATGAATATTCATATCTACCTGAATAAATTAGTCTTTACTACATCAATCTTCTGATCTCCGAGTGCCAGCATGTTATCTCTGTAGAGTTCACAGTCCAACCAAAAGTTAAGCATATCCTCACCGGCTGTTCCTTTTAAGAATGCTTTAAATGCCTCTACTCCTATCATCTAGAAAAAAAGGGAAAAAAGGTAAACAAGTTTGATCATCTCAGTGCTAGAAATGACGGATCATTTCTATCATTTACAGTATATGCTACCTAGCTGTAGATGAGCTTTGATCTAGCTGTGAACTACTCTTAAATAATTTTTCAATAAAGTCACTTTGTATTTGTATTGAGAAAGCATACAAGCATCACATACCACCAAATACAAATACTTCCAACATTATCGTAGAGTTTTACAACATCCTTCCATGCCTTAGATAAAGCAGCAATACATTCACTGGCAGATTCAGAAGAATCAGGGAGAAGAGATGTGAGTAGGGGAGAGGAGAGAGGAGGGTTGATGAAGTGAGAAGACTGAGAGGGAAGGAGAGAGGATGGTAGAGGAGGGTAGAAGAGGGAAGAGGAGGTGTGAGGAGGGGAGAGGAGAGAGGAGGGTTGATGAAGAGAGAAGATTGAGAGGGAAGGAGAGAGGATGGTAGAAAAGTGGAGAGGAGGGTAGAAGAGGGAAGAGGAGGTGTGAGGAGGGGAGAAGAGAGAGGAGGGTTGATGAAGTGAGAAGACTGAGAGGGAAGGAGAGAGGATGGTAGAAAAGTGGAGAGGAGGGTAAAAGAGGGAAGAGGTGTGAGGAGGGGAGAGGAGAGAGGAGGGTTGATGAAGAGAGAAGACTGAGAGGGAAGGGAAGAGGGGGGTAGAAAAGGAGAGAGGAGGGTAGAAGAGGGAAGAGGAGGTGTGAGGAGGGGAGAGGAGAGAGGATGGTTGATGAAGAGAGAAGACTGAGAGGGAAGGGAAGAGGAGGGTAGAAAAGGAGAGAGGAGGGTAGAAGAGGGAAGAGGAGGTGTGAGGAGGGGAGAGGAGAGAGGATGGTTGATGAAGAGAGAAGACTGAGAGGGAAGGAGAGAGGATGGTAGAAAAGTGGAGAGGAGGGTAGAAGAGGGAAGAGGAGGTGTGAGGAGGGGAGAGGAGAGAGGATGGTTGATGAAGAGAGAAGACTGAGAGGGAAGGAGAGAGGATGGTAGAGGAGGGTAGAAGAGGGTAGAAAAGGGGAGAGGAGGGTAAAAAAGGGAAGAGGAGGTGTGAGGAGGGGAGAGGTGGGGAAGCGTGGTGGCTGGAATATCTTCCACTCTCTTGTGGAATTATATTATTATCAATCATAATATATTTATATCAGTTTATATCAATCAGTTCAAATAGAAAACCTCACTCATTTTTAGAAGAGTTTTCCAAGCTTCAAATCTTGTATAAATTGCTGCTTTACTTTTGTTGATCATTGTTTGCTAAATTTGACTTTATATAGGGAGTACCAGTATCAAACAGATGCTTGCATATTTACAACCAGATATTGTTTGTTAGTTTATGATGATATGGCAAATGAGCCAATCAATAACGATATCGATGAGCTATTGTCTTACACTGCCCAGTAGATGATCCTTTAACTGCTGAAGTGTTAGTTTATGTTTGCCTTCCATCTGTCTTAGTTGAGATTCTGTCCTCTCATCGTCTCCACCTCTCTCTTCTTCATAATCTATTATACTTGGTTCTGGGTCATTGTCCGGGTCAAACGAGTCCTCCTCCTCCTCCTCTTCCTCATCCTCCTCCTGCTCCTCCTCATCTACGTCCATATTGTCACTGTCAGAATCCCCTTCATTGTTGTCAAAATCACCCATATCCACATCATGGCCCATAATCCTATTGATTGGAGTCTTAATGTGTTTGATGGGAGATGTAAATCCTTCTGTAGAGGTTCTGCAATCCAGAAAAAAAAAGGGAAAAAGAAGACAAACCATAATTTTATAGGATCAACTGTAATAAAAAACAAATGAAACCAATGGCAGGAGTACCATTGTCAGGCACAGCAATATATATGTATGGTAGAAAATAGCAGCAAAAATAGACAGTGAACAAACTAAAAAGAGAACAACAATAAGTTTCAAACTTGACGCCTTTTGTTGTTGTATCAACCACCAATTTCCTCTTAGCGTCACTGGATCTTATTTAGAAATATTATGTCAACTCATTTGGTCATAACAGAGAATGAATTGTTTTGAGACAGAAACTTTTACATCATGAGAGACAGACATTGTATACATAGACAAAGAAAAACCTAATATGCTCTTCTTTCCCCTCACTTTATCTTTGAATCAGAAAAGAGGGGAGGGCATAGTTTCACCTCCAACAAACACCACAAAGATTTATATGTCCTAGAAACATTCACATTGTAAATGAACAACATAAAAGCAACAAATGGTAAACAACGGTAAACTGTTCTGTAAAAGCCAGATAAATCCCACCTACAGTGATGGATAACAAACAGTATGGTACGAAATATGGTTCTACTGTGAATACTACTACAGCACAACAACATAATCAAATAACATTTTAGTGCCTGCGACTTCTACCTTTTTTATTACCAACAGACAAACTTAAAGGTAAAAAAACTGATCACCTTTTCCCAATCTGCTGCAATATTTCTATATTTCAATATTTCTATATTTTTAAAATGCATGTAAATATACATTGACAAGGTTTCATAGGTTACATCACTACTTAAAGTGCATGTGGCTATTACATTGACAACTTGAAAAGACTCTACCTGTCTCCACTGCTGACTATTTCAGATTCATCGTCACTGTTTTGTGAGGTCGATGGGATTTTGATTGTTGCTGTCTTCCTCGGGGAGACTGCCTTACCAGGAATTCTGAGAGCACTCTTAGTACCTGCGATAGAGATAAATGTAATCCACATATTTAAAGATTTCTTTAGCAAGCTTTTTTTAAATAAAATTTTTATAGACCAAAAGTTGATAGCATGTAGCAATGTAGGCAACTAAGTGACATTAATCAGTCAACAGATTATTGCCTTGTGGCATTAATGTCACAACATTAAAATGAAAATATCTCTCAATATCACACTTTACATTTACAAGGACATAATACCAACACTCAACCTGCATGTACTTTCATAGCAGAAACACAAAGTTTGCATAATTTGTATATAATAATCAGGGCTGAAGTCGCTATTGACATAATACTCACACAAACATATTGCTTATGCTAAATGGCCTACATGTGTTAACTGACACTGTACCACAGCTGCCAAAAAACATGGTTTGTTTACAATGAAAAGAGAAGAATAAACATCAAGATTAATATTTAAATAATTTGTGAATGCATCAAGAGATCATAGTAGTTGGTTTCTCAATCCACATTTTAGCTTCATTATTGATATGAAAATTTTCTTTGATCCCTCAGCAGTTACTTATGTACATATGAGTCGACATCTGTTAAAGTTGTATAGAAATTCCATCTTACAAGCACCTGTCCACTGTTTCAAAATGTCAAGATTCATTTCAAGATCTATTTGAATGAATGTCAAACAAATATTTTAATCAATAAGCTTACCTTGCAAAGCACTTTGAACATTTAATTCTGCATTTCCCTCCTCATCACTCATGTGTGAATTTACCATCGGTGACCTGACTTGACCTTTGTGTTCATCAGAGGCCAGCACATGACCTTTGCCCCTTGAAGATGCACCATTGGTGAGCGGGTTCACTGATTGGACATCGGGAGTGTGAACAAGACTGGAATGGCTCTTTGCTAATGACATCAAGAAGAAAAGAAACCAGTAAATTTATTTTAATTTTTCTTTGTGACATTTCTAACCTTTAATTGATAACATTCAACCGATTTTGACAAAATTTTGTGTAACACAAGATGAGAAACGACCACATATGGTAATATTTTAATATCATCTTTTAAATACACTTCAGTTTTTCCGTACATCACTGACAGCCTTTCGTTTTTCCTCAACATCTTAATGTTTGTTTTTGTCATTGTTTAGAAATTTACACAAATGCCAGTATTAAGTTACTTGTATTAGCATTAACCATTTCAGCATATTTCAAACTTGAACTTCATGATAATTAAAAGATTTAATCATTTTTGTTTAATTTTCCTTAGATTTTACTTATTTTAAGATCTTTCCAAAAACGTATAACTTCCATCACAAATGTAATTGATGCACTGCTCCATAAGATGATTGGAATGAGAAACATTAAAATCGTCAAACTAAACCGTTTTCAATGGATCATCAGCCTATATAGAGGAAACAGACCAACTTGGCATCATTCCTGCTACCGTAGAATATGGATGAATCTATTTATTGGTCACTGCATCTGATACACCAGTGAGACACAGATTATATAACAGTCATTTGTAAATTTAACCAGGAATTCACATGTAACAATGTCATCCACAAGGTAGTAAGTATCACTTATAACTAAAGTTGTCTTCAAATAACAAGAAAGAAGTGAATTAATCAACTGGAAGCTAATTCTCATTTGGTTTGTTTCTTCTCTTTCCCTTTTGTTTGCCATTGAATGATTTTGTCATTTTGCTTTTCTTTTGAACTAGTTCTGTAGCACTAACAAAATCTACCTATTACATGAGAACAAAATATCAAACTGAATTTTATAACCAGAGACTGATCCATACAAGAAAAAACCAGCACCTTGATATAGCTCAGTCAATAGGGGCAAATAAGAAACATCCTTCAGATCTTCTCTTAATACTGCTAACAGTAGTACGAAAAGACCATTCAAATAAATCTTAAAACAGAAATTGTACACTTATAAATGGGTGGATGGCAGTGCTTTTTACCTAGACCAAACATCGGCGGTAAGCTGATACATCTACTCCCCGGTCGGAGGTACTTGAACAGTCCGGCACGCTCGGCATCGTTCTGCCAGCTGAGGTCACTCTCGTCATCGTAGGCTGACGCGGCTCTACTCTGTGCTAGGCTGGTGGATGTTGTGGTGGTGTAGCTGACCGTCTGTCGACTGTATCCTCTCAGTCCTCTGCTACTCAGCCTGCTGATGCTGTGTCTCTCGTCAAGTGGACGGGTCAGTAACTTACACAACTTGTACTCCAAGAATAGTTTGGTTCTGTTGTAAAAAAAAAATGTAATACCCACAAGAGAGTTGAGATTAAGTTTAACACAGTTTGTCAAATTTGAGACCTAAGTCAACCATCACACCTTCACTTATCACTTTTCGCTCTAAATTTCAAAGCGTGAAGAAATTTGAATTTCAAAGTGTGCGAAAACTTGATTATTAAAAGAACAATTATTGTTAATTTTTTTAATAAACGTGGGTTAATTTAAAGGCAATATTTGCAAACTTCAGCATGTTTTCTATGCAGGGTAGGACACGTTATTTAGTCTGTGCAGATGGTTAACTTTCAATGACATTGCACACCAATTCATTCATTCCAGAAAGTATGTGATTAACAAACAAAATGGAAGCCACAGCAGTATTTCATCAAATGACCAATGATGAAAGCTCATTTACCTATTGTACAAGTTTCCATGATTGCCAACTAACTCTTATCAACTGATTGATAAGAAAGCCCTCTACAATTGTCTTACAAGTTACTACTGACCTTTATCTATGTGAGAAGCCTTACAAGGATATTATTTTCAAATAATTCTGTCCAATTATCACATGATAAGGACTATAAATGCACAAACATCCCTGACACTTTCTAGGAGAGTTTGACAATGTAACAGTTAGGTCTATAAACAACCATGTATGCCAATGGCTGGTCATCACTGGTTAAGCTGTTAGGCTATCCTGTCCAAGATGAAGTCAAACACACCTTATAAACAGCGGTAGCCGTTCTGTCTTGGCCCAGTCCAGAATCCTCTCCCGTTCATCGTCTCCTGGAGCATATAGGGCCGGACTTTTGTACCAATTCTGGTTCCCAAGTGAATTTAATGAGTTCCGATTTGCGTCTTCCACCTCTTGAAAAGTGCCTGTCAGCCGATTGTAGTACAGGGGTTGAGGAAATGCCTAGACAAATGATAGGAGAGGAATTTATCATTAGTCAATGTCTTGATTTTAGGAATAAACAAGCTACATATATGCATCCTATGTTTGTCTTATAAAAAGTGCAATGTTCCTTTCTCAGTAATAACAAAAGGCTGCTGAATATTTTTCTTTAGTTCCATATTAGCTACAATCACTAACATCACTTTTGCACTTTTGCAAATACTATACTTTTACTATACTATACTTGGTATACTATCTTAATGCCATGTAAATAATACATTTCTCACATGTGACAACTTGAGATTTCAAATACAACACACCAATACCCAGTCAATTGCTTGGATTTACTGCAAAGCAGAATTAATATATAATCTCATTGTTTGCTTATTATTTTAAATACTTTACAGTATGTAATGTTAACATGACAGTTAACAAAACAAGTACTTGAACTTGCTGAAGAGTTGTTATTGAAAAGACATCTTACAGGAAGCTGCAGGAAGACATTGAAGTAATCCAGGAACAGGTCATCATAGACTAGAAGAGCTTCAAAACTTTCTTCACTAATCTCAACTGTTGAAGACAAGGAAAATTAAGTCAATTTTGTTTTTCATAAAATGTTATTAGCATTGGTTTGAATGGATAGCAGGGAATAATTTATCCAGCATTGCTCTGCAAAATGGGCAAATTGTTATACAAACTATGTACTGTAAAGATGTAGAGCAATTTTCAGATTCTTCAAAGCCACTACACAAAATTTGAACACTAAATTATTCCCTGGATAGGATATCATTTCTTGAAACCTGTCATATGTAAAGTAACATAACTAATTTTCAAGATTAAAAATGAAATTGTACATGACCAGTGAGATTTTTTTTCAACCAGAAACTTACAAACATATGGAGGAAATTCATGAGGCCTAAATTTGCACAGAATTTCTTTGATACAACCAAAAACAAATTTGGCCAGATTATTACAAACTCATGGAAATGTACTAACTATGAAATTGAAGCATCCAAACTGGAGGGGACTTGGGATTTTTATCAATTTCTATGTGTGAGATTGTAACGAAAGTTATACGAGCCATGAGTAGTGATCCTTTTTGAAACTAGGTCTAAATCTTTCTTGTATAAGTGTGAAGCGTATTCTAGTTTGTGTTAACATATTGTTTACTTATTGTTATTATGACGTCACACATGGCTTGCGTTTTTGTGGTTTGCTCTGTGGTGTGGCGGGCTATGAACCACGCGCTATAAGAAGCGTATACAGATGTTTTGTAGTAAATGATTCAGTTTGTGGTGTTGGAAGACAGCCAAACTGGTTCAAATTGGTTGAGTGCCCATTTGCATGTGCTCATCTGCATATCGGGTTGGCACTCAACCAATCAAGAGTTGGGTGAGGAGTTACTGTAGCTATAAGTTTGGACGAATCAGGTTCAAGAGCAGAGCGTGTGTCCTGTGCATCGCATCGTAATTTGTTATTTTAGAATCGGGGAGTTAAAGTTTATCTCCCGGAGCCTACAGAAGTATAACAGAGGGCTCCATAATTTATATTTATAATCAGCCTAAATGCTGATTATGAATATAAATTACGAAGCTAGGCCGTGTATTTTAATCATCCCAAGTTATAGTTATATTCAGAATTAATGAAAAGGAACTTATAATCAAATATCCGCTGTTGAAGATTATTTATTAAGACTTTCCTGCTTACGCTCAGTTCAACGTTATTAGTGTAAGGCCCTGCTTACCATTACCTGGAACTATCAAAATAAGCATAACATAAGGAAGGCCTGTGTATTTTATGTCATCGGAATACCAGAAATATTCCTTAAATTTGTCTTTCTAAAAAATTTCTGCTATATTTGTAAATCTAGCAGGAACTCCTTTGATGCCGACAGCATCTCCTTTAAATGGATTCCAATTTTGAAGCTATGTCATATTACGTATATTAATTGAACCAATAATATTGACAAAGATACCTCTACAGGAATTGGCCAGTTTCATAAAATTTCTCTCAAATATGGTAGTGTACAACATACATGTTTGAAAGTCAAATTTAACCCCTTTTTTTCAAATGCAATTTTAAACTGAAAAGCCTTAACAAGAACATCAACGAATGTATTTTACAGTGAATCAAAGGAACATTTGTAGTATGATGCCGCTGGCAATTTCATGGATTATTTCACTCATTTACTTGAATTATACAGCAAACTTCAAAACATCCCTGAAGGTAGGAGAATTTGTCCTTGATTTGAGCAATTTGACTCTCAACCTTCACAAAAATAATTCTTTATATTTCTGGTGGAATCTTTTCATAGTTGAAGGATAGAACAAAACCACAGTGCAACATCAGATTATGTAGCAATATTTTCTATCTAATAACATTTAGAGCTTATGCAGTATGTTCTGTGCATTGCTTACTTACTTTATACTGCAGTGTACCAACCTAGGGCTACATGATTGTAGGCCGAGGCCTAACTTAGTAACCACAGTGCAAAGTTCTTTATTAGTAAGAGGCTAGACTGAGGAATAACTTTGACATGATTAAGGGCTACGCAGTCCTGGATTCGTAAGTTCTTCAAATAGGTCTTACGCATATGACCCTGTTGCGCGAAAAACCAGGATCAGGTTCTGTCAAACTGGGCAAAGCATTTAGCTTTGCATTTGTCACTTACCTTTCATGTTTAGAAAATTTATGAATTCAACAGAACATTATCGATGGATTTCTTTCTTCTGAAACACAGAAAGGCATTTCTTAAAAGTTAAAGTATCATCTAACTGGTATTGTAATGGATGCACCTGTCCATGAACACTTTCACGATTTTTCCTACCAGCGCAGTATAGTACAGAGAACCGAAAGCAGGTTGATATAAGGTTGTTATGGCAACGTGTTTATCCGCCGCTTCAAGAACTACCACAGGCTACCTCGCCATTTTTCTAGGATCAAAGTTTCAAGTTTATTTCTAACATTAGTTAGTGTTCAACACATAAACGATAAATAAACTTGATTTGATAGTCGTAAAAAGGAAATATATATATTAGACATTCCTTTGGACGGTGAGCTGTTGGGATTAAAATTTAAAGGTTTTGATAAAGATAGGCGGAGTGTATAGCCTAGTGGTTAACGCCGGCGTCTCCCAGTCATGAGATCCCCGGTTCGATTCCCCGCCGACAGCAATGTGTGTCGTCTGGCAAGGGTGTTGTTCAATAACAACTTCCTGACATGGACGTTAAATGGATGTGTGCCGAGAGATTGGCTTCGGTCAGCTTGCGAGTCTACAAGCCTCCATGGCTTCTTTCGCGAGTTCCTGCTTGCGGGAAGATTACATATACATACATACAAAGTGGGAAATGTGAGGAACAAGACGAAATTTGATTTGTATATAGAAAGTCCGAGGAAAAAGCGCATATCTTAGTGCCATTTCGGATAGAACAGTCGGAATGTACTGTCGATGCAAAATGGCTAAACTTCGATACATTACAGTCGCAAAACACTGCCAAATAAAAATAATGGAAAAAGTCAAAACCCGAGTAAACTAGTAGCATTCTGAGGCGAAATTGTTAGTAGAGATATGAGACAAAAAATCAATTAGCCAGCTACTGTTTGTAGGTCGAAATTTCGACGGACACTGAATAGAATTCTATTCAGTGTCCGTCGAGATCTTTTAAGAAACACTGATACAAAAGTAAAAAATTCCGAGACTATATTGTAGTATATATTTCTCGAAATTTTGACAATGCACTTTCTATTTGGATATAAAGTAATTGAAAATTTGATACAAAACTTTGAAATGTCAATCTTCCGCTCGGGCCACCGTAGCATCTACAAAACGAAATTCATGTGTGGTCGCAAGGCTATATAAACATATCAACTGCCATGAGTTGGGTGGACTTGACCCAAGACTTCGTCGCCGGGAGGTAATCATTCATATATCATGAGCCGTACTAATTTCTTTTACAATTATGCATTTAGTCCAATATCCTACCTTTGATTTTCCTCATCAGACTGTTAATTACGGTGTGAATTTTGTTACGCATGGCCATTAGTATAGTTATGTATCTTGATGATAATTTTGCAAAAATAATTAGTTATCTATAGATAATTAATTATTTTTATTACGCATTTATGGGTAATATAGCTTTGATTGATTGAAAAAAAAGCAATAGAACTGAAATGTGAGGTAGACTGTCGATATAAAACCATATTGATTTATTCAGCCTTTTCTTACGTTTGCTTCATCTTGAATATTTCCAATGAAATGTGCATCCTACTTTAAGTAACAAATATGTAAAAAATGGGCTACATAGATCAGTGCGGAACTACCAAATTGATGTGATGAAAAACCTTCATTTCTATATTCTCCATCCCTATCACGAGTGACTTTGAATTAGCTTCTTAATTAATCAGCGACAAAGGCGGCGGAACCGGGGGGGGGGCACAGGGAGCACGTGCTCCCCCCACTTTTCCTCAGGTTAAAAATGTGCCCTTTTTCTACATAAAAATTTCTAAATAAATAAAAAGTTTACAAAGCGAAACGCACGTCGAATGAAATATTTCGGGAAGTTTTAAATGTTTACTACCACAGGCGTAGGAGCCCAATTTGATTTGGGGGGGGGGGGGCTGTAACGACTTGCCCGAAAAATATTACCAAAATTTTTCGAGCGCTACGCGCGCGTTCAACATCTTAATGTGCATATCATATAGGCATGCGTTGGTTATTACATCGCATGCCAATAACATACCATCATTTGCCGTGTTATAACCCTTCCAAATTGGTTATAATTATTCGGAAAGTCGTTACAATAATAATGATCGGTACAATTTATTTGGCTCCGCACTCGTTTATGACTATAACTCCCGTAAAACTCTTTAGCCCTTTAATGTCTAGAACTTCCAGCAACCACTATCACCAACTGCTTACGTGGCATTACTTTATTGGCTTCGCATGGATCTCAGATCTTAATATATATAAGTTATGTGTTCTGGCTAAACGCAACCAATGCCAGTGGTCCCTTTTCCGTGTGCGCCCAATATATATATCAAAGGACATTGAAAAGGACTTATTTACATAACATAAATCACGAGGGTTCAACAAGCCAATCACGCAAGGTACTCGTTTAAACATGAGCAAATAATTATGCAGCTGAATCTTAACAATTTGAGGTATGGTCAAACAAAGTTACCAAATGTTATATAACACACAACAATACGAAAAACGAAAAAACGCAAAATACATTTCACTACAATAATAATATCAGTTTAACCATTGAAAAACACATAGAAAATTATTTTTCTTTCAGTATTTTGACATATTTCATTTGCTTTCATGCATGTATCGATCGCGTGTGCAGGGACTTGGACTTTATAATGATTTTCCAATTTCCCAATTTGCACATTAGATATTGCAGTGCTAGTATGCATTGTTTACTTGAGGGGGGGGGGGGGTGGCGTTGATGGAGTGATGTGTATACGCAAATAAGATAATACAATAAGAGTTATGAAGGGTACTAAATATCAGGCTGCATCAGTCCAATCGAATTTCTGCAAAGTGCCAGCTTCGACGTTGGTGCCCCCCCCCCCAGATTAAAAGTGCTTCCGCCGCCCTTGATCAGCGGATTAGTATAGGATGACCTTTGGGTCAAATTTCGCATTGGAATTTTTTTAATGAGTCGATACAAAGTTTAGTAGTGCAGAAGGGTAAGAAAATAGCAATTCAATCAAGAGAAATGAGGGTAACAAGTATGTAGGCTATTCATGGTAAAAAAAAGTAGCCTATAATTCAATGGTCAAAAACTGAGCAGAAGTGAACATTATGTTATAAAATGATGTATACAAAGCTAATATATGCATCTACTCCAAATATATGTATGTATCTCGAATCAATGCTTTACTTAATAAATGGAAAATAATTTTGATATACCGATCACCAAAGCACTGTGTACGGTGTCATAAGGCACTATATAACATGTTCCATTTCCCTTCCTTTTTGTCAGAATCAACATAAATCCCCGAGTTTCAAGTTTTATTTGAAACATTTGTGCAAACACACTGTTGATGACGCAACTATGATTATACTGTTCAAAGCAAATATAAGCCCAACATCGAACATGTTACACCAGATCAGCTAAATTTGTACGAAACTTCTTCATATTACCACATATTTTATAATAGAGGGCCTTCACAAGATTCCGTAGAAACTCCCTGCCGCTACTTCCTGAAACGTTCGTAACGGTTTCTCGCCAGTTTTACCCAACTGGAGCACAAATTGGACCTAATGTTATCAAATAATGTACAAATCTAATATTGGCCTAACATGTTTTACAAATGGATAGAGTTTTGCCTGAAAAATCTCTGATGAATTATTCCGTAAGGGTTAATTTCACTCCAAATGTAATTATAGATCTCGAATAAACTCTAGCTTTAATACATTTATATCTGGAGGTTAAACTTAGAAAGTATTTTTCAGAAACCGATCACAATTTTAAGCAACGTGTACGGTGTCGTTTAAGTACAATCAATTGCGTATTTAAATTTCGCATTTCCACTACAATATTTTGTTAGGGAGAATGCGGCCACAGTTTGGTAAGTATGACATCAGAAACATTTTTTAAAGATTGCATTTGGCTTTATTTTGCAAATAGACCGTTGGGTATCACTCATGCAAAGAAGTATCGAACCATATGTTTAATGTAATGCAACTTTCAACAATTCCATGCACCCAAGCTTACTGGTAGCAGTTTGTTCTCATGTTGGCGACTTGATAGTCCTGAGAAAAGATTATTTGCCATAACCAAGGTTGCGACTTACTAGCGGAGGATTTCGGGTTTACCAATTTTATTCCAGATCGAGAAAAATTTGATTGAAAAAAATAGGTAAACTGAACTCTGTACGCTTGTTCTAATTAAACATTCGCAGTATCTCTCGCACAACTAGACCTAGCCAATGTTTACAATCAATAGCCCCTTGCTTTGCCAAAATGGCTGTTGTGAATGTTCCTTAGCAAGCTGCAGTGGTCGTGGTTTCCCCTTCGTGATTGGTTTCACATATTGAACAGTGAAAATTTTATATTTAGCCTTTCCCCTTTCTTTCATCCACTCTTAAATGTAGGCCAACTGTAGTTTTAAGCAGCCTACTGTAATCAGTATTAGGCCTAAGTGTAGAGTCAGATGCATTGCTGCTTCTGTAGTAATAAGGCTACCCTAAATTGTTAATGTCGGTTAAATGAGCATTGTACTGATGCTTAGTCGACCAGTAAAGTCAGCTTTGCTGGATTCTTTTGCACATTTGCCTGAACTGAGTCTCCCAGTCTGGCTATGGGCCTGATCATTCCATGACTATTTGTATTTACTAAACACTACTCTGAGATAGTATGAATAATTAAGAAATGATTATATTGTCTGGATTGGATGCCTAATGCTGATCTATGCAAATACCTTCCTCAATGGCTTCATGAGTCTCTCAGCTCATGGACTCTGATTGGGTGAATTTAGCAAGGCCCCCGTTTGTTTGATCGGGTAAATAACCGCAACCTATACAGAGTAAGGATTTTCGATGAGATTTTGAAAGGGTTACTGTCATCAAGTCCAACTGTAATGGCGGATGCTGGGAACTGTAGGGTGTCTTGAGTTCACAGGGGCAGAGACCATGCTAATTTCATTAACCATCAAGAGTAGATCCAGCACAGAGGCTGGTAACAGATAGGCACAAGTACAAGGTTTTGTCATCACACAATTCAAGATAAGTTAACAATCTGCCCAGATTGCCTCTTTAAATGTGATGGGAAGACAGAAAGATGTCCATGCAGTCCTCATCCCATAACAGTGTAATCCATTTTACACATTACGGGAAAACAGGGTCTTGTTGGCTAACACAATATAAACTGAGTGACATAATGGTAAGCAAACACAGATTCCCGGTAACACTGTGATGGGAGCTGGCCAAGGAATGTTTTCAGGAACCGCTCTCAAGGGTAAAATCACTATTTCTGTCTTATGACTTTGAATAGACTAGTGAGCGTTTCTATTTATTTAGACAGAAATAACAACATGAAACTTATACCTATTAGTAATTTATAAAAGGTTATTGTTTATAATCCCAATAATTTATCTTCATAAATTATTGTAATGTTTTGTTGGAATTACGTGCTTTGTTTCTTTCTTTTGTCTACTTTTAGAACTCATTTAAAAGAATGGGAAGAAAGAGACATTTTAACAGAGGTGGCCCAGGGCAAAAGAAAAAAAAAAGACGAAACTTGGTAGAAGTCAATGAGAAGGCGCAAAAGCGCATTCAAAGGGAAAAAGACAGAAAAAAGTTTCTAGCCTTACGGTAAGCCTATTCCATTTGGCTTTTATTGATGTAAACTTGGTCTGAAATGTTAAGAAAGAAAGTGAAGCACTACTTTCTAAATTGTTATATAAATCAATTTTTCCAGACATGATATCTTTGAAAGACATAATCAGACACACTACTGATTTCATTTGAAACATTTTAATGATTTATTTGTCTAATTATAATTTCAGAGCAGAGGGTTTGGTTCAAACACAAAGACCAACTAATTCTCAAGAAGAGGTGAGTATCAAGATTACAGAACTTTTTATGACAAGTTAATCATTCACTTGGACTGTGTGCAAAAAGTAACTTAATGATGCCACTTTCATATGCACTTTTTTTTGTCATTTGATTGCAATTTATCAAAACCTACAAAGTATTACTTAAAATAAAATTGGAATTGATCAAACTTAGACACAGCTGAAGATCTTTTACCGATTGCAGTTAAAGTAATTTTTTCCGGCAAATTTACCAAATTTTTGTATAAAGTATTTCTTAAATAAGATCACAGCTGATAAATAATTTGATTATTTGTCACTATACGGAGACTTAATTAACCAGATCGTTTTGGAAGTTGTTAGAATCAACTAACAAAAAAACAACGATGAAAAGCAATTCAAAAGGTGTCTTTGCAGATCGTAATTGAAAATAAATAATTATTGCTAGATCTGTATGATGATTAGCCACCATTAGAATGTTCAAAGGATTGGCTCTGGGCCCTGATGACCTGTCAGGATATTTGGCTAGGTAACTTTGACCAAAGTGATAAAATGCTCTGAGATTACTTGGACAACAAAGGTAACATGGCACACGGTTTGGATTGAGGGAACAAGAGCAATAAAAAAAAGCAAATTACACAATTTATGTGACAGGTTGCCAGATATACAGTATTTTGGGCCCCTGATCATGTGGAAAGGAATTTTAAGTAAGATGCCAGGAATGACCTTTTTAAGCCTTTTGTTAATCACACTTAAAAGTCTGTAATAGCTCAACATTCCTGCATATATACCTTTGAAATATTATTGTGCTTTCTACTCTCCCCTTCAAGTTTGGTTCATCATCAGAGAGCGAGGCAGAGACGACTGTTTACGATGAGCTGCTCAGTAGTCTAAAAGAGGCAGGTGGACAGACAAGCTCAGGAGACAGCGACATCGGTAAGACTAATTAGAGTATGAATCCAAGATCAATTGTCTGCTTTCAGTCAATCATTCCACAGACTTTCTAAAAAACGGAGAGTGTCCCTGTTATTTGTCCCTACTGCTGCTAAACTGGTCTCTTATACTAGAACTGTTGATCAATCCTGGCTGTCTTGCAGCACAAGTATGATTAGCCTCTGTGAAACTTTCTGTACATGTGGTGATGATGTCCAGGTGCATTGGATTTAATCACCTTAGTTTGCTGCAGTTTTAACCAAATGTACTAGATATTATTTAGGTAAGAATTGAGTCCATCAAACTATGACCCTTCTAGCCTTTTCCAGTTTTCCTTCCAATGAAAGATATCTAATTACTAATTACGGACTAACTAATGACCCCATTCTCCTCAGGTATTGTCATCGTAGACAGTTTAGTTACACAAGTGTTAACTGTACAAGCTCAAGTGAATGCAGATCCAAATATGTATTTTTCTGCATCACTCGATCAAAATTAATATGATTAAAGAATAGCAAATAAATCTTTAAATTCAACATTAGAAAATTTCTCTTTTTGAAAAGTGTGCTTGACAAAGAGAAATGTGTGTGCAATATTAGTCAATATTTAGTCAATAATGACTTCACACTGAGATAGGCATCCAGCATTATGTAACTCAATGCACTGATAATCTTTAGAACATTAATGTATTGTTGGATGAGTCACATAACTGATACAAACCTTACTTTTGTTATTTTCTTCCAGATGACGAAAGTGATGGAGAAGAAGAAGAAGAAATAGAAGATCAGAGAGTTGAAGGAGAAGTGGAAGGAAGAGGAGATTATGGTAAGAATATTGTCCAGTGTGATACTTTGTCGTGCAATCACATGAACTTGAGAAATTATCAGACGATTTATTGATATACATGCTTAGTTAATATGAGTAAGAAAACACTTTTTTCCATTCAATACTCTTTAATACCTTATATTGAAATGCCACTATCTTTTAGAGTGGAGTCGCTCCTTTGTAGTGCACATGAACAGACAGAAGACCTGATTGAGTGTGCAATATATTCGTTAACCGTGATGCTTTACAGTGTTACTTGCCGTTACTAGGGGGTTCATGTTTCTTTTGATGGTCATCATACTTGGTAGAGAACACTGAACTTAAGAAACAGTCTAACAGAGTAAAAAAAGAAGTAATAAATAACTAGCAAATGTTTGATATATATATATATTTTTTTTGGGGGGGGGGGAGGAGGGGGAAGTTGTAAACTTGTAAGGCATGTTGTATCATACACTTTATAGTGAACATAGTCTCGTAGAATCTGGTAGTATTGAAGAGTATCCTTTTGACTAAATTTACAGGCTTTTCAAGGCAGTTTCAAGGTTTGTGGTCATTTTCTCCACTTTTAGAGTAATGTGTAAAGTACCATTAAGCATTCCTCCACTATCATGGGAAGCAGGTTACTCTGATATGACAGGTAAATTTTATATTCCTTGTGTTCTGACGTGGATTTATCATCTGCAGCTGAAAGAGATGCAGGAGAGGAAATGGTCGACCTGGAGCAAAGTGATGAGGAAGATGACGATGATGAGATTGGTGATGAGGATGGAGAGAGTGATGAAGATGGTAGAGAGGAACAGAAGAGTTTGGAGGGTGGAGAGGATGAAGATGGTGATAGTGATAGTGACGATGATGGTAGCGTCAAAGCAGATGACGGAGGGAGAGATTGGGAGGTTGAACAAGAGGAGAGCGATGAAGATGAGGTTGATGAAGATGAGATAGCTGACGAACTAGAAGAGAAGCAGAATAAAAAAGGTTTGGTTATTGTCACCTAGTTAAACAAATGCTTTGATGTTCAAACCTCCTGCAAAGTTTAATAGTAGTAATGTTCTGCCAGGTCCTCATATTGTACTGCTCTAGCTTCATTAGTGTTACCTATTTTGATGTCATTCATTACAATTTGCACAGTAGTTATAGGTCCAAGAATGAGGTTGGTTTGGTAAGCAATCAGGAGGTGAGAGTCTCAACAGCTGTGAATTTTAGATATTGTTAGGTTGAGGTTAGGTTAGATGAGAGTCGAGGTTAGGTTAGGTTAGATGGAAGACAAGGTTAGGTTATATGGTAGTCAAAGTTAGGTTAGGTTAGATGGGAGTCAAGGTTAGGTTAGATGGGAGAAGAGGTTAGGTTATATGGGAGTCGAGGTTAGGTTAGGTTAGATGGGAGTCAAGGTTAGGTTAGATGGGAGTAGAAGTTAGGTTATATGGGAGTCGAGGTTAGGTTAGGTTAGATGGGAGTCAAGGTTAGGTTAGATGGGAGTAGAGGTTAGGTTAGGTTAGATGGGAGTAGAGGTTAGGTTAGGTTAGAAATGGAGTAAAGCTAATACCTAGCAGCAGAAAGTAGACCACAGGTGAATGAATATAGGAGAGAGTATGGAGCAGGAAGACATCAGACCCTATCAAGCAAACAATAGTGTATAAGTGTTATTATTTAATTCCTTTAAGATTAACAATTTTGTGAATATTTTTGGACATTATTTAAAACTGAAAAGGAACGACTGATTGATGTTTGCATTACATTCGAAATAGCTTAAATTTGATACCATGCATATTTGAATATTGATAAATGCTCACTATGAGTTAGTTATGATGTAAGTCTTAAAATGTCAGTCTTGTTTGGAGCCGCTAGGTTTCTTTAAGAATAAAAGTTTAGGAATTGCTATGGCTTGGACAAGACTGGCCTGAATGACACTTTGTTAGCAGAAAAATTTTATAATTGAATTATGTTTCTTATCATTCTCACAGATCCATTCTTCATAAGAGTTCATACTGATCTTGATGAAAAGGAAGTCGAAGAAATGAAAAGTAGGAAATTGGAGAAATTGTCAGAGTTTAAGGTATGTGTGGATCCATGATATATCCAAATAATGTTTTATATACTACATTAATGGCTTAGCTAATGTTTGATATCTATGAGTAAACTACCTCTCCCCCACTTGAACTTCTCCAAGCATCCCAATATTCCTCATCCTTTACTGAAATCATGTATGGAACCATTTATGTCAGCGTATCCTTCTGAGGTACAGCTGCCCGTAGGACTTTTCAGCCCATTGTCATGTTGCCACTGCCCGTCTTAATTTATATGCTATGTCACTCTTAACCACCAAAACTACAGGATATGACCCCTAAACAGAACAAGAATTCACCAAGAGTAACAAGCTATGAACATGTATACATAAGGACCATCCCCAAAAATGGTGATACATGTAACTTTAGTAATGGAAGGAATTTTAACATCTTGTGCTTGATAAGTAAGTTTTCCCTTTCATTGCTCCAGTGGCCAGTGCTAGGTCAGTTGACATTGTCGTCAAACTGCAAGACTCACGTTGTTCACCCGTACACATCTAAGGAAACAGAATACCAGAAGTTACATGTGAGTATCTTATATAAAGGAGGTGAGGTTTGAGGAAGGTGGGATTGGATCTTCCAAACTGATGTCTGTTCTCTGTTAATTAATGAACTATAATTCAGCTCTTGAGAACATACCTGTGCCACTTTAGGTACTGAATTTGTAATTCTCTATAGGACCTAGTACTTACCACAACCTTACATCCTTCCCACTCACTTTAAATTCTGGTGGAGTTGCCAACAATTGATTTCTTCACAGAGATTGAATACGGTTGAAAACATCAGTTGTTATGTTTTATGAAAGATGTGGAGTTCCAAAGATGCCAAGTGGAAATTTCAAATTTAACCTTTGTTTTCACTTCTTTTTATTAAAAGTTTCACAGGACTGTGAAATAGAATGGTCTTTAAAATTACAAAAAACAAATGTTATGAAAAATTGTGTTTTAAGAAGCAAAATATGATGCCAAGAAGCACATTTGCATTGAGATGCATTTCACACAAGTACTAGCAGCAAATGTCTGTTTTAGCAAGATTCAAGATGAGCATTTTGAGGAGAGGCAATAATGTTTCCAATCACTGCTAGTAATCTTTACTTGAAAAGTTTGAACGTTATTAAATTTCTGCCACCGTGAAGTTCCTCTACAGGTAACATTATGTAGGTACGTGAAACCTAAATGTGTGTTCATTTAAAAACTTAAAACAACTCGTGAATATTCATTATCTTAAATATTTTCTTGATTTCTCTGTTAGATAAAGAAGAAGCTCTTGGATCACTGGCCGTCAATAAATAAAGAACATCAGAAGGACGGAAGTGCCGATGTCTTTTCTCCTTTACAGAGGGAGCTTTTCTCCAGTATGAACAGCTATGTGGTTAGTAAAAACAGAGAAATTAAGACCAGAGTTGAAAAAGAATATACAAGCATTTGTCTCCTATCTCATTTCAAACATGGAATCAATGCATTTCAAAGTCAATCAAGTTTCATTCTTAATATGTGTAGCTTCAGACTTTGGTCAAGATTGAAAGCCACAAATAGCTATGTATGTCAATGTTATAAAACTGAATATGTCAGCTGTTCCCAGACATGTCATATGTGGTCAAAGTCTAGGGGTACCCTTCTGTGAATTGTGTTTCTGTAATTCCCAAACATGTCATATGTGGTCACAGTTGAGGGGTACCCTTCTGTGAATTGTGTTTCTGTAATTCCCAAACATGTCATATGTGGTCACAGTTGAGGGGTACCCTTCTGTGAATTGTGTTTCTGTAATTCCCAGACATGTCATATGTGGTCACAGTTGAGGGGTACCCTTCTTTGAATTGTGTTTCTGTAATTCCCAGACATGTGATATGTGGTCACAGTTTAGGGGTACCCTTCTGTGAATTGTGTTTCTGTAATTCCCAGACATGTCATATGTGGTCACAGTTGAGGGGTACTCTACTGTAAATTGTGTTTCTGTAATTCCCAGTCATGTCATATGTGGTCACAGTTTAGGGGTACCCTTCTCTGAATTGTGTTTCTGTAATTCCCAGACATGTCATATGTGGTCACAGTTGAGTGGTACCCTTCTGTGAATTGTGTTTCTGTTATTCCCTTCTGTTTAAAGATAGTCTGGATCTTCATAAAGAAAACCAGATATTTATCATATATTCGCTTTAAACAGAACAAAAATCCATGAATGTAAGAATATAACAAGTTTTAATCCCATGTATAAACCAGCAGAGCCATTTTCTTTCTAGAAAATAATTCCAGAGGTTTAAAAAACATCACTCTGACTAATGAACACATATTTTAGTTTTGCACCACATTTTTGCAGAGCAAGGACCTTAATGTCATAAAAGAGTAATGTGAGAATGTGGTGCTTAATACAATCCCGATAGTGCTGTTGTTTATGATTTATGTTTGTTGGATAAATGCATCTGGTGAGTAATCAGCTTATTTCATGTCTTTTTTTCTCCTAAAGGATTTGTTGTATCCGGAAGTCACTCATGAGACTACAGACAAAGTCAGGAATATATACTGTTTACATGTTGTCAATCATATCTTAAAGTAAGCCTCTCGAACTTCATTTGTAATTTTTGGAACCTCTTTCACAAGTATCTCTAGATATAGTCTTAGAATAGTGTTGATAGCTTAAGCATCCACTGAATTTAAAATGTAAAACCTTTTTATAGACTATTGTTTTCAAAAAATGTTTTGCTTATGAGACAATTGTAAAGATGTAATCTTTACTATGTGTAAGGGTTCCATAAAGAACTTAATAAATTTGTGTATAAAGGCTTCAGGACACTTAAATATATCAATCATTTGCCACTATTTGAACATATAAGGTTATATGTAGCACGCAGTAGCAGACCAATTAAGTGACCAAGTCATCAGGATAGTTCAATGACAACTTGTCAGACATTTTATCTAGTGAGTGACCAAGTGGATGAGTGACCAATGGTGATTGGTCAACAAGCACAGAATGAGGTTGTTTGGTTTAACCACAGCAGAACTTAAATATCCACCAACTTGTCAAATTCAGAACTAATCAAACCTTCAGGGCACTTTTTGTATTATCTTTTGAGACATAAGTCAATGTCTTAAAAATATCCCAGTTAACATTTCCAAATGCCAATTAAAGTTTATTTTTGTCAAGGAAAATATTGCATTCTTGCACTGTTTGTCAAGTCCATGGATATTCTTTTGAAGTTTGGATGTGCAATGGTTCATCTATTTACTTGACTGACTGAATCTTGAAATGTTTTATGAAATTAATCTTTAACTCTTCTACAAAATATTTTTCTGTTGACAGAAACAGAACTGCCGTCCACAAACATAACAACTTTCTTGCCAGCAATCCAGGGTCTGACTCTGAGTAAGTCGTAATTATTGTTAAATGGCAAATGCTTGCTCAAGTCTAAATGCTTGCTCAAGTCTAACAGTTGGTTCATGGAAATCATATTAATTTGTTATAAAAGGGATAAACTTACAGATAAATTACAGGATAAGATTGCTCATGTTTAGGACATGAATTATGAAATATGAAGTACATAAAATAGCAAGGTATAAACCATTTTGGCAAAGATCAGTGAAAGGTAGAAGAGATTGGTGGAGGGTTGTAGGAGAGGGAGGGTTGGGGGAGGGCTATTAATAGGACAGGTAAGGTAGGAAATTAGAAATTCCTTAACAAATCAAAACAGTACCATTTAAAATTCCAAGATGTGCTGTTCTGCATTGTTCGTTGAAACAGTGCAAAATTGTATAATTCCAAAACCTAAAGATCTGCAAATGAGGAAAGATTTACCACTGAAGCGTGTCGTGATGGAGGATTTTCACCAGTTATGCACGGTAGGCTCTCTTTAGGTTGCTGTATTCTTCAAATTTTAAATTTGTTCATTGTGAATGTTACGAATTCAAGTTAGCAGGATCACCATGTCTTTCATAAGGCAATGATTCATGTCTGTGGCTCACAAGGCTAAAACTGAAGCATGACTTGGATGAACAACCAGAGGAGTGGGCTTGGGAAGATGACAGGAGGCTGTGGGGGTTGTGAAGAGTGAGAGCGGGGAGGGGGGGGTGTGTTGAGAAGGGGAGAGAAGAGGAGTTGTTATTAACATGTCAATGGGTTTCAGTACACATACATCAGGTCATCTCGTTTACAAAATTCAAGGAGGCATCAATTTGCAAAAAGATATGTTTTTGAAATTCTTATAACTAGCCTGCAAATTATGTGAGGTAAAATTTACATCATGTTGAATTGCTCCTTTGGTCAGGCTCCCTACGTCATAGCAATTACAAAGCAGGAACTGCATTACAGGACTCACGAAACTGTTTGCATGTTAAAATGGATTAATAAGTGAAAGAAAAGAACTGAATAATTTGGCTTGATGTACTTAATCATTTTTCTTTTTCTGTTCTTTTTGAAATAGTGATTTCAGGGATCAAGGCTTGACTAGACCCAAGGTCCTTATCGTAGTTCCATTCAGACATACTCTTATGCAGGTTGTCAACATTATCATTGACCTGTTGTTACCAAAGGACGGTCAACATGTCAGTCATCGGAAACGATTCAACCAGGAGTTTGGTGACAAGTACTCTGGGAAAATCCACCCTAAAAAACCAGGTATGATTCAGTTCGCAACTTTAATTTTCTGGTTTGTTTTCCTTTCTCTCAAAGCAGCATGTAGACTTTTTCATCTTCTCATCTGAAATTTCTGCTTGTGCCGGTCCACTCTCTATCGTTATAAAACTGACACAAATACAAATCCTTAAAGGCATTGAAGACTCGCCCAAAATCGTGTGCCGCCCTTTCAAAAAAGTTAACTTTCAGTTGCTTGCAAGTGAAGTTTTCTTCATGTCGCTACAAAATGAAAACAGTAATGAAACATGATACCTTGTTATCTTTTATCTGGACCTGAGATCAGGGAGTTCCATAACAACTCCCTGCTGAGATGTCCATCGCTGCTATGTACACTCTGTTGTGGGTATTGACCATAGCTGCATGTATTTACTGTACACTACTGTCTAATTACCGACGGCAGCAAGCTGTGTGTATTTTCTGGGATCATTGGTGGTGTCTAACACTTTTGTTACACCTCATTCGAAACTAGGTCAGATTACCGGAATCAGACGTTTCTTTGTGCGTGAGTCTTCACTCCCTTTAAGCATAACGCATTGGATTGCAAGAATAAGCCCTTCTAAGGACAATTCTGTTAGCTGTCTTCATAACAATTCTCTTTCTTGCTTTTCAGAGGATTGGCAGAAAACCTTTGCTGGAAACATTGATGATCATTTCAAAATTGGTTTGGCCTTTTCCAAGAAGAGTTTGAGACTCTACACTCCCTTTTACCAGTCAGATATTATCATTGCATCCCCTCTAGGATTGAGGACCATTATTGGGTCAAAGGGGTGAGTAAATTGTTTAATAAAATTAAAAACGGCATAGCTTGATAGGAATAGTTGCCCCTCTTTACATCTGAACCAAGTTAGAAGTTGCTAATGGTCCTCATTATTTATTGTAATTATGAAATAGAAAAATACAGAAGTAATTTTGGTGTAAGCCGTCATCTTTAGAAAGATGAGACAACCTATTCGTGAGGTTAGCTATTCTAAATTTCATTATTTCAATTCATTATTGTAGTTCATTTTGCAACACAATTTTTCAAGTCAGCAATTGGCTACATTTTGGGTCAGTAGCTTGTATTCAATGGCTCACCTTGGTAGGACAGCTTAAATTTCATTATAGAATCCATCCATGATTGATACTAAAACACTGTACCATAATGTGGAAGCATTGCATGAGTACAGGATAAGTATTCAACATTATGAACTATGCTGTAGCATGTTGACATTAGTGATTTCTGGCTCATCTGGCAAGGAAAGTATTTTCGTCATTTCTTATAGAACTCATGGTTCCTGGAGTTCTAACAGTATATTAACTTAGGAGACATGTAACAATGGTGGTATGAAAATCTCTCTCCCTTTCCCCATGCAGAGACAAACATCAGGAGTTTGATTTTTTGTCTTCAATTGAAATCTTGGTCATGGAACAGATGGATGTATTCTTAATGCAGAACTGGGAGCATGTACTGGTGAGTAAAACGTTTTTGTAAAACATTTTTGTGTGCTATAAAATATTCGGCCTGTTGAGGAGCATAGTACATGAATATATAATATGTTATTTGCTCTACATCTTCGTATTGAGCACTCTTGCAGCAGGAAGTGAACAAGTGAGTCTTTGTTTTATATATATATATATATATATATATATATATATATATATATATATATATATATATATATATATATATATATATATATATATATATATATCCAAATCACTACAATTTCAATTATATATATATATTAAAAAGGAAACATTAAAACAGTGGCTTAGCTGATCTGAATTGGTATCAACATATTTTTCTTTGCTTGCATACATAGCTGCTGACAACAAGTTGTTGTTTCCCACAATGCATCTATGAGCTCTTATTTCCTGGCTAGGTAATCACTTGAGATAAATTAAACCACAAAAACACCTTTGGCAATGATTATACTCATCAGAGAGGTACTGCTTCAACCAATACTCATAAACAGGGTCGTCCTGACCACTTTTACTGTTTGAAGTAGGCTTCTTTGAACATTTGATCATAATGGCTATACATTTTATAATCTCTTTTACATCTTATGTTTTCAGCATTTATTGGACTATATGCATCTTCAGCCTAAAGACTCTCATGGTGTGGATTTTTCTCGTGTCAAGATGTGGGCGTTGAATGGATGGTATGACGTCATTTCACAGCAAACTTCATAAATATAATCAGTGCTTAGAGATTCCTTCTTTAAATATCATTGATTTTTAGTTAGTCATGTTCTTCTGTATGTTTAATGCTCATAGCAAAGGTTTTTAATGTGAGCCTGCTGACTTGAACAACAGCTCTTCTTGGCCGGTGCTGGTTATTGCCATGAGCATTCATGCCCGCAACCCTCAATCCTAACAAAGTCCAAAAGAGTGGGTTTGGTCTAACTCTAGCAAGCTCTACAAAAGACACCTATTGTCCTATTTACATGCCCCCCCCTCGCCTCCCCCCCTCTCTCCATTTATTTCATCTTTGCACTTATCAAGGCTTTCACTGTAAGGTCCTATCGTTGAACAAGAGTTCTCTGATGGAGTTATCTCTGCACTGAAAATACAAACTTTAGGTATTGAAAGTGAGTGGCCTTTAGTTTTAGTAGTTAATGAAGATTTGTTATCCTACATCAGTTTGATATCATTCTAATCAGTAAGCCTCTCTCTTTTCTTACAGGACTAAATTCTATCGCCAGAGTTTACTATTCTCCCAACTGTCTTGCCCAGAGATCAAGGCTGTGATGAACAAGTACTGTAGAAATATCCTTTTAATTTGTTTAGACTTTTACATCATGTTTGTATGAACAATGGTCTCAGTAACTTCCATCCTTAAAGAGCTACAGTATTTTTCACATCTATTCACGAAACTGTCCAATTTTTTCCTTAAACTTTGCCCTCACATTTCTCAGGGCAGTTATCCGTTTCTAACCCAACAGTTGATGGTAGTATTTGCCAAGTGGCCACTGAGCTTCAACAGGTTTGTTTATTTTTCTGACTTTTAATTCAACATCTTTGAACACTTGTACAATCACTTGTGACATAATCTATAAGCTGGCTATAGGCCTTTGAGTATATCTTATCAGGGCAGTAGCAAGAAGATATAAACAAGGTAACCATGGCAGCAAGAAGATATAAATAAGGTAACCATGGCAACAAGAATATAGAAATAAGGTAACCATGGGTATTCCTCCCAGCTGATTGTGCACATTGGATAGATTCTTGTTGAGATGAACACTTTGTAACCTTTTGACTAACAAGATCAGTTATTAGTTACCATGCTGAACTGAATAATGAAAAGTTTTGTTTGATAGGGGGAAAAAGCAACTGTTGTCTTAACTTGTGAAATGAGATTCTTTTGAAGGAAATTTTCCCAGACAGCAAAGAAGAATCTCATATTGTTTGAGTCATTTCATGGTTAAAAGTTATGTTGGGGTCTGTCATTTTCCTGATGTGTGATGTCAGAGTGCCATTAGGAGACGACATTAATTAGTTTCTCTTTGTTTTGTATGTTCAAAGTAAAGAGTAAAACCATGCCAGGATTAGGTCGTTCAATAAAATTTCATCCCTTCTAAATCATCACTGCTACATATACCGAATAAACAACGCAGAAAGAAAAAGAAAAAAATCAATATACTAGTATAGTGGTATAATTTTTAGACTTGTTCAAGTCTTTGGGGTAGAATATGAAGGAACATTTGAAACATTTGGTATTTCTGCAATGGAATAAAATTCTTCTTAATCTTAGCTGTTTGTAGAGGTTGTTTATTGTCAGCACCCCTTTCTCTTAGGTCAATAAATGATAGTTGAGTTTGCTTCCCTCTAAATATAAGCAAATGCTTAGAACAAATATTAATTAAGACGTGGAGAGGTCAGATCAATGCGAGATCGAATCTGAATATTCGATAAAATGAGCTCGCTGAGAATTGTAAAGTGAACGTACTAATGTCTTCTCCTCTTGTCATCTTCTCATTGGTGAGATGAGACAAACTTGATTTCTTGTTTTAATCTGAATTTTCTAGAGCTTACCTACCTTGAATTTCAATAAAAAATGCTGTTAATAATGTAACTACATCTTTCAACAGGTTTTTCAGAGGATAAAAGTTGACAGCTTTATCAATGACCCAGATGAAAGGTTTAAGCATTTCACGACAAAGGTAGTATTTTATCAACTTTAACTATTTTTAATATTTGACAGTGTATGTATCTTCATGTAATAGTGGTATGAAGACTTAGTTTATGTTACTACAAACAAGGATTAAAGTAGTAAATAGCTAGTGATTGACTAAAGCGGTTATTAAGAATTTGATCAGTATCTGTGATACACAGTGTCACCATATAAACATTGCCACTCCTGCAGAAGGTGATATATACCTAACAGCAATATGACCAACGTACAAATAAAGCATCAAAATATCAAAGAATTACAAAGCTCAGTTAGTGGACAAAAGAAATGTAAGAGGAAGGAAATACTGAGATTTAAGTCTTGTCTGACCAAAATAGTCATATGTAAGAAGTTGATGTACTCAGGATTCATGTCAACATATGTTTATATTCATCAGGTGAACAATAACATGTGTATCTGTTATTATAGTTGATAATGGGGGAGATTATGATGCCATAGGTTAGGTTTCCTAACAAGTGATTGTGCTATTTCTGTAAGAAATTAAAATATTCTATTTTTAAATGAGGTTATGTTTGATAATAAATAATAAAAAAAATGTATGTGGTATTTGTCCTATTTTAATTCATAACATGTCCTATGTTAATTCAAACCATATCCTAATTTAATTCAACCATGTCCTATGTTAATTCAAACCATGTCCTATGTTAATTCATACCATGTCCTATGATAATTCAATCATGTCCTATGTTAATTCATACCATGTCTTATGTTAATTCAAAACATGTCTTATGTTAATTCATACCATGGCCTTTTTTTAATTCAAACCATGTCCTATGTTAATTCAAATATGAACTTTGTTTTCCTTTCAGATTCTACCTCCGTACAAAGATTCTCTCCTGAAGGGAACAATGATCTTCATTCCGTCCTATTTTGACTATGTCAGAGTCAGGAATTACTTCAGGAAGGAAGGACTCAACTTTTGTCAGATCTGCGAGTATGTTGTTGTTTTATTCTGCCTTTTTGTGATAGTTGTGTGTAGATTACATTATAAACAAGGCATTTTCTCTTCAAAATGTAGCAGAAATGTGCTGTTCTAGCACTTTTACATTCAGAATTTTTACAGGTGTATGACTTGATGAACCTACAGCGAATAAAAGTATATTTTATTGTATGGAATAAATTTGAATACAGTTTCAAATAATATTTATAGACAGGTATTAAAATTGCAGCGATCCAACTAATAGCTTCCTGTCTGCACTTTAGTGCAAAAAGGAAAATATCTACAGGAAACCTGTCAAATGTTCTTACATAATATTTAAAAAAAGTTTATATAAAATATATAAAAATATATAATATATAAATATATATAAAAATATATAAAAATGTATAAAAATATATAAATATAAAAATATATTTATATAAAAAAATATCTGATTTTGAATTTTTTTTTCTTTCTTGCCTCATTTAAGATATTCTAATCCATCGGAAATATCCAGAGTGAAGCAGTACTTGATTAAGGGTTCTAGACACTTCCTGTTGTACACAGAGAGGTACCATTTCTTTCAGAGGTAAGGGGACTGATACGTAATCATTTCAATTTGAAAAATATAATGAAAATTTTGTTTCTCCTTGGTTTATTGCTTCTTTGAGATGCTCTTTCAACTCATGGTGATAATTTGATTTGCTGATGCATTGCTTCTTGAAATCATGTACTTGTATAAATTCTAATACATGTTATTAGCAGATGCTTCTACCCTAGCATTCTGTGCAAATCAGAATTGAAGTTGTTATTGTTTGTTTTCATCAGTTGCTCAGGATATGAAGTTCAATCTGCTACTTTTATGTAGTTCTATACAGATTTGTACTGTAAGAAAATCAAATGGCGAGTTTGGGTTTGTGTCTTAGAGTTTTCCCGGTTGGCTTCTTTGGATGTAGTTTAAATAAATATTCTCTTTTATTGAACCATTGCTATAGTTTAGTAGGTGGTGGCATTTAAAGGGGTGGCTTTAGAGGCATTGAAACATAAAGGTTGTTGTTGTGAGCCCTCGTCAGCAAAACTTAAGTGATTAGCAGATAACCATTGCCTCATACTCATGTCTTTGTAAGATCATCTTAAAATCACTAGTACTATTTATATTTTATTCATTTTTCTCCTCAATTTTCTCTGTAAGAATCATGTTGAGAGGTATTCACCATGTCATCTTCTACCAGCCTCCGATATACTCTCACTTCTACAGTGAACTCTGTAATATGATCCAGAGTACAGACGCGGCCAGCGATGCGACTTGTCGTGTTTTGTACTCCAAATACGACAGTCAGAGAATCGCAGGGATAGTCGGTTCTAAGAGAGGTGCGCAGATGATCAGCTCTGTTAAGGATCTACATATGTTAGAATCAGGGGAAGAGACTTGACCTGGCAGACGTAAAATATTTCATGTGGATGAGGCTAGTGATGTGACTTGTCATGTAATGTACTCCAAATACGACAGTCAGAGAATCGCAGGGATAGTCGGTTCCAAGAGAGGTGCGCACATGATCAGCTCTCTTATTTATGTGCATATGCATGCTTAAGAGTATCAGGAGAAGAGAGATAATCCAGCAGAGGTGAAAGATGCTAGTTTCTGCTCTCTGTGAGACAGTTGCAGTATTTCCATTCCATTCCTGGTGGGAGCCTCTGACCCATGGTTGCATCTGGTGTGTTGAACTGTTTGTGACTGAAAGATCAAAAAGACTATTTTGAAACAAGTCTGTCTGATACAACACTGGTGCCTTCCAATCATAAAGTCCCCTGTTCGAGTCACTCCAAGATTAATGTATGTTGTCCAGTAATACAGAGTAGTTGACAATTGACATTTCATAATCATGGACGTTAAATGTGAATGTAAGAGACTAACTTCCGTCAGCTTGCGCCTTTGATAAGCCAATGAGGCTTCTTCGCATGTTCCTGCTTGCAGGCGGATCTAAAATACATACATGCATTGAAGTGGCTATACGATTACTTTTTCCATATTGATGTCTGGTGAATTATAGCTCACATGAAACAGCATAAGCTAGGTGTACTTACTCCAAGTGCATGATGGGGGATTGATATCTGGGCTCCATTATTGTCATGTGATCAGTATGTTATTTAAACTCTTTATTCTCATTGCTGTCAGAATGAGGATGTAGTGCTTAGGCATCTATGTATAACATTCTGTTACACACTGAAAAGAACATTGAAGGATGATTATGACTTCATTCTGGACGCCAAGTTTCAATTAATTTACTAAATTTATTTTATTAAAGGCATTGAAGACTCCCCCAAACCGCATGCGGCCATCCGAAAAAGTTAACTTTCTGTTGCTTGCAAGTATCGTTTTGTTAGTGTCGCTACAAAATGCAGACAGTAATGAAACATGATACCTTGTTATCTTTAGCTGGACCTGAGATGTCCATCGCTGTATCGTTTATTTACTGTGCTGTGGGTAGTGACTGCAGCTGTGTGTACTGACTGTACACTATAGTGTCTAATTACCGACGGTAGCAAGCTGTGTGTGTATTTTCTGGGATCGATGATGGTGTCTAACTCTTCTGTTACACCTCATTCCAAACTAGGTCAAATTACCAACATTAGACATTTCTTTTTGCGCAAGTCTTCACACCCTTTAATTTAAAACTCAATTGACATATTCTATGATAAATCCTATTGTTAATGTCTTCTCATACACAGCTTCCTTACCAAGTTAACCTCAGTATGAACTTTCCTTCACATCAGCTGATGTGTCTTGTGTCAAAACCAATAGATAAAGTAGAAAGGTAAATTTTACATCAGCAGCCCTTAGACCAATTCCTTCATAATAGCTGTAGGGTGTTATTCTTCTCTCTTCCTTGGACCTATCTGCAAGGAAAGTGTGACTATCAATCGTTTCATGAAGGTTCTTTTGGGTTCTGGAAAGGATTATTGTTTTGTTTTGAGTAACATAGAAAGCAGGTGGGCCTGCACAGTGTTGAGTATTATATTGTGCAATGTAAGTTTTGACAAATACATAGGAATTTTAAGGGACCACTTCATATTAAAAGAAGTGAAGTTATTGAGACTATTTCAGTACTTTTCAAAGGTAGTAACACAGCTGTACTATGTACATGTTGTCTATAGAGAAAGGTTGAGGTTAACACTGTGGGGTTTACTTGTGGGATACACTGAAGCCTTGCTGTGGTGATGACTAACCACTAACCATGGTGAAAGGAATGAGGGAGGGGATAATTACAAGGACAAACTACACTTTGTAGGCTGTTGACTACTTGTCAAAGGTAGTAACATAGTTTTACTATATACATGTTGCATATAGAGGAAGATTGAGGCTTACACTGTGGGGTGTACTTGGGGGATACACTTAAGCCTTGCTGTGGTGATGACTAACCACTAACCATGGTGAAAGGAATGAGGGAGGGGATAATTACAAGGAAATAGCAAACAAACTACTCTTTGTACAAGGATACATGAGGTTAATCAGCTGTATCATAAGAGGAGAATAATGAAGAGTTAAAGGTTAGACAACAAGGCCTTTAATACCAGAGCTAGTCCTCCGTTTTGTCTAAAATCTACTTTTTGGTCAAATGTGCAGATGAAATATGTTTCAGGTCATTCTGTGCTGTTTTGTTATTTAACATTAATGAAGAGAATAAGAAGGTAAATACATCAACAAGATGAAATAATGCAATGCAATGTGATTGAAATGAGTTTATTCTTGTTCAGTTGTTATGGTCCAAATTCTTTGTTACCCTCACAAGTATTTTAGGAACAGTCTACAGTTACAAAAGTTACCCACAGGGTTATAATAAACATTAACAATATTAAAATTTCAACCATCAAAGTAAATCATTTTGAGCTATCTTTCAATATTAATATCAAAATAGTTTATTTTCAGAGAACACTTACATATGGCATGATACTACAAGTGAATACTTTGGTATTACCCAATCACTTAAATCCAATTATCCAAAGCTATTATCTGTCATCATATGAGTAAAAATAAACATCAATAACAGGTTTTGTGCATTCAGATTGACTCACCCAGTATATACTTTATCAACAATTACTATAAAAAGACAAGTCAGAATATATGAAAATGCATAGACAAATGAAGACAGAATTTACTCCTTGTCCAATTAAAATGGACAAAATGTTTTGAAAAGAGAGTAGGCCTCGATCCAACTAGTGAAATAGTAACAACATGTAAGTATAACTCACATCAAACTGTCATTGTCCTTTGTGGCCGCCATATTGGAAATCACAGTGAATATTAGAGAATTCAATCCTTCCACATAATCATTTACAGCAGAATATAGAAACAGCAAACAGACTGAGAACAAAACGGTTTGTATCAGTAACGAAAAAACAAATGGCAGAAATGCTCAGCAGGAGTATCACAATAATGCCCAAGAGAGAGAGAGATATATGTAAATACTGTGACATTTGATTACTGTGTATAACCAGCATTCCACATACAAATCCTTACCCAGACATCTCCTTTCAACCTTCATTGCTCTGACATGAGGTGCCAGCTGAATTATAAATCTTACACATCCCTTCAATGAGTGCAGCATATACTCAATTAAAGCCAACAGATTCCCCACCCTCACCCTTCAGCTCATCCACATATCCTATCCACCTTCATGACAACCAGTACAACATGCACAGGAATTAAAATTTAAAAAGAAATACAACCTGTATCATTGAAAATTTGAAAATGAAAGAGAAATGACAAAAATCAAATCAAAATGAAGCAATAAAGAAAACAAAAACCTGCCATGTCAACATCTTTGGTATAAAATGATAATAGTAAACATGTATATAGTCTATGCACACGTACTTGGAGAAATCTGAAGCACTGGTTTCGGCAACAATTCCACTAATCATATGAGGATATGTATGATTAATACAAATTAAATTAAAGTTCTCTCAAATATGGTAAACATTAAAAAAAAAAAACACCCACTGTACTTTGCTAGGTACTGGCCCTTCGATGTTGAAGATGAAAAGTAAATATCAATAATACAAAACTATTTTTCATGTAAAAGATTGATAAATAAGCCAATATGGCTACCAAAGGGATAGTATAGTGACACACCAGCTGCTATGTAGGCTAACATCACCAAAAAATATTCAAACCATTGTAACACAGCTTTAAGCATGTCTTTGAAATTTTCTTAATATCTTTGAAATTTATAACCTTATGATTATATTTCTTTTTCACACGCTGCATGCTGACAAATTCATTGATATTTTTCATTAAATTTACGTTTTCGTCTTGGTGACTATTCATAGTGCTTCCTGATGACACATAGTTAGCCAGGGCAGCCTACTGAATTAAGGTAGCATCAAGTAAGATTCTTCTTACATGTCACTTTACCATTCCTTTACACAAGATTTATCGAGAGCTGATTATTTTCCATTACTATCACAACAAATGGATACCCACAATGCTTTTGTCAGAATCTCGACTGACCACAATGCCATGCAAATCATTAGGCATTTCCATGGTAACAAATCTCATATTAGGTTGCCAGGATCAGTAATGGTCAATAAAAATCTGTTGTTTGAGTAATGGATTGATTTATAAATTTATTATTTATTTCATCACACTTAATTAACCAAACTCAGACACTGCCATTTATCTTTAATACTGATACAATCTGATGATTTAAGCTGTCTCACAATGAGTTGAAATCAAAGATATAGTTACAGCAGCATTACTGTATTCATACTCAGACTACAGAAATCCTAAACATTAAGTTGTGTTTCTGGCCTGCCAAACTATAAGGCCGAAAATGGTGAAATATTTTGCACCTAAAGTAGGCTAATGTTAGTTGACTATGTAGCTAATGTATTGGCCTGCTAGGCTGCATGAAGTGTTACTATAAATAATGACATTATTAGGTGATGTTTAAGAACAACACATGCTGGTGTATTTGTTTAAACAATCAGGATTAGTAAACAAGATTAACTGGAGATAAATGAAGACGGGAATGATAAAACAAAAAACACACCAAAAAAAAAACTGAAAAATGAGTGACAATATGGACATAACAAAACTTAAAAAGGTTAATATTACATGGACACACATATTATCCATATCAAAACCGAAATAAAGCTAAGATTACACACCTGTTCCCACATTCATTGCATACATTACTATCAACATATGAAGACACATGTTATTAATTTATCAATTATTTAACAATACATAAAGACCGTCAAAAAAAAAAGAAATCCCTTTTCATACACAACGACGGAATGCATACATGATTTACTCAACCAATCCTGGAGAGCAATTTGACAGCTCTCACATTTGTAGCATGATATTGTCAAGCTTGTCCATATTACTGTTCATTAATTCTATAATTGGGTTATGTTGAATCTTAAAGGGGGTCAATGCTGTCAGTCCAGAAAATAACTAGCATCATATGAAATCACCATGGGCCATAAACTTTACACCCTTAATGGAGTCAGTCCCTTCATTTAAAAAAAAAAATGTGTACAGATCTGTGACTTCTTACAACAATGATCTTAATGATCTATTGACACTTTCACTTTTGATCATAAAGTATCAACTCAGCCTTAGATATCATTTCCGCTTATGACATAGCTTCCACTGCATTATGTGTATCCGTTTACCATGAGCTGAGGTAATATGTTTAGAAAGAACAGCAATAACTAGTTTTTTTACTTAGTAGGTTTCCAGTAACAAGGCACATACTTGTTGTAATATGCAAAGATGATGTAAAAGAAAGAGTTACTTAATACTTTACTTGCATTAGAATAATCTGCAGAGATTACTAAACAGTCTTTACATTAAAGTGATTCACATGCCTTTCTATGCACTTTTTGTAACTGTTTCTTAAAGCACGTACCCTTGGAGCCGAGTTTTACCTGCTCTTGATAAACACAATTTTTCAACTGCCTCCTAAATAATTTCAAATGTTATTAAATACTGCTCTTGGCTATTTTCTACAAACATCCAATTGGATTCTTAAGCTTCAGCATAAACTGATAAGAAATAACCACTCCGAGTCACTCCACGACAAACCACAACTTGTCTAAGTTCCCTACAGCACACAGATGAAATACATCACACAATCAATGGTACTCTTGCTACCCTACAGGTTCTTTATCCCATAATGAGTAGAACCCTAAGTACACAATGAGTACACAACATATCCCCTTGACCTCCTGTAACATTCAAGTCACATTAGGTAATTGGTAACATAAATTTTTACTTTTAAAACTTCGCTTAAACAGGTACACTCTTAGCGCCAATTCTTGGTCTAACTTTTGATCTTTATGATGAGTTATGTGTCAAGTCTCCATCGAAGAAAACAGATATTATTGCAATTTGCCAGTGGGCACGCAAAAGATGTGACTTGCAATACAGTAATGAGGTTATTTTTACAATTACATTACTATAAAATGTCTTAGATAAAGAGCAGAACGTATATATGACTAGTTCGGTAAAGTTATCTTCAAATGTTAGCTGTAGCACCTTGAGTTAAACCTCTACCCTGGTATATATTTATTAATGAGAAATGAAACCTGATTGTCGACAAATGTGAATAAACACAACCACACAAGTACTCAATTAAAAATGTTAAATGTTGCTATGGAGACAACCTAATAGATTTACAGCAAAATCGTTACAACATGGTACAACTATAAAACTGTAGCCATGGTAATATCATAAAAAAGGCGTTTATGATGTCTTTCTTATCATGAAGAACAAATGGTTACCTATACCTCCCACACAACTACATTTATGGTTTTGTTCTAGCAGACCGCAGTGAAATACTAGAGAGAGTCGTCTAGTCTCAACTTGCATGGTTACTATGGCTACCATTGGCAATCACCTCAGGTTGGCTCGGTAAATGGACTTTATAGATAGCATACAGTAAAAGAAGGTCAGACCATAAACTCTTAGGAGATATAAAAAAAGCCATCGGACCATAGGCATACCACACATGCTTTAAAACATAAAACATCCAAATAAGAGGAAAGGTTAATGAAAGATATGCTAGACAATGCAAGAATGATGTGAAGGTTAACATTTTAGCATTGTCAGACTTTTGATGCTCACGCTTGGAACTGACACAGCCATTCTGAGGTGGTGGCCTCTCCCGTAGACCTAACTTGATGACGAAGAAGACTGTGAGAGGCAAGTGAAGAAGCACCATCTGGGAAAAACAGGTGGAAATTAAATGTGAATGTAACGATCGATAACTTTAAGTGTTGAATGAAAAAAAATATGGCGGAATTATCTCACAAAGGAGACCGGTAAAAATGAGTCATTCACTTTTAAGGACACATTATGCCAATGGCAGGTTAATTTCTTTGTAAATTTTTTTGATCCATATTTGTTAAGGAACCAATGGGCTGCAATAGCAGGCAAAACATACCTAGATATATGAAGTTACATCATTACTTTCAGCTTGCATTTTCAATATTAAAAACAAAAATTAACTTGTTGATATTAACCACATAAATAAATATCACCATTAAATTTAAGTTTGTTATATGTAACTTCATTTTGAACTTTCATTTCAATTTCGTTGCTTGTTTATCTTTCTTGGGCTGTGCCTGTTACACACACAAACCAATAGGTACAGTAAAACAAATTACAACACTGATACACACACTCACCGATAGGGAACTAGTTACAACACTGATTCACACACAAACCAATAGGGAACTAGTTACAACACTGATGCACACACAAACCAATAGGGACTAGTAACAACACTGATTCACAAACACACCAATAAGTTTAGAACTAGTTCCAACACTGATTCACACACAAACCAATAGGGAACTAGTTACAACACTGATACACACACAAACCAATAGGGGAATAGTAACAACACTGATTCACACACACACCAATAAGTTTAGAACTAGTTACAACACTGATTCACACACAAACCAATAGGGAACTAGTTACAACACTGATACACACACAAACCAATAGGGGAATAGTAACAACACTGATTCACACACACACCAATAAGTTTAGAACTAGTTACAACACTGATACACACACAAACCAATAGGGGAATAGTAACAACACTGATTCACACACACACCAATAAGTTTAGAACTAGTTACAACACTGATTCACACACAAACCAACAGGGAACTAGTTACAACACTGAAACACACACAAACCAATAAGTTTAGAACTAGTTACAACACTGATTCACACACAAACCAATAGGGAACTAGTTACAATGTTCACTGATTCACACACAAACCAATAGGAAACTAGTTACAACACTGATTCACACACAAACCAATAGGGACTAGTTACAACACTGATTCACACACAAACCAATAGGGAACTAGTTACAATGTTCACTGATTCACACACAAACCAATAGGAAACTAGTTACAACACTGATTCACACACAAACCAATGGGGAACTAGTTACAACACTGATACACACACAAACCAATAGGGAACTAGTTACAACACTGATTCAAACACAAACCAATAGGGAACTAGTTACAACACTGATTCACACACACACCAATAAGCTTAGAACTAGTTCCAACACTGATTCACACACAAACCATTAGAACCTAGCCTAAGTTTTACAGTGACAATTGTCAAAGGGTTCTTTCAGACTTCTAATAAGTCACGGCATCTAAGGTTCGAATCCAGCCTTTACTAGTAATTCTTCTGACTTGAGCCTCTGCACTAGTTGTAAGCTTCAAAGATTGTTTTATCAAGTCACTTTTGCAAATGTGGTACGTAACCCAAGTCATGGCTCATTACCAGACTGGTTATTACCGATGTAAATGATATACATGACTTTGCATTAACATACAATGACATAGATAGATAGTAAAGAGTAGAAACTGTTAAACAAACCACAATATCTACTGCAAAACACCTTTGTAGGTGAATGTATAAGTTAGAGGGCTCGATGTTTCCATCCTAGCAGGATCACCATCAAAGGCAACCCTTTATACAGTGATATAGCTACGCAGACAGACAGTCATACAAAACATTTAAAAAGTAAGGTTCAAACCAAATACTAGAACTAATCAGATTTTCCCTTATTACTTCATAAATATAATTTAATTTATGTTTTTGTACTTAAGCATTGCCACATTTTTTTTTTTTTTTGGGGGGGGGGTTGGTTGGGGATACAAATGTTTTATACTTACATCTAGAAGAACAACAGCATATGAGAAAACCTCCCCAACGAATGAACCATTGACATAGATACCATGCATGGTAGATACTCCATAGTAGCCACCTATAAGCTCTCCAACACACCATGGTCCTGAAAAGGTAAAACAATTATTTTGGCAAAACAATTTCAGAATGGCAGGTACTGACAGGATATTAAGGCAGAGTCCTCAGTTATAAGCTATGCTTAATATATCATTACAAAAGTTTAACCTACACTCTGCTATAATACCTTAATTTCTATAAATACAAGACATGCTTTTGGTCACATTTGTCTCCCCATAGTTACATAGACAGTAAAACATAGTTAGTCAGAGCTCACAACTTTCCTCAATAGTGGTAATGGTGGATGCAGGATTTGAGAACCAGATTTTCAGGGTTTCCTTGCTGGAGGTGAGGAAGGCAATTCTTGTCAACTTGATGTGCTCGTCTAAAAACATTGCTTTCCTATAGCTCTATAGAGATAATGTGCGATAAGTAACTCACCTATGAGTGGATAAAGAGACACTAGTAGCATTGTATAGTAATATACATCCGTGTGTGCTAGGAGAATTAGGCCTCGGAGAATAGGGTTACACTGTAGCACTGAAAAGAAACATCATATCATATTGAATGTTTGTTTAGAATCTTCTGCATACCGAAACACTGATAATGGAATTACAGATAAAACTAAAATAAGCAATATTTGACCAAATACTAGATACCATAAAAAGATTCAGGACGTATTTAGAAATGTTGTCATTCTAATATATGTCATGTGTAGGGCTGCTTTACTTCATGGAAACAGATGGTTCTATTGCAATACTAAAACTATACACCACCGATACACCACTGATACTAACATTATACACCACTGATACTAACACTATACACCACTAATACACCACTGATACTATCACTATACACCACTGATACTACCACTATACACCACTGATACTACCACTATACACCACTGATACTAACACTATACACCACTGATACTAACACTATACACCACTGATACTAACACTATACACCACTGATACTAAAACCATACACCACTGATACTAAAACCATACACCACTGATACTAAAACTATACACCACTGATACTAACACTATACACCACTAATACACCACTGATACTATCACTATACACCACTGATACTAACACTATACACCACTGATACTACCACTATACACCACTGATACTAACACTATACACCACTGATACTAACACTATACACCACTGATACTAACACCATACACCACTGATACTAAAACCATACACCACTGATACTAAAACTATACACCAATGATACTAAAACTATACACCACTGATACTAAAACCACACAACAATGATACACCACCTATACTAAAACTATACACCACTGATACACCACCTATACTAAAACCGTACACCACTGATACACCACTTATAATAATACTATACACAACTGATACTTAAACTATACACCACTGATTCTAAAACTATACACCACTGTTACACCATTGATACTTAACCCATACACCACTGATACTAAAATTATACCACTGATATGCATCCAAGTGAAGAGCAATGGATTTCAGGAACATCCTTCTGTGAAAACCAATGAAGTCCTTCCTCTTGGCAGAAATGGTGCATTCAGATGGGAATTAGCCTAAAAGTGACTATTACTGTAAGTTCATGATGATGATAAAAACTTCAGCCCAGAGTTTTAAACTGAGTTGCAGCTAGGTGCATCTGCTTAAGCTGTAGATTTACACTGGTGTAGTATTCACATTCTCATCTGAAAGGTTTACACACTTTCTCAAGATATGGAAGGTTTGTTGTGACCACTACTGCAATTCTGCATTTTGAGTCTTAAGGTGTGGATGTTAAAAAAAACAAAAAGTTGGACATTAACTAATTGAGAGACAGAGAGAATAAATCATCCTGATATCAACAAAACTTTTTAATCATTTATTTGCGTGGAGCTTCTTGAAGCTAGGCTTCTGATATAGCCTACCAAGTAATTTTCCCAACGATAGCACCATCTCTACCAACCTACGGGCGATATTCACCATATTACAATAGCCAGGTGGTGATTGTTCTTAAGTACGAAGACACGTTTTGTGCATCTTCTGTTGTATCTTAAAAAATATCATCGTAAATCTTGGAGTCTACAAAGAAAGTTCAACATAATTTACCATCAGATCCTTTCCTGAATGAAAACCTGATGATCGGTAGAGGTAGAACTAAAGCACAGAATAGAATTGCATACAGCAGAAGAAGCTGTAGGAAGAACAAGAAGAAAAGAAACACATGATGAAATCAAAAATACTTTGACTTGATACAGTGCTTCCTCCATGTCATTGCCATCTGTTGCACAAGATGAGTGCAATTCTTGAGGTAAACTCTTATCAGAGAGGAGGTTGAAATAAGGGAGAGGGAGGATAAGGAGGATAAGGTGGAGAGGGAACAGATGAAGGGGGGGGGGGATGTTTTCGGTGATGTACACATTCAAGGAACCATAACCGAGTAACCGACTCAAGCATAAAATAGGTAAAAAAGCAATATCTGTTGTTTATGCAATGCACTGTTGCATAAATTGTGAACTTGAAACTTTGAAGAAGAATTGATTATTCATGATTTTTTGGGCTTTGAGATAAAAGAGCAGGCAAAAGCAGGCAGGCAGTTGTTTGAATATTGCTATGACAGATGTTATGGCAAACTGTACCCAGACAGTGCACAAATGTAATATTCTAGGTTTGAAGACTCACAAACTGTACCAAGACAGTGCACAAAAGTAATATTCTACATTTGAAAACTCACAAACTGTACCCACACAGTGCAAAATTGTAATATTCTATGTTTGAAAACTCACAAATTGTACCCAGACAGTGCACAAATGTAATATTCTATGTTTGAAAACTCACAAACTGTACCCAGACAGTGCAAAAACATAATATTCTATGTTTGAAAACTCACAAACTGTACCCAGACAGTGCACAAATGTAATATTCTATGTTTGAAAACTCACAAACTGTACCCAGACAGTGTACAAATGTAATATTCTATGTTTGAAAACTCACAAACTGTACCCAGACAGTGCACAAATGTAATATTCTATGTTTGAAAACTCACAAACTGTACCCAGACAGTACACAAATGTAATATTCTGAGTGTTAAAACTCACAAACTGTACCCAGACAGTGCACAAATGTAATATTCTATGTTTGAAAACTCACAAACTGTACCCAGACAGTGCAAAAACATAATATTCTATGTTTGAAAACTCACAAACTGTACCCAGACAGTGCACAAATGTAATATTCTATGTTTGAAAACTCACAAACTGTACCCAGACAGTGCACAAATGTAATATTCTATGTTTGAAAACTCACAAACTGTACCCAGACAGTGCACAAATGTAATATTCTATGTTTGAAAACTCACAAACTGTACCCAGACACTGCACAAATGTAATATTCTATGTTTGAAAACTCACAAACTGTACCCAGACAGTGCACAAATGTAATATTCTATGTTTGAAAACTCACAAACTGTACCCAGACAGTGCACAAATGTAATATTCTATGTTTGAAAACTCACAAACTGTACCCAGACAGTGCACAAATGTAATATTCTATGTTTGAAAACTCACAAACTGTACCCAGACAGTGCACAAATGTAATATTCTATGTTTGAGAACTCACAAACTGTACCCAGACAGTGCACAAATGTAATTATCTATGTTTGAAAACTCACAAACTGTACCCAGACAGTGCACAAATGTAATTATCTATGTTTGAAAACTCACAAACTGTACCCAGACAGTGCACAAATGTAATATCTATGTTTGAAAACTCACAAACTGTACCCAGACAGTGCACAAATGTAATATTCTATGTTTGAAAACTCACAAACTGTACCCAGACAGTGCACAAATGTAATAATCTATGTTTGAAAACTCACAAACTGTACCCAGGCAGTGCACAAATGTAATATTGCTATGTTTGAAAACTCACAAACTGTACCCAGACAGTGCACAAATGTAATATTCTATGTTTGAAAACTCACAAACTGTACCCAGACAGTGCACAAATGTAATATTCTATGTTTGAAAACTCACAAACTGTACCCAGACAATGCACAAATGTAATATTCTATGTTTGAAAACTCACAAACTGTCTGTTGTGCAGTCAAGCTTGAACAAGATAGATATAAGATAAAGTGCGGAGTAGTGAAGCTGAATGTTGCTAATGGATTACGTACCACTTGTGTCATATCAGACATTAGGAGAACAGCTGGAACAAACCATTGTTCTGGTCTACTGTCATCTAGAGAGAAACGATACCTGATTGTCTGTGAGTTGCCATTTGAATCCTGTATCACGGTGAGAATGAGAGAGACAATGCACCATTAATTAGGTAGGTGTGGCACTTCATTAACGATTATGAATGTTTTAAAGATAAATACTTTATAAGGACATTGGCATTATCAAATATGGTAGCTAGTGGTCACCCCATAATTCTCAACAAACTTATTCCTCTCCAACCAAAATCTTATAATCAGAAAATCTGTGTCTTTTAATTGGAGGAAACATTGGCATAGTAAGAACCAACCAAATCTGTTTAAATTCTGTTTGATCTCGATAGTGGAGTTGGTATTGGTGTATATTTGTCCCACATCAAATTGTGTTAAGCTCCTTAGAAATGGTCAGTTTACATTACTGTATGATAATTCAAATAATATTAATACCCTACAGCTATTTTAATCTCACTCAAGACAAATTGTATCAGGTGGAACTCGAGGTTACTTCACGTTTTTCTGTTTGAAATGCAACATACTGCTTTAATCTGAAGAAATGAGCATTGTATCTCAGCACAGCTTTATAATCAGATCAACACCCGAATAATGTTCGACAGGCTCTAAACAATGAGTGCAGTCTAATGGGCTATAAGAAAATATTCTAGATAATACTTTCAAGTCTTAAATGCAATCATTCCACTTAATCAAACTGACAATTTCTCTTTGCTTTTCTTTCCTCGTTTTTCTTCAATCCAATGATTGTAAAAGGAAATATTAAACAATAAACCAATGAATTGTTTGAAAATTTCGACTAAGCATATGAATGTCATATTTCTGAGTTTTATTGTACTCCAGATACAGAGCATGTATTTTAGTATCATCCCGTGGAAATACCATGCTATGATACATCAAGGCAAATAATAAAGAAGAGTTGCTGTGAGTGATTCCTTAAAAGAAAGCAAATATCACAGGCTAATGGGGAAATATGAGCCATGAAGTTTAAAAAACTGTCCAGAGAAATTATTTTTCATATGGAATAAATTATTATCATACATATGTATACAGTCTTATGTTGACTTCAGTTTTAACTTTTAAAGAAAAATAAGATACTTGGAACAGAAACTTACAGTTGCGGTGACAGTAATGTCGTGCAGCCCTGTCTGAAATTGATTTGTGTTCCATGGTAGGACATAGAGGGGGCCCTCTACATGAGCTGCTGACCCTTGATGACTACCATCCAAATAAACAGCTGTGGATGTTATTTCAAACGGTGAAAAGAGTAAAAATCTGAAAAAAAACAAGGAAAAATAAATAGAAAGTAAGAAAAAATTAAGATATGACAATAATAACAAATATTATCACTGTATGCTAGAAATGATATCCAAATGGTAACATTGATGAAATTTAAAGTTTTCCTTGTCTTACCAACAAAACATAGTTTTAGAAAAAAGCCTTGTTCTTCCCTAACAGAAATTTAACAAATCTTCTCCAAGGGTTTATCATTCAGAAAAGAAAAAAAAATTAAGATTATTCAAAGAATCCTGACAAAAATTTCCATCAAATTTCAAGGGTCCTGTATTATTCCTAATTGTTGCATAACTTTACTGAGAGTAGCAAATATTTCTTTTGTATCATTCTATAAAGCAAAGAGACAAAGGGAATGAAACTGAAGGTAAGACTCCTCACCATTTTATGGATTATTAAAAGATGAAACAATAATCTTATGGATCATTATAAAAGATGAAAACAATAATCTTTTGGTTTATTAAAAGATAAAAATCATGACTGATTGAAGAAGGAAAATTGTTAAAAAAGAAAATTCAATGTAAAGACTTCTCTTTCATTTTTTCAGGAACTTGATGAACTTGTAATGCAGTTGAAGGCATCAACTAAATCATTTATACTTTTAATGAGTGTATTAAAACATCATTACATATATATGTGAAATTCAAGAGGTGTCTGGTGTTTATAGGTAAGCAGTTTGGTCAGGGCAGATTTGGTTATAAGATCGAACCAGTAAAACTATCAGTACAGTTGTACTTGAGACCACATGAAACATTTCACAATTTTAATAATAAATTCATTTTCCATACCTGATATGTGTCGAATGCAGCATTTTATGAACAGGTTCATGCTTTGGGGCCATGAACCTGGCCCTCTTAGGGTTAGTGATGAGGATGATGGGCCATTGACCAAATTTGATGTCTACAAAACTTAACATGTCATGATCCATGGCCATAACTCTATACCTGTAGAGAGGGGAACAAAATTGCACTCATCAAAACAAGTATCCTACTGTAGTTAGTCCATTGATCAAATAGCTGTGAGGATTATTCCAAACAGGAAAATTCCTGTCTTTGCAGCATGCAGTGTTTCATCTCATTATTCCTCAATACTGTTAACGTTATAATTTAAGGTTAAGCCTGTGGTAAGGTTAGGTTAAGCCTAAGGTAAGTTTAAGCCTAAGGTAAGATTAAGCATAAGGTTAAGGTTAGGGTTAAGCCTGTGCACAAAAATCAAACAACTTGATCAACTCTCAACCTTAGACCTGTTACATCAAGACTTAAATGGTGTGATCATGGTGGTGTTACACCAGTTAAGGATCACAACCCCCTTCAAAATAGACACCATACATGACCTCGATTAAAGGTTGGTGAGTGATCTAAGTACAGATGATTCCATGTTCTTTTACAAGTTGCTCATCACAGTCTACAAATATTTCTTAGCTGAAATAAACCAACCCTTCTACAAATATTACGTGGGAGACAAATTCACAACTTTGAACAAAAATTTTATTTACATACAGTAGCAAACTTCTGTAAACTCAGATAGTCTTTTGTAAGTAACCCATGGTTGAGAAGCACAAAATAAATTGCATGTATGCATTCATCTTAGTTTGTTATCTGTCCAGTCTTAGTCTGTTATCTGTCCAGTCTTAGTTTGTTATCTGTCCAGTCTTAGTTTGTTATCTGTCCAGTCTTAGTTTGTTATCTGTCCAGTTTTAGTTTGTTATCTGTCCAGTCGTCAACAGACTGTTCATGGAAGTTAACAATTAACATACTCATGAATATTCAGAGATGTAGCTGAATTCTTTACAAAATCTGCTGTATACGATTAATTTAATGATCAGATATAAATGAATATTTCAACATACATTCTGTTATCCTTCCAGTCTTCTACTTCAAGTTCTAAGGTGCCAGACCTCTGTAAGGCCTTCAGATTAGGGAGGATACCTCCTAGACTGTGCAGATGACCACATAAGTAGGCAGTTGCTTTCCTGGCAAAGAAAAAAAAACAGTACTACTACTTCCCATAACATCTCTAAGAGGACATTTTCTTCTGGTTTTCATGAACACTTAACCAAAAATTAATTTGATGATAAGCAATTCAATACCCGAGTTTAAAGACTTCAAAGGCACATATGGAAAATGACATTCTTTTTACAGAAAGACCAAATAGTATCAAAGATCCTCAAACAAATTATGTGAGGGCTTGGAACAAATCATTTTACAAGCACTAACATCAAATATATTACTACTAGCTACAAAATAGAACACCTTTTCAATTGTTTCATGGAATAGGACATTCTTTTAACAGCAAGACCAAATAGTGTCAAGGATCTTATAACAAATTATGTGATGGCTTGGAACAAATCATTCTACAAGCACTAACAACAAACATATTACTACTAGCTACAAAATAGTACATCTATTCAATTGTTTCATGGAATAGGACATTATTTTTACGAAAAGACCAAATAGTGTCAAGGATCTTATAACAAATTATGTGAGGGCTTAGAACAAATCATTCTACAAGCAGTAACATCAAACATACTACTACTAGCTACAAAATAGTACATCTATTCAATTGTTTCATGGAATAAGACATTCTTTTTACAGAAACAACAAAATATTGTCAAGGATCTTATAACAAATTATGTGAGGGCTTGGAACAAATCATTAGCAGTAACATCAAACATATTACTAATAGCTACAAAATAGAAGCATCTTTACCATTGATTTATGGTTAGTACTTACCCTAAGACATGAGTTAATCCTGGCTTTGGTGCTACCACAGTAGAAGTGGGATAATGTCCAAACAGTATCGTGTGGTTACTATGAACTGTCTTTGCTACATTAGCTTCTATCTTCGTCAATTCATTCTGAATTTAAAGAACAAAGAAAGTGAACACATGCAGACTCCAAGACTGACTATGCAACTGGGTAGTCATAGTGGGATGTACCAAAGATTGGATAACATGAATAATAAAGTAAGTATGTATACATATGTATTTTAGATCAGATCAGGCACTCACAAAAAAGCCATCATTGGCTTATCAAAGCCACAAGCTGACCGATGTCAGTCTCTTAGATTCATATTTAACGTCCATGATTATGAATTGTCAACAACTCTGTGACTGGACGACATACATTAATCTTGGAGTGACTCGAACTCAGGACCTTATAATTAAAAGGCACCGGCGTTAACCACTGAGCTAACACTCCCTTGTGATTGCCTCATTGACTGGCCTCACTAACAGTACTTCAAACCCAATCACAAGATGTGAGCCAACTGCCAAATTTTGGTATTTCAAACCAAAAGATATGTTACCAAAATATATTACAGTAAGTTTTATTAACACTGCCATAACACTTCAAATCAAATATGTACAATATGTGTGATTATGATTAAGTCTACCCTACTCCAGCAACTGCTGTAGATATTAGTTATGAATTTCTCTCAGTGTTCAAGGTCATAGTTAGGATGACACCAAATTTGAACTTTAACCCACAATACCCACAGTCTATATTTCGTTAGTGTGCTTAGTATATATACACTGTGTTCCTTTCAGCTGATAAAACCAATTTCTATAATTCTTTTGGCTACAACATTTTCAATTCTTGGAACTAATTCTGCTGAACTGATAGTTCACGGTAATAGAATACTGCATGCTATCAGTAAACATGATAGGAACAACTGTGACTCACAGCAAAGAGAGATTAAAGGCACTCAGCATTGACTGCAAATATAAGCAAGCAAAACTTGCTATTAAAAAGCCATTTTGTCCCTATTGGCTCTCCACAACATTCAGCAGTGTACATATTAGGCAATAACATATATCTCAAAATTATTTTGACCTTCTTTGCATATAATAAAACAACAGTGACAAGCTTTAATCCCTCTAGCTGATAATAAGGATGTATATTGTTCCTATCATGTTTACTCATGTTTATTGATAAATTTCTTCACAAACAAACAAACAATTGACTTACTTCAGACAAGATTCCGAAAAAGTTAAAAGGCCTTTTTGGTCCAGGGTTCAATAAGGCATATATTGAGACAAAGGAATAAGTTCCAAATGGTAACTTATGTTCATAGACAAAGCTGCCGTAATCCCCATCAGGGCCATAAATGGAATATTTTCTGAATAAACGAACGAGAACAGGGTATATTTAAAGTTTTGAATGTTTCATTGTATATATGGAAGATGGCATACACACATTTTTCAGTTTAATCATAGCTATTATGTAACATCAACAGAAATGATGTCATAATGTAGAAATATGAAATCAAAGGAAAACCTACAAATATCATAAAACAACTTCCACATAAATAAGACACACATGAGTCAAGACTTACAGTAGGGCGAAATACTTCTGCATAAATAGACACAGATGGGTCAAGTAGTGCAATCTGGGCCAACTAAGCCCATTATACTTAATATCAAATATACATAATATTTAACTTATTTGCAACTGAGTCGCGCCTTCAACGTCTTCAAACCTCAGCAGCCAGGCAGTTTACTCTGACAAAACCTACATCTCAAGTCTCGCCAGTCATCCGTACACTGCACTGGCTACCTCTTCCCCAGCACATTCTCTTCAAGATTCTCCTCCTCGTTTTTCATTCTCTTCATGGCACTTCACCTTCACACATTCCAAGTACTCATTCATCCGTACCAACCTACACGACAGCTTGGCTCCACCGACACAGGGCTCTTGCACATTCCATGAACACAACACTCTTGGGGACACTGGTCCTTTTCTGCATCTGGGCCATCCCTCCGGAACTCACTACCTCCTAGCCTTCGGCAGGAACGCTCCCTTACCAACTTCAAGTCTTAATTGAAAACTTTCTTTTTGTCAACGCTTAACTATGTTTGATTAACTCTATGTTGCTACTTTTCATTTCATGCCGAGTCTGTACCATATACAGTAGTTTAAAATCTTTCTCATTACCTGAGCCAGGAGTGTAAAGTTGGCAGATATGGCACATTATAAGTGGCCACTTTATTAGTTATAAAGAATACTAACAAGTGGCATGAGCAATTTATTGACAAGATCGCTGTACAGAGAGAAACAATTTTTATTGAACTTTAAAAAGAATCATGAGAATCAAAGTACAAGACATCTTGAAAAGTTGAAATAGAATTTGATGATTATGATGTATGTTTAAGTTGTGTCTACCTGTAAAAGTTATTCTCATGGCTGTTATGTGGAACATCAAATGCATCTGGAAAAGAGGAATGTAAAAAATGTTGTTGATAGAACAGGAGAGTGTTTTAAAGATCAGGGGTGGATTCAGAATGATCTGTAGTCCTGAGGTGGTCATATAGTACCCTCCTCTCATGAAAGCATCTGAACTTGTTTGGCTTTTGAGCTTTTTGATTAAACATTGGATTAACATTTAGGCCTACGAGGAGTCGACGTCATATTCTCTTGAAATACCTTTAAATTAGCATTCCACAGTTTAAGTATATTTTAAAGGTGAACATCTTGAAAACCTCAGTAGCAATAGAGACAAACTACTGTATGTGTGTCACAATAGAGACACTCAATTTGTTTTTCTTCGACTATGACATATCATGATTATAATTCTGTCATCCTTTAACCCAGTCCAGTCCATACCATGGTTTCCACGTATATCAATCCAAACAGTCTTCTCATCTGCTTGAGCGAGTTTAATTGCGCTTCTGTATGACTTCCACTCAATTTCGTGCTGCGTCGAACCGATGTAGTCCTTCGTCTTTGCATCCGTTAAGTCTCCTGCAAGATTGAAAATGAAATGATAAAGCACATAAATAACAGAAACTCAATATCAGTACACAAGACTTTTATTCTTTCCTTGATCCAAAATATTAATGAAATTTCCTTCCCTTTGTATAGATTTTGTTTGACTACAATGCCGTACAAGGCCAGCTGAGCCTATTCTATCGGTGTCCATTGAACAAAAATTTGTATACAGTACAATAGAGAAAGAATACAAAGTTAGTAGTGTTGTCTGTACCTGTAACTAGTACTAGCTCTGGATGAATAACATCAATATTCTCCTTGCAAAACTGTTGGAAATCAGTCGTCCTTCCGGGATCACGGAAACGAGAAACATGGATGTCTGATATCTGTTGGAACAAAGAAACAATTCCAATATAAACTAGAGGCTGATGAAACGTGACAAGGCAATTCATGACCATTCTTCATTTTTTCATAATGGAAGTTAACAGTATTGTCACTATTGAAAACTATACAAAAAGTCAACATTTAAACATATGTTTTGCACAACCCACTGTACAGTACTATTAAATTTGCATATCATTTTTGTGTGCCACAAGAACAATAGGACAACTGGACTGCTCCTTATTTATGAGTAGGCCTAATCAAAAAAATAGTTCTTTTTTCCATTCAAGTTTATTAAACACTCTCTAACACTAAATGGAAGCTTGCATGTATTTCAACGATACTGAAAATGACATTTGAAAATAACACTCAAACTTGTAAAATTTCAACTGTACAGGTACAGTATGAGGGTGGTTGTAATGTCCCATTTCCCTGTATAAGGACACCTTGTATGTGATGCTCACATACATGTACTGTACGGCAAACTTATAATACAGTGTATATATAACAACTGGTGTATTATAGTACATTAATTTATATACTGTAGGCAATCAGTGATGTCACAGCCATGTTCCTAGTAATTCATTAACATTTTGGGAGTTTTGTCAAAGTGTTGCTTTGTATTTTTTTTCGGTTATCTGTCATTCAAATAAAAATCCTCTGGGCTATTCTTTTGACCGTATATTCCAGTCATGAAAAATTTGTGTCCCACAGATTTTATGTGATATTTTGAATCCACCATTCTAACCGTGGGTTACCATAATGAAGATTACGTAAATTTACCTTGTCTGCAATATTTCACTCGAAATATCAAGTTTTAATTTATAGTTACACTTACAGTAAATACCTGTCCAGGAGTACCATAGTACATTAAACCTGTTTGATAGTGATTATTACTGTACACTTAACCGGACAATTTTTGTCAATTCCCAATTTCTAAAGTTTCAAGACGAGCTAGTAAAATAACAATTGACTTGCACATATTTCTACCATTGTCTTGCATCTAGTCTTTAAAGCAAGATGAATCACATATTATATTTTTTCCTATTATTCCCTATGTTTAGGAATCATTCAAGGTTGGAGGCATATTATCACATAGATTCAGACCACTCTTTTAGGTTGGAGGCATATTATCACATAGATTCAGACCACTCTTTTATTTTCTCCTGGTCATCTTCATTTAGCTGACATAAACTATCAACACAATAGGGTATGTCCTTCCTGTTTATCTGGTCTTGGGGGTAGTGGTTCAGCTGACGAGAATCACTACTTTTCCCACTGGTGCTTCTTTTGTTGGCTGTTTTGTGTGGTCAGGGATTATCTTAAGCATTGTTTGCTGGCAAGTAAAAATTGATGCAGGTTAGCTTTCTCCACAGAGTTACTCCAGCTTCCTCTTTGTGATACACTTACTGTACTTTACATTTTACTCTTCTACTGTACTTTACTTCATGTACTTTGCATTTTACTTTATTACAAAGTACTGTACTGTTATTCATCTATTCGGAATACATAATAATACTGTTGCATCTCTACAATAATAATATTACTGGAAATCTTACACTTCTTGTGTTGTGTTTATTATGCATCCCCTGTTATACATTTATCATCTATTTGATAAAAAGTTTAGAGTGAATCTGCAAATATCATATAGGGAATGACATTGAATTAACTTTCAATGAGTGATATAACTCTATCCATACTGCACCTGTCTAGCAATGCTCTACTAATGCCTATCATTTTGCATAAAGTGTTTGTCACTTTTCACATTGAAATATTGTTTTACAAAGAAAGCTGATAAAATTACAATTTTACCATCAATTACATATACTATAAGGTATTTAGCATTTCAGCATAAAGCAAACAAAGGCATATGGATATGCTCACAAATTCCTGGTATCAACTTGAGCACTCTCTAAGTACTGTATGTGTATAAACTATAGCCTTATGGCACGAAATCATTGAGTTGTGTGCTAAAAATATAAGTGAAAAACGTCATTTAAATTAATCATTGAGATCAGAAAATACCTGTAAACTGTGTAGTATTGATAGAGTATAAGGCGAAGAGTGGCTCAGTGTGTGAACACTGAAACAACCAGATCTATCAAAGTCTAGAATGCATTCTTTCCCAATTGTTTAAAATAATTATATTTTCCTTTCAATCGTGATAATTATTATGAATGTGATGCATTGCTGGCTATGGATATGGACACACATCAGTAGGCCTATACAGTCACCATACATCTCATTTGATTAAATGTGGACTGAATGAAAACTGAAATAAATTCTAATAAAATTACATGATTGTGCTTTTAAAGATACTGTAATTCTCCACATTACTAATATCTCATCATATGACAATCATGACATGTATGCCATACATCAGAAAATACAATAAATGCTCATGATGAATCCATTTTTCTTTCTAAACAGCGAATAATTAACTCCAGTATCGCATCACAAAATGCTACATGCAAAATGGTTAAAAGTGTACAATATACTGTAAGTCTGTAAGTTCAAAAGTATGTATCCAGTTTGTAACACAGGAACTAGATAGTATTTTATAAGGGACAAACTACAGTATCTGAGCCTTCAAACATACTATGTACAGTACACAAACTTATTGAACTTTATGAATATTTTAAGGGCTTTTTCTGTCCAATTTTTTTATTTTCAGCAGTTATTTGAGTTCAAGAATGCAGCCTTTAAACAAGAACATACACGATAACAGTGACTGAATCATAGTGTTGCACGCAGTGAATAATTAGGTATTTGGGCCTACTGTAAATTTATGTACTGCAATTTGCAAATAGGCCTAACCAAGGAAAATATATCAATTGTATTCAAAGCACGTGTGTGACCTACAATTCACCTCCACACAAAAGCCTGGCCACATGACTCAATTTATTTCTCACACAATAGCCTTTCAAAACATTTGGCACAACTTCAAATGGTAAGTAAACTGTGAATGAGCACTAACAGGTTATTGTCAGTGGTACTCAACCATACAGTATTATGAGTCTGGAAGTGACTTTCAGGATGCTTTTTACTCTGCAAGTGAAAGTCATTTACAGTTGACATTGATAAAGAAAGAAGAAGGTGACCCCTGACAGAATTGGGCAGGAAGTGATAAAACAGATGGGCTATTGAATTACATTAGTAGTACTTATTATTGACTTACAGACTGAAGTATTAAGGTGTAAACTAAGGTATTACATGAGTTGCGAATGTTCCTTATGAACATACTGTACTGCACTCTTGTTAGTGGCAATTTACTGGATGGATGCATTGAAATACATTGCTAATATTACATGAGTTAAATATGTTCTGTATACGTTCTGCACTTAAGTACAATACTGAATGGTTGCATTGAAGCAGCTATTGCATGAGTTGAGTATGTTTTGTACAGTATGTATACATACTAACTGCACAATACTGAATGGTTGCATTCAAGTATCGTCACTTGATTTTCACTTAACCCCAAATTCGCATTTAATAATGAATAAAAGAAGAAAATGCTTCAGTGATTTAGTATAGAAGGGAAGAAAGAGAAGATTGTTTTAAAGGCATTGAAGACTCGCCCCAAACAGCGTGCTGCCATCTTTAAAAAGTTTACTTTCCATTGCTTGCAAGTGAAGTTTTTCTCTTGTCACTACAAAATGCAGACAGTAATGAAACGTGATACCTTGTTATCTTTAGCTGGACCTGAGATGTCCATCGCTGTATCGTTTGTACACAGTGTTGTGGGTATTGACAGCAGCTTTATACATGTACTGACTGTATAGTGTTATTACCGACGGTAGCAAGCTGTGTGTGTATTTTCTGGGATCGATGGTGGGGTCTAACACTTCTGTTACACCTCATTCACAACTAGGTCAGGTTACCGGCATTAGACGTTTGTTTTTGCGCGAGTCTTCACAGCCTTTAATGTACATGTGTATATATGTACAGTATCTAACACATACTATTGAGGTGCCCAGCTCCTTGTTTTGGGATTAGCTAAGTGTAGGTATATACTGGACTTCCTCATATTCTACTTGCCCATTGTGCTTGTGCAGAGTCACTGCAAGTCTGTAACCAATACTGTATAATAACCACTACGTATGATGTACGTGTAACATATTAGTCTAAGATTAAAGAGGCATTTTGAACACAAAAACTTAAACTGCTAAAAATATTATACTGTTCATTGACATAAGATGTTCTTAATAAACGGTTTATGAAACATAATTTTGTGTAAATATTAAATCCTCCTACAAAACATGATAGATCTCAGTTGACCTTGAACATTGTATCCATAATCTCATGTCAGCGTGCCACATTATTAAGAAATAGGCAGGTTTGATTTATTTTCTGTAAAACAGTGACTCCCAAATTTGGACAACTTGAGCCAACAGCAAGTACATACATGTATGATTATCACAACTTAAGCATACAGTACACAAATCATAAAATTTGGCACAGTTCAATACTTCCTGCACTACAGTTACTTGTTTAACAGTACTTACTGTAATTTGCACTTTATTGTATATATATGTGCATACAGTAGTATAACTATAGACCATAGGATATGACTGACATTGTTTGTACAGTATGAGTCTTATTGTTCAATTTGGAAGTTCAAAAACAAAGAAGCAAGTTCTATCCTAACAACAAGTATGCTCAAAGTGACAATGTTATCCATATCTAATATGCAAATTAGGTACAGGTACCTCAATAGGCTAGCATAATGTGTATAGTAAAGAAAGTATAGTATATAAATTAATACAAATGAAATACAAAGAAATTAATACAAATCCCTTCCAAAGACAAAGTACAATATCCATATGAACTAATCTGGTAATATGAAATATGAATGTCATGTTTCCTGGGGAGGAAAGGATAGGATGGTGGCCAGTAGACAAAATTTGCGCACAGAAGATTTGGGATTTGAGGGCAGACTGTCCCAGGTTGTCTCTCCTCAACTACTGTCGATCATGAGCTTTGATTACTGTACAGTAGCCTAATGAAAACACAACTCTGTGCTACAATGTATGGCGATGAAGGGTAACTAAGAAAAGATCTAAACTAAATAACCATATTTTATTCAGGATTTCCAGGGACACGCTATTGATGGTGACCAACTCATTCAGTACCGTCATATTAATGTGGTGTATAGTGGTCTTGCTATTAAAGGTATGTACTGTAATGACAGGGATTTAAGACTGTTCTATTCTCTTTTGGTTTTAAATGAAAAAACAAAGAGGAAGTTGAACATATTCAAAAGGATTGTCTGGTGGCCCAAAGAAGTTACCTTAAAAAATAGTAAATAATTTTCCAAACATGTTGTCAAAGTATGAGAACGCTAATGTTGCGTTTGACAGAGATGCGATTTTTTAATCGTTATGGATAGACATTTCAAATATGATTTGAACAGTACAATACGTGACGTCAGCTCTGCCATAGCAGATTGCGTCATAACCCACCCTCCGCACAGTACCTATACGGTATTCACAACAAAAAACAGCGTTTGTAAACAGATAAATTTCTTCCTAAATTTCCGGTGAAATTTCTTAAAAATTAGGTATGTTTTCAAAAAATCCTTAAGCCGCCATGTACTTGAGCGGTGGTTCCGTGGTCTTTGTGTAACACAAGGTAAATTTTAACAGCAGACTCTGAGTTGTTCAGGCTATACATTGCGCTATCCAGCTCCAACGCGAAAAATGTTCGCATGTAGGCTGTACTCAAACGTTGACAATCGGACAGTTCTGCGAAGCCTAAGCTTCTCAGCGCTATATTCTGCTCTGACAACGATTCGATCAATTTCTTCAATAATTTCCGGTGAAATTTCTTATAAATTAGATATGATTTAAAAAACTCCTTAAGCCGCAATATATGTAGTAGATCGGTGGTTTCGTGGTCTTTGTGTAACACAAGATAAGTTTTAACAGCAGGCTCTTCGTTGTTTATACATCGCGGTATCCAGCTCCAGCGCGAAGAATGTTTGCGTGTATAGGCTACTCTAACGTTTTATAATCGGACAGTTCTGCGAGGACATCGATCCCGCCAAGTTTCATCTTTCGGTTTAACAAATACTTTATAAGTTTCCTTTTACTGTTAATTTGATCCGTGAATTTTATTTCAGCGAATTCGAAGAACAGTTAATGAACTGTGGTTTGAGTGTGAGTGTACTATGTGTAACGCTATACAAGTACACCAACTGAGCATCGTAGTATATACGTTCGCGAGTATGTACGTTATATATATGAGGCAATTCAATGTGCTTACACGTGAGTTAATTTGCTGCGGAATTGGGAGTGCTAACTTCAAGTCGCCTGTTTTGCCTATCTGCAAGCACTACGTCAAACACCATATTGAAGCGTTCGAACAAACGGTACTTTTGGTGAGAAACTGGTGAATTTGAAAACCAGATTTCTACAAGAAGAAAACGTCGAATGGGGACAATTTTTACATGGTTAGAAAGAGAAAAATAATAACTACAAGGACAATGTATCAAAATCTTCCACCAGACAATTCCTTTAACAAGGACATTTCAATGCTCTTTCCACACTATGATTATTGGTAAGTTTAGATGTTACTCCACACATATTGGGAATCATGTTCATACAATGAGTACAGAAATTTTCAGTGTAAGGGACAGTTTTTTTGTGACAGTGGTACGTGTTGCACAGATTTTGTGGTGGATCCATTGACTAAACTATAATTTCTATTAGCATAGCAGAAGTGGTCACCCCTCCCCATTGTTAAAATATGGATTTTTTGGCTACATGCATGCAAATTTGTCAAAGAATCCTGTAACAATTATAGGTTTGTTGCAATGAAAGTTTCTTGTGCAGTAAGTTACTTCTAACCAAAATGTAACATATAGTTTAGTTTAAGAGGTAAAAACAAACTTGCTGGGAAAAAACTCCCTATCCATCCCATATTACCCCCACTCCCTGATGTCATACATGGAGTAGTAAAACTCTTTCACATTTTCTGGTATGAAACATAAATATTAAGTTAAAACATCATCAGTATATTGCCAAATTTAAAATTATTCAAAAAACTTCGAGAAAAGAATATCAATATAATTTTTTTTTAAATATATGTAACAAAGGGAATTTCTGACTTACTTGTATAAACCACCAAAGATTTTCAGAGGTCATTCCAGGGAAGGGTGGGACATCACCATTGTGATGGGAAGGCCCATCATACTTCACAGGTACTGTATAGTAATCCAGCATTTGTGCCCAGAGCCATGATATTAACACAAGAGGGAGGAGAACCACCAAGCCTAGTAAAACTATTGCTTTGGCCATCATTTTATGTGAGCTACACAATTCTGTTGAGGGATGAAGTTCAGAACAGAATTGTAAAGTTAAAATTGTTATTTAAATACTTCACCAACCTTACAGACAATTGTGAGAACAAACAATACATGTCAAAAACTGGCAATACATTATGTTGGAAAAGTATGGTAGGACAGCCAGTCATAAAAAAAGGATAACCCACCATATACATGGTGTATCAGCACTCATATATTATTCAGTTTTCTTCTTCAATTGTACCTTGCTAAAAAATACACGTACTTGAGGATTTGGGCTCATAACTTCAATGAAATTTAGAACTTGAAGAACAGGAATGAGGCCTAATCCAGTGAGGTCTGAATAAAATTATACTGGTGCTGTGGCCGAGTGGATAAAGGCAGTGGCATTTAAAGTATTGTGGCTTAGCAATTGGGAACTTCAGGGTTCGAAACCCGACGGGGTCATAGTAATTAAGGTGGGGTTTTCATCCAAGTGCAATCTATGGTTTTCCCACCTGAAATGATTTTCTAAATTGAAAAGATTCCAAATTTGAGTTGAAAAATTCGAGTTTGATTCCAAATTTGAGTTTGAGTTTTAAATGTTGAATGTCTCGACGTGGAGGTTGTACTCCATTAACCCTTGCACGTTTCTACCACATTAGTTGTTGCTTAAGCGTCTTAAAACTAACTGCTGATTGTCATTAAGCCTTACGGTGTGCCATTTGTGGTTGCCTGGTAGTAATGCCACTCAATCCGGCTACATACATGTCAGCTCTAGGCCTGTAGTCTAGCCTTGGCATATAATTAGTTCCTGCACAAAATAAAGTTTTCCATTTTCATTAAAACCAAGAAGGCCTACCTTGTTTCTCAAATGGCACAAGCCAGTTTCAGTTCATGTGATGATCATGGACAACTCAAGATTTGTAGCAGAATTGTATGTAGTCCAGGAACGGTACTACTACTAGTAACAGTACTGACAGTAACAATAAGTCACTTGCATTGTCCATTGTATACAAAGTTGACCATTACGCAATCAATCAGCTGTTCTGTTCCTGTTACTACGCAAAACCTAACTTAGGCTATACCTCCTAGTCCTACCTTATGAGTTTTGGTTCATGTAGTTTCTAAATACATGCACCCAGAGACCTCATGAAAAATGAACGAAATTACCAAACTCGTACTATACTACCGTTTATCATGTATCCATGAGTTTTATAGAAATGCCTCACACAAATTTGGACCAGATCAATGAGTCACAGGCGCGCTAGCTGATTACGTTGACAACAATATCACTTTCCAATGCCTATTTACAATGTGTGTGTCGTCGACAAGAAAAAAGAGTTTATCACATGCACAAGTACGTGTAGGTTCGATAACGAGAATACATTGTAACCCCTCAGGAAAAAGTGGATCAGCTTGTACATTATAACGATTATATAGTTGCACTAATTAGATTTGAAAGCTTTAAATACTACCTGAGGGTCGTTATATTTTAGTTTTCATTTCTTTTAATTAGTAAATAACTACTTACTTCATAATAGGTAAAGAAGAAGAAACAACAATGGCATCTAAGGGTAAATGTAATAACCCTTCGTTGCAGACTGCAGTTTAGTTGTAAAAGAGATGGCACTGTTCCAATTTGACACTGCAGCCTAGTTCCTTTTCCCACAAAAGATCTAGGCCAAGGGAAATTGTCAATCGAAGTTCAACCGCAGAAGGATCCAGTAGACATCATAGAACCTTAATACGATCAAAGCAGTTTCACAACTCTACTGAATGATACTATATTGATTTTGGAATAGGCCTTTTCTAAACATTTTGTAAGCGGAACAGCTAACATAACGTTAACTTAACTGTAAGCTAGTGTAACGTTAGGCCTAACTAAGAGTAACACTAGAGTAACTGAGACTACGCTTAAATTTTAAAATGAGTGCAACTAAGGCCTAGCATAAGTCATGCCTTATAATTGTTTGACTGGGACTAGGCGTACGTAGTAAGAATTCATCAAAGAATTGCGTGCGAACATATTGAGATCAAGGCAGCAAATTTGGGCATTGCATGTAGCCTATGTAGGCTATAATTAGCCTATGCCTAGACCTAGTTATGGGAAGGCAAACAATCGATTGTGTAGGATTCAGGCAAGGAGCAGCACTCCCTCATCTGGGAGGAATGCATATTATGTGTATCCCATTTATATGTATTTCTTTCATACAAATGTAGAGAGGATGTGCATTTGTAAGAAAGGGATATCATATATTACCTTTATCTGATTATAAATGAAGCAGTTATATTTGAATATGTCTACTATCCCATTGCCCTTCTTTTTATTTTACAACGCAAGGTTGCCATAGGCATCTATTTAAATGAATTATCACATACATAGTGGTCATAATGCATGGTGGTCATAATTTTCTATGCACCCCATTTCCCACTGATATACACAAATGCACTTTTGTCTTACAACACATTTCTGTATGTGTTGTAATGTAAGTCACACTTGGTGGTTTTCTCCATCCCTTTCCTCTATATTTTTGATGAAAATTTGGTGTGAGCACCCCAAATGAATATAAATTGTTGTGTGATTAGATTCATTTCAGACCGATATTCCGTTCAAGTTTTTGGATGAGAAGTAGGATTCTGTTGAATAACCATCATCTGTTGATGAACTGAAAACTATTTATATACACAGCGCTAGACTATAGGTCCGATGGCAATTAACCATTTAAGTTGTTATCCAGCTGGTCACAATGTTTGGGAACAAGTTAAAGCCTTATACTAGTGAAAGTTACCTTCCTAAATTTAGCAACAATTTCTGCAGTTTGACCCAATTTAGACAGATTTTTGCCTATATCATTTGAAGATGAGAAAGTAGCAATTGATGTGTTATGGGATTCAAGTTTGGATATTGTATTTAAAGCAACTTTTCATGTGTTCTAAGGTTTAGTGCAATATTTTATATTTGAGCATCTGCAGTACCCATCAGAGAACAACAGTCAGGTGTGACTTGGTTAAATTTCTGTATAATCCATCTTTGGAGACCTCTGCCTCATACATACTATGTGTAATGTAATTTAATCCTTTAAATGGACATTTGACTTTTTACTGTTGAACTTAAAGTATTAATTTTCATACTTAGCTGTATCTGAAGTGTACAGAGGTCTGAGACCTTGCCATTATTATTTATAAACACAACTCTAAAACTTGTTTATACATAGCTCTATACTGTAGGCGGAGCTTGGTAAACTTGAGTTAGCTTAGAATATCGTTGTTCTGAGATCCCATAGTACTAAGCCTAGGGAATCAGAGAAATACCGCTACATTACACCAACAGAAGAATTTTAATTTGAGCCCTTCCTAATAAAAACAATTGAAAAAAAATTTGCTGCTTGTCTTTCAGATTACAACTTGTTCTAACTATCCGTGAGGGTGTAATTACTGACAATGGCATCTGGTTTGCCAGATGATTCTGGTGCTGCAAAGGTGGTGTCTCCTGGTAATGTTTCATTGGAAAACACAGAGCTTGGAAGGAAACCAAGGAGGATCCTCCATTTTAGTGATGGAGTTATGGAAGAATACAGCACAGATGAAGAGGATGGTGAAAATGAGGAATCAGCAGGACCAGTGGTTGACCCAGTATGTATGAAGTTTTGAAGTGGATCAACTTTTTTGTACAGTACAGGGTGATTTAACTGCCAGCCTTTTAAAATTCAAAAGTGATCTGGTGCTGGAATACACTGTTTCCCAACTATTCGGTTGATGCTCTTATGCCCTACTTGGGCACAGAAAGAGGAGCAAAGATGACACTTGCCCAGCAATTCTGTAAACACTCAATAAAAAAGAGAAGGCTCCATGTACCTTGGCTAGTATGCATGGACAGTCAACACAGATATGGGGCATTAACTGAGTTACTGTATGGCTTCAGTAACCTGAGGCTCATTAAATTAAGAGAAAGTAACTGGTTCCAGACATGTTGGCACTTCTATGTAAAAATAATGTTATGCACTGTAAGATGCAGCAGCGAACTTATTCCACCAAATTATTCTGGTTCTCACTCCTTTGATCAGATTTTACAGTGATCTCTGCTGCATCAAGGCATTCTGCAGACAGCTTATTTATTACTGATTCAACCTGGAAAATTGCACATTCTTAGATGTCAGTATTTCTTTAAATGAAGGCTTTATCGAACATATAAACAATTGAACATACATAGCATATCTTTGTTATTGAATTGTGGTTGATTTTGAAGCTGATTATGTATATTCTCTGATTCCTCCTTGTAGCAAACACTAACCTGGGGTCCTTTCCTCTGGTATTACACATATTCTGCAGCTTTGAAAACATTCAACGGTAAGTCTTTGGCAGTTTTAACAAAACAGGGGAGGATGGTGCATAGGGAGGTGGGGTGGGGGGGGGTGACTTGAATTAAAGAGGGAGAATAATAAATCATGGAGTCAAACAAGTCTATTTTCAAGCATGTAAAGTTGCTGTGGAGTAGAGATTAGAAAATGGCATATGATTTGTAATGACATGGTAGAAATTCTAATAAACTTTGACATAAAATCCTGAAGGATGGATGTTTGCTTCCATGCTTTGGGTTTTGTCAAATCCTCGCAAGAAAGGGGTCACATAACTCAGTAACTTTGAAGGGGAAAATTGTTGGTGTAAAACATGGTAACTTTTCCAATTGTTTACAAATATTTCCCTAAGACTACTTTTAACATTTCCATAGTAGTTATTATCATAAGGCATCATGATTTCATAACCACACTGACATAAACACTTGTATCAGATGAACTCAGATATCTATTGCAATATTCTATACAAATTGTTTGTAGTATATCTTCCAACCTGAAAACTATGAAGTAGCCATTGATAAGCTACTCACTCACCAGGTAATGAAGAGAGTATGTAATGCCCCCATTGTTGCATGTAAGGTATGCTAGGCATTAAGCTCAACTGGTATACAATTGATGAAGGTCTAAGTTTTCAATGAGAACAGAATTTCAGAGCATTTAAAAAAAAGGATCATAAATGTATTTCTGAGTGGCGAGAGATGTAACTTTAAAAATGAATTCAGTTATGTAATTTAGTATTGCAATAGGTTGCCTCTTGTTTTTTTTTCATTGGATCTATAATAATATTTAAGTATAAGTTTCTGTGATGGTGATTTTTCTTGTTTCTCTTTTTTTACAGCTTGTGAAATTATGGGGGAGAAATTAGCCTACTTCTTTGGAATAACATCACCAAAATATCAGTATGCTATCAATGAGTTTCACAGACTGGAGGAAGAGGTTAGTTTCACCCATTCATACCATTAACCTTACACACCATTATTTCAACTTTATTGTTACTGTATAGTAATATATATGTACTGTTTCTCTGGGTCAGTCAGAAGTTAGCAGTAACATACTGAAATTTCATCACTAACCTCACTTCATATTTGCACATACTTTGCAAAAGCTTTTCCTTTGGAATACCAAATATTTGATAATTACCCTGTGGATAATGGAAGTGAATGGTTTGAAACTTTCATCTTTGAGAAGTTTCACTAGTCAAACCCTTATTCCTGCAAATTGTAAACATACCCTCCCCCCCCCCCCCCCTCCAGCCCCTACTCACACACATTGATAGCATAGACACTCTCACCCACATACTATTTAACAAAGAAAGAATCTTGAGGACAGAAGAATAACCTGTTGAACTGTAAAAGTGGGAGCAAGAGATGTTGGTATCCTGACAGGGTCTTCTTCAGAGGTACACTGTCAGAAGAACCCTGCCTTCCAGCAAGATTCTGCTATAATTAAAAGGAATTATAAGTCCTCTAACTTTGATACTCACTTTTACTCACTACAGTCAGCTACATATATCTGATTGCTCTGCAGATACATTACAAAGAAACATAGTCACTTTAGCATGAGGTGACCATGAGGTCTAACCTCATTGCCTAGGAATCATTTCTATTGTTTCAGTCTTTTAACCCTCAAGTAGTTTTTTCATTTATTTCTTTATTTTATTTTCATCTTGCAGGAAAAAGAACAGTTGAAAAAGCAAGAAGAAGATCGAGACAGAATCCGTGATGAAAAGGCAATGAAAGAGGCTGCAAAGCAAAATAGTGACAGAGCGTCTGCGATGAAAATTCCTGACATTTGACATATTTGTAGGTTTAATGTCTTCCTTTGTGTTACCTTTGGTGCAATGTATGTCTCTTATTGGGAAATGGGAGGAGAAAGCCCTTGGTTTTCTTTCAGGTGTTGTTTTTTTCTTTCTCATTGAGAGAGACTTATTGGCAAATCTCACATCTGATAAAGCACCAGAATGCAGCTTGTGGGAGGTTGGGAGAGGAAGATGAAGGAACTAAGTGCCTGTCAGTAAATGCTGTCAGTATATGAGACTATTGTCCCACCTCTCCTGTTTGTCTTAGGTCCTCACGGCTCTTCTTAGTCCTGTCTCTGAGTTGTGTTCAGTTGAGCTAGGGAGTCACTCCTGCTGTAGATCAATGTATACAGTTTTCCTTACCTGCCAAGATGACTCCATTATTTGTTAGGACACAGCAGGATTTAGGTCTAGTTTAGATCAGAAGCCCCGCGATTAACTAACGACTATTTGTATTTTGATAAAATAGTAAGGAATTGACACATGTGCCACACAAAGCCCTTGTCCCTCTCCACCTTTAAGTAACGTGTGAAAGGGATGAGAGGGGTACTCTGGGATATTTTGTATTCACCCTCACCCCACCACCCCCCCCCCATCCTTATTTTAAACTCCACAGATAAAATTGAGAGTATTAATCACCACCATGCATTTAGATTTATATATAATAATAAAAATAATTTGTTGGTATAAATACGCCACATAATGCACTATTTGATGTCTAAACATTCAATTTGGTTTTATTTATAGATTCTTGCTTCACCCCTGACCCCTCCATAACGGTCATACCCCTGCCTACATCAGTCATGGGGAAATTAAGAATCTGGTCACTCCATCCTCTGTGGAAATCCTGTGCATGCCACTGCCACCTTCCCTTGTATTCCCGCATTGCATAAAGTGTGTACAACTACCTGATTTAAGAATGGAGCTGTATAATCTGTCACTCTCTGAACAGTTTTGAAAAATGTATTCATTTAACCTGTGCAATGAAGAGTTAACCCTGCTGAGAGCAGGATGTTCAGTTACAATGATTACACTTTGTATGTGACACATTTATTTAACTTTGTGTTAATTGAGGCCAATCTCCTAATTAAAGAAACTTAAGGTGAAGTAAGACATTAATTTGTGGTCACAATGTATCTAATTCTCTAAGCTCAACCTGTCATTAAATATAAATTAAAGCCCTTTAAAACTCTCACGTTATGTTTTTTCTTTCTTTATCTTACAAAGATTGGAATATATACTCAGATTCTACCAGAATCAGAGTTTTGAATAATCAGTGAATTTATCATTGAAAGTTATTTCAACTTCCCTTCACGTGTTCCGTGTAACTTCTTTTCTTTTAACTTTGAAAATGACACATCCTTGTAGTGTGTCTATTTTGACCATTAGGTAGGTAGTGAAAACATTAAAATCCTTGCTATAACAGGGCCTGTCCATGACATTCAGTCGTTGTTCATGTCTTTAAGCCTGACTGCTCATGTCTTCAGTTACAGTTTACTGCAATAAATAATTGAATGTTAGCTCTTGGTCATGTGACTGATTGCAGTTTAACACATTTGTTTTTGCAAGCATGACACTTCTGCAGTTAAGAATATTTCAGAATTTTATTACCACTTATTTTCCCCCCCCCCCCTTTATATAAATTGAAAATTTCATTGTAATATTATTTAAACCAAAATAATTTTATCACGATAAAGTGGTTGGTTTGTTGTGTTTTATTGTTTGTAATTCTGAAGTGATATCACAGACACAGTGGCTGATGTTTATTTTCTTTTACTTTGTTTAATTTTTTGTAAATATGAAAAGGTTCTTTCTTTTTTTTCCCTGCAATTACATTGAACTAGCAGTTTAGAATTATAGTCAGCATTTCAAATATCTGGAATTAAGACCATTCCTTTGCTTTTATTTTCATTTTTCTACATTTTTAATTATATTGTACATATACTACAGACTTTACTGGATTGAAGAATACATTAAACAAGAAAGAAAAAAATGATTTTTTTATCATCTTTTCAACTTAAGATTCTCTACTAGGCACATGATTTCAGAATGTATTTCCTGCTTTGCAAAACTTTGAAAGGTAGTCCAATGTATTTTAGCTGGGTGGTCTGTTACCATGGTGACATATATGCATATAAATAAAGACTCTTTGAAGCAAGTTTATGTTACTATATTTATTGATATTAAGTGCAGGAATTTGTACAAGACAAACTATGCATTTTGTGGTCCTAACCCAGATTACATGGCCATCGCTTGAAGTGAATGGGATGACTTTTGGATTCTTGAAACAAGTTTGTTTCTTTTTTGCAACACACACTGATATCTGACCTAACCTACTTTGGATATTAAAATTGAATCAGGACCATAAAGGAGACATAAACCCTACCCATCATTAATTTGTTAATGTGATAGAAGTATTTGTCATGAACAACCTAGGTATTGCAGATTGAATTTGTCTTCACACACGAAACTGAAGACTAGATCAAGTTTAATTATGAAGTCATGTGTGCCTCATTTCTTATGTTTATTGTCTGTAATGGAGATGGGTGTTGCAAATTCTGAATCTAATATATTGCACCTCTTAACATGACCTTATGATGACGTTAGTTTGAGTCACAAATATTAATTCCTAATTGATCATAATGGGAGTATGACATCACAGATTTAGAAAAGACAACACCAGACAACAAGGGTATCTACTTAACGGAACAATATTTTTCTTAATTTTGAATTGTTCATCACAAATATCTTTACCATATAAGCCAACGATTATGGTTGGGTTGGTGTCCCAATTTAAGTTGTTATTGTCATTAGCAATGTAGGACAATTAGTATAGCTAATTGCACCCTTAGGCTAAGTACGGAAGGAACTTTATAGACTCGTATATTGGTAACCAGCTCCTTTCCTATTTTTCCTTTCAAATTGAAAGCAACTTGACTACTAATAACTACTATATTTGTTAAACGTTTGTGAGGTGACTGATGTCACAAATAACGTCACATTTGACGTCATCTAAGGACCCCCCTTGTAAAATTGCTTCAAAGATGGAGATACTGCCGTTAGGTATTTTATCGTGATTTGAATCACGTGTTGAACTGCACTTAGATAAGAAGTAATCCACAAGCTCCTTAATCAGAAATCCATGCACGACTAGTAAAATATTAACAGAAGATGGGTTTGTTGATTGGTTCGTCGTGTTCGTCAGACAGGTCAAGCAAAGATCATCAATGAACGATACAGCTCGTGTTAAAAGCTGAAACAGACATATAAATATAAATTCATCAGTCCCAAGGGCATTGAAGATAAGATCGGGGGGGGGGCAAATGATCACGTTGAAGTTTTAAAAGAGTTGGTCTAGACAACAAAAATCTTTGGGTGTTGGACTGATGGTATCAACTTTTAGTAGGCCTACAGGTTGCTTTGTTCAATTTTTGTATCACTTCCTTTCAACAGTCCACTATCAGACTAAAAACTCGAATCCTTCCTTTGCAACCTTTTTGGACTGACTACTGTAGGTTTGACTAAGGAGAACAAAATAAAAGTCATTGAAACTAGCAACTGGCCCCTCCCCTTCCTCTCTACTTCCACTTTCCTATTCTCACACGAGTCAAACCGATACCTCAATTTGGTAATACGGAAAACGTAAACATATCTGTGTTAGTTGTAATACCTGATCACGTGACTCTCCGTCTTCAAACTCGAATTCCGCCATTGGTATTTTGAGTTGTGCTAGCGTACCCCTCAATACAGAAATTGGCCAGCCTTGCCATATACCAAGGTTCTAGTGAAAAGGAAAATATGCCAAGATGGAATTAACGATCAAATGTTAAAAACTCTTGGTAAAATGTTAGAAGAACAGAAAACATAAGTGCAATGCTTTTATAACATCTGAGTGAAAACAGGACGAGTTCCAAGAACCACCTACAATATCTGAAAATGATTGAAACATTCCTTCAAGACCATTCATGTACCACCCTCACTCATTGGGTCATCTCCATAGGCGTAGGGGGCGGGGGGAGGGTGGCTGCGGTGGGGGCTAACATAATTGGCCCTCCATGTTTTTTCTCCATCTACATAAGATATTTCGTTGTTTACATTAGCATCCCGTGGATGATGCGACTGTAATAACCGATGCATGCCTATATGATATGTACATTAATGTACATGTTTAACGCGCGAAAAAGTTTGTGTTATATTTTTCGGGCAAGTTTTTACAACCCCCCCCCCCAAAAAAAAAATCAAATTGGGCTCCTACGCTTAGCGGGTCATCTCTTCGCATAGACTTGTATTAATCGGAGCCTTCTGGATTTGTAGAGTTTGTCACGTGGTTTTGCGCCTTCTTATGTTGCTCACGTATGAATATAACAGTAAAGTTCGCATGCTTCAATTACATAAACACACGCTCAGTATGAACGTATTCTTGCGCAAGAAAGATGTCGCGGTACGGTTACTTTCATGTAAGCTTGGTTGCAAAATATACTGTTATACTGTTGTTACTCAAACCGCATTTTCACAATTCGTTGATGGGACGTTACACTATTAAGCTTGAAAGGTGTAGAGTTGCACACTTGAAAGTTACGATTTTTTTCATAGATTACTAGAAAACACAATTCGCATGAGTTGATTTTTAAGAACTAATTTTAGTAAACAAGTAGTTGATATAGGCTAAATATGCAAACGCAGTATATAAATCAGTTCGCAGGTTAATTTACGAACATTTGTTTTACAGTCAGTACCACATGACTTTAATTAAGGCCCGCATTACGTATAGTAAAATTATATATATGTTAAAGCATGGAGGTAAAGTATAGGCCGAGTTGGGTTTAAGGATGAGAAAGTAATGAACGGGTACCCGGGGACGACCGAACCGCGGAAACGGGTACCCAGTTCCAATTTATGGGGCCGTTCACATCCCTAAATTCCCAACCGCCCTCTCCTTCCCCGCGCACCAGTCCCCCAAACAACAAAATGACAGGCCTATCTATATAATCACTCTCACAACGGGGGGAAATTACGTAGCCTATAAGTTGTCAACCTTAAATCTGAACAATTAAATATCAAACTATGAAAAATGTAACAAATATGAGTTCCATACTGTCCACTACTGTAATGGGAAATAGAAAAGGACGATTTTGTCAATTTAACTCCTCTTACCAACTATGTTATTAATTCACGCTATCCATAATGCAAATGGTGCAATGAGGTTTCCAAAATAGTGTCTCGGGACAAACAGACACAGATGAACATCTAACTTTGCCCATGGAGACTGATGCTATCTGTGTTCAAAATACGTCACCATTTCAAAATCCCTCTCAAAGTTACGACCACGGGAACCGCATCTCTGCTGCCACCGGATAACGTACGTTAAAAAAGGGTCAAATTATTACCCTGTATGACTGTCATAACTTCCCGAACAAGTTCGACATCCCCACAACGACGTCACTAAGGAACAATTGAAAACTGAAACACATATAGCATAATTACTGAGCTTCGATATGCTTGCCTGCAAGTTCATTTATGTATAGTTTTCGTATGTATAGCATGCGGACGGAATTAAACTCTTACAACTTCGCGTAACCGTGCATCTTGGGTTGGTTGAATTTTAGTTTCTTGATTCCGTCTGAGGATTATCTCCGCCGTCTGTAAGTGAGGAACAGAAGATATTAAAAGTTGGAACTGAACTGATCTTCCCTTGGAGCTAGTACTAAATATATAATGTTCAATTTTTCAGTTGTTCGGAAAGCTCCGAAACCAGTTGAAAATTCAAAGGTGACGAATAATCCCTCTGACGTCATAATCTGCAATCAAATAGTGAAGTCGGTGCGAGTTGTCCACTGACTACGATGTTGCACGTAAGAAAACCGTGCTGATTAAGGCATAAATTGCGTGATATTCTCATCCGTGATCTAGCAAACGGCAGAGGACCTTTGGAACTGTGAATTTGTTCCTTCGGTCTAAACTAGAACTTTTCACGAACAAAGGAATTCAGCGCCTTGCGCGCTTCGGGGAAGCCTCGTAGCCAGTATGTTGGTACGTTGGTTGATGTCCCCATGGTCGCAAACATATACGTCCGCAGGAGGGGAGGGGACACGACCAAGGATAAGTTATTCCATCTTAAAGCAAATCGTGGATAACATTTGATGGGACCGGTGGAAAAGTTAGGAATAAATAGCAAGGAACCATTAGGTGTACGATAGAGCTGTATGTACCCAAATACATTGTTTGACTATTAAATTATGCAACCTGCTATCGTAATGTGTTTAATTTAAAAGAAAATAAAAGCTATAAATCAGGAAAATCTTTTCGATTGGAATCTAAAGTTTCATTTTTGCATTTCTTTCTTAGTTATTTGTCACCAAAATATGGTGACTGAAATGAAGAACTCGATTAAGACCTTTGTGAACAATAAAGTATGATCGTTTACGTCTGCGCGCATATTCGATTTGCTGAGAGTAACTGTAGACTACGTAAGTTCTCTGCTGTGCTATTCACATTACCCCTATACCTGTATATATGCATACACCTACCCTAATAAGTTGTATGTATATATCTTCTTCCTCACTATTGCTGTTCCATCTCATTTGCAATCGTCATTGCCGGGCCGGCAATAACAAAGGGAGGGAGCCAAACTATAGAACAGCGTGATGGTTAAGGACATGTAAATGCATAGGAATTGACCGAGCAGGCAGAAGAAATCAATGGCCTATAACGTAGATTGTTTGGAAGTTTCAAGTAACTACCTTGTGGCTAGCAGCCGCAGTATGAAGGGAAAGGTCAATTTTTCGTCCCAATCTTAAGAGTCAGAGAATGTAAGTTTAGTTTAAGTGTGTATATTGATATGAACTTTCACGACACCTTTGTAACGAATTAGAATTTTAGTTGGAGGAGAGAAGGTGGGGGCGTTAAAAATGGCTGACATTCCTCCTGGGATTGGTTCTCCTAACGTTTGTGGAAAATTTTCTTTGGTGTATGGGATAAGATGCAAAATGATGCTATCATTTCCATCTCTTTAACTGCATTTGTAAATTTGCTTACGTGTATTATAAAATGTGAGCCGCTTGGAATGATGTTTAGGAAGGTAAGGGAGAAGGCAAGAGTTCCCCTGTCCCCAGTGGCTACGGCACTGTATATATTAACGACACCAAAACTTTACAAATAGATAATAGTACGTGAGGTCAGTCACAGGCATATCTCAACATTGATCCAAATGGAGCTATTGTGTGTTTATTAAATACTAAATATTAAAGAATGAGGGTGTCAAACATTGAATCTGATCCGTGAAACTACAACATGAGTTTCAATTGTTGGTTTCCTTACCGAAAGTCTGTTGTACTGTGAACAATATACTTACGTGACAAGCTCTTTTCAGATCACTGGTATACACAAAATCATATTTCTCATTTTGAAGTCTTTTTCCAATTAGTTCTGCTTGATTGCATCCTAACGTAGAAAGACCAGGGTTCATGTGGCCTATACAATTACAAAGAAAAGGAATAAAATAGATAGAACAAAAGAGTAATTCTATGATATACCGGGCGGAAATTCTATGATAACTGTGAAATTCTATGATAAGAACTGTGACATAACTATGAAATTCTAGGATAAGAAATTTTATGATATACCGGGCGGATCCAGGATTTACAAAAAGGAGGGTGTGGGACCCTGGCGTCGCTGAAGCCAGCTCTTATGTATAGGGTGTATACGGGTCCTATTAAATTAGACGGGAAGCAACGGTGCGTTCTGTAGCATATTTAAGCTATTGATAAGGTATAAAGTTAGGTTGTGCCATATAACAGCATTTTTGCGAAATTAACTAGGGGGCGTAAACACACCCCTAGATCCTCACACATACAAAATAAATGTACTTGTGAGCAAAACCTTGCGTGTATAACCTATAGTATGCATCAGAGTGTACGTTTGACGTTTAAGGTTTTTTTTTTTTCTGGGAGGGGGGGGGGGGGGAGCGCAACCCGTACATGTCAATCGGCTTAAGTGACCTCAGGGCTTGACCACTGCATGGATCTGGATCCACCCCTGCCTTTGGCCTTCATTATATTGACTAGGCACGTACAGGCAAGGTTCAATTAAAATCATGAAAGTAGTTATAATACGTAGAGAAGAACATAATCAAATGAAGCACACGTGGCTTGTTGATGTCATATTTATATAGACTTGATCAAATCTTCAGTCCTCTGCGTAATGGAGCAGTAAATCCGTGATATCTCCCATACGAAATCAGATTTTCCATATAGGTTCCGTTTAGTAGGTAGCTAGTTCATAACAGATATCTTTATAATATAGATATACATCAATAATGATACACGTGTCTGTCTGTGTCTCTCTTCAATTTTTCAAATGGAGGGTTGATTGCTAATATCAAAGATACCATCAGGGCGACGACATCACGAAGAACCCCGTGCACCCCTCACATGGGAGACGGCTTTAACAATCCCTGGTACATGTCTCTTTCCCTTCCAAATATCTCCCTATATCTGAGTTAGTCGAGGGCTCTTAGAATCATGTACTCGTCAAGGCTTTTACTAATACCACTCATCTGTATCTATTTTGTGACCCACAAAATTTGATACAATGTCTTTGTTTTAATCATTATACAAACTTAGGTCATTCCATGTGTTTTAAACCCTAATCACTAACGGTTCTTTAATGTCAATTGTAGCCCATATAGTCTATTGTACCAGAGTCGTGACCATTTTTTAGGGCACAAAACACTTCAAAATGTCGTGTGCACGTCCTAAAGTCCTGTTACGCGTTATAAGTAAGAAACATGAGCACTTAAAACTCATGCAAACCGAAAAATCTAACACAAACCTTGCACAAGGTTCATACTGTTGAATGCACTCTCTCCACTAAAATAAAAAAAGGAAAGAAGTATTTAGAATATTTCAGGTAAGAATCCACATATGAATTGATGATCATACCTCACCACCTTGCGATGGACCCATGAGATGGGGTACACCCCCCATACCAAAATATTAAAAGTAGGTATAAGCACCACGTGACAGTGCGTGTAGACCTAACTAATAACCTTATATCTTAACTATAACTTATCTTCAGAACGCACCATTTCATGTGTAAAATTTGAATTTTTGACTAGTTATCTAAGCCCAGACCACCTCTCGACCCATGGTCTTCCCCCTACCGACTCCTTCTTCGTACCCCTCCTATTTAAAATGCTAATTCCGTCACTGACAGCTGAAAGTAATACATTGTATCGAATATGAAGACTGAAACCTCTAAAATGTATGAACTCTCTTTTCACCCTCTTACAGAAAATCACGTTATAATATCTTAATTTGATAAAAAGTCCAGAAAAAGTCACTCGTACTAAAAAGTTTATAACTCCCCTCAGAATATTTCCCTCAAGAACTGAGACTTTTACTATTTGTAACAAACTTGTTCTCCTCAGTTGAGACATAGAGGATAAGAAATCGCAGGAATTGTAAATAAATTAAATTAAATTTGATGACAATACTGCATGACCTTTTTTAGTAAATGCTATACGTTTAATGTATTCAGGATCTCCAACATGTTGCACAAAAATGAAAGTAAATATTGAAATACGTATACTTCATTCAAATATTAAGATAGAAGAGAAACGTTTATCACAGCTGGGCGATGGAAGGTATGAATTGGTCGCCAAAAGCCACGTCACACAGTGGCGTAGCTAGAGGTTTTGGCGCCCGGGTGCAAGAGTAGAAAATTGCCCCCCACTACTGAAACGAAAAATGTTGGTTATACATTTCGGGCAATTCGTTACACCCCTCCTTAAATCAAATTGTGCTCCTACGCCTATCATATTTCCACCATTTGAAATCTACTGCCTTGGAACTGTATACTGAAATACCCGAATTTCCGTGACATGTAGTCATGACAGAATACAGAACAGAATTAAAAAAAAAGAGAAAACGGTCGAAATGGACTGAAAAGAAATCACAATCTATAAAAGTGCTTATAAAAGCAACTACATTCAGTTCTTATTAGTAACTGGAAATATTCATGCCTGACGACATACATCAATTTCGTCATGTTTTATCTAAAAAGTGCTATTTTTTTTACTCTCATTCTCCCATTTCAGCCGCCCCCCTAAACCCGGCCCTCCTTGACCCCTAGCTACGCCAGTGACGTCACATTCATGTGATACTGCGATGAAAATAAGCAGAACTGTAACATGTGTCAGTCTAGGACTATGTTGAATCTATAGTTTGATCACATGACTGAAACAACTCCACTTTATCATACGATAACCTTTAATCTTACTATAACTAATACTATATCTTACTATACCTACAGGGCGTGTCTACATACGTAGGCTGCCTATACATGTATTACTATATACTTACTGACGAACCAACGTGAAACGAATCTTCGACATCACATACGGCTTGGTTCCCTCTTTACAGTGCGTATAATAATGATCACGGTGAACAATGTTGGGTTTACCTTGTACTTAAGATACTAATGTTATATATTTTAATACAGAGTACTAACGTAGTACAGATATGTTAACTTTGTCGATAGAAGTGTGCAATAATTAACAATTCCGATGACGCGTTTCACGCAACTACCAGCCTTTTGCATTACTTAGTCCATATTGCAACGGTAGATCAACATCTAAAGCAACTACCATGCTTTTGATGACTTTGTTGTACCGTATGGCAATTTTAAGATGACATCATCTCAGCGTCAACGATAAGTTGTAGCAAGCTTTATATGAATAAGACATGTAAGATATGGGTTAGTGATAGACTATGGTAACTAACTCAATTACTGTACCATAAATCATTCATTAGGCTAATATGGGAAATAAAGAAGTACAAAATGCCTCAAAAGAAATTAAGTTCCTGCGGGAGCGGGGAGGGGGTGGGGAGGCGGTACAAGCTATCCAGTCTATTGTGTTTTCCAGGCGAGATCAGGTTAACCATAATCTGATTGGATCCACTTCCTACTGGGTGAGGGTGGGGAGGGGGTAGAGAACTGGGAAGACATTCAAGTCTCAATGTAAAGTCTCACTGCAGGATCCATTTTGATTTAGACTTCACAGATGTCATAGTTCGTTTAATATTGTTCTCAGCCCCCCCCCCCCTTCGACCCCGCACCTCCTCATTCACTTTACCATAGATTACGCCGATCCTGTTATGAGGGTTGTTTGAATATATGTATACGTATGATATATTTTATTTTTATGCTTTGAAAGCTGTAAATGTCTTAATGAGTGAAGCAATAAATATATTATTGTTTTCTTTCCCTGTTTATGTTGTTTCGAATCTTTATCAGTCTGAATCTCTCCTTTCCTACAATCTATGATGAATAGAGTTGGTGTGTATATGGGACGTGCTTTTGTGAGGTTGCAGTTTGGACTGTGTGTGAGTTGGAGCGTTAGCTTGTCTACAACTGTAACCTCCTGATTCAAGTCACTCAGTTCACAAACATGTACAGGTGTTAGAACCAAAATACTGCTAACCCAGAGAAATTAAGTCAAACACAATGCTGGAATAATGTTTAGATCACCAAAGTATTTTACACTACAAACTTGAATTGATATCATATTAGCCAAAATAATCGCCGTTTCTTTAATGCTCAAAAGTATCACATTACGTTTGAACATTGTTATGATTTAATTTTATGGCTATTAGTCCAAACTATTACCTTTTCACATTGTTTTGTTGTATTTTACATTCAAATGTTCACGCTTAATGTGTGTATATTATAAAAAAACACATCTTTGTGTTTTTCTTTTTGGGAGCTTTTTTTCCTATATCAAGCCTCACAGGCTAGGGTTATAACTATTTTGCATTACCAATTTACCCTATTATTGTCTTAATTTTATTTTAGTAAAAATTAAAAATAAAAGTAATGCAGTTTAATGCCTTTATCCATATTTTATTACATCATTCATTTGATAGTGTAAGGTAATAAAAAAAGAAAGAAATATTTCTACAGACTGTAAACAGTTACATTGAAATAGGCAAATATTGGAAAGCCAAATAAGCTATCAGAGGTAAGATAATTGTAACCACCAACTATCTCCCACTGCTGTAAACACCATCTTTATCCCACTTCTGTTACCAGGTGCTGCACATACTCTTTATTAGTCACCGCATCACAATATAAATTGTACATCCCGACCCCACCCCTAACATTAAAGGTTAACCATTGCCAGAAGAAGTCACTGAAACAACCCAAATCTGTGAAAAATTTGGAGAACTGAAGTTGAGTTTATGCTTTCAGACATTTGGGAAGTTCATTGGTGAACTAGCAAAATTATGAAATGAGAGCTGATGGATGGGTTTTGGGACAAAAACCTGCTTAAATTTCACCCCTTCTTGCTCAAAATTTGAATGGTTCTGGTGAGAAATTTGTATGCACCATTATGTTCCAAGTCATCAGCTATCACATGGTGGATAGGACTTGTCAAGTGAAACCTTTGGTCTTTGCTCAAGAGACCAAATTATAAAGTCAATGAGCCAAAAATCTGCAACTTACAACACCTTTAAGAATTTCTTCTTGTCTTAAATTGCTGGATAATTATTGCCAAACAACAATACATGAAATCTGTTTCTGCCGGATTGTGGAGCATCAAGAGTAAACATCATCATTCTGCAAGTTTGAGATTTTCATCTTTTCATTGATAGAACTTTGGCAGAATTCAATTAATGCAAGCTGGTCAATCGTTCGTTTCTTGGTACAGACCTAAATTTATTAATGTTAACCAATTGTTTACATTAATTTAGATACCATGATCACATAGTATTTGAAGCAGCACATTGTATTTGAAAGAAAGCAGCAACCAGCTGCGAAATGTCCCACAAACATTTTTGACGCTCTCCAGCTGGACAGATAGATATGTTATCAAACTTAACAATGCTCATACATCTTCAAAGCAAGAATATTTTATCATCTCTTATCAGGCATAACGATATCTCTATCAAACTTCTGACATTTTATTGAAATTTATTTATGTAAACCCATTGTTTTCATAAATCTAGATAACATGATCACATACAGTAGTATTTGAAGCAGCTTATTGGTGTCATTTTATTCTCCAAACCAAGCAAGTATTAGTCAAAAACATTTCATGACATTTCTTGACTGTATTAAGATATTAAAATACATTTGTAGGCAACTTGAAAGATAGCAGCAACCAGCTGTGAAATGTCCCACAAACATTTGTGATGCTCTCCAGCTGGACGTATAGATATGTTATCGAAATTTACAATGCTCATACATCTTCAAAGCAAGAATATTTTATCATCTCTTATTGGGCATAACTATATCTATATCAAACTTCTGACATTTAAACCTGACAAGCAAACTTTTAACTAGCAGAAATGTCCACTTAATTTGCAATATGCAGCACTGAGGGTGTCTATGCATTTCCAGTGGTTTGCTTTTATCGATCAAATTATCAAACAGTTAAATGAGACACTTGTCATGCATGATCTGAGGGTCTCCCAATATTTCCCTAAGTCCCTCAGAGTCACCTAGCAGAATGCAATTGGTATGCCCAAACCACATGCTCAAATGGTTGCCTCGGGCAGGTGGAGGGGTGTCATATCCCCACATGCACCCTTAATTTTGAATACTGCAGACCAAAACCAAACATGTAAAGATTTTAATTATGATTTGGGTAATTTTAAGCAAGTCTTTGATTTCTTCTTGACCCAAGCATTCATGTTAACGAAAACAGACCAAACCTACCACACCTGATGACCAATGATCCTGCCAATGAATGTTTCCATCCTCAGCAGACTGTTCCTCTGAGAGTTAATGTATTGAACAGGTACCTACAGCACTGTGTTACTTGTCCAGAATGAAGTAAATTGAACAGGTACCTACAACACTGTGTTACTTCTTCAGAATGAAGTAGATTGAACAGGTACCTACAACACTGTGTTACTTGTCCAGAATGAAGTAGATTAAACAGTTACCTACAACACTGAGCTACTTGTTTGTCCAGAATGAAGTAAATTGAACAGTTACCTACAACACTGTGTTACTGGTTCAGAATGAAGTAGATTGGACAGGTACCTACAACACTGTCTTACTTGTCTAGAATGAAGTAGATTGAACAGGTACCTACAACACTGTCTTACTTGTCCAGAATGAAGTAGATTGAACAGGTACCTACAACACTGTGTTACTTGTCCAGAATGGAGTAGATTGGACAGGTACCTACAACACTGTGCTACTTGTACAGAATGAAGTAGATTGAACAGGTACCTACAACACTATGTTACTTCTTCAGAATGAAGTAGATTGAACAGGTACCTACAATGCTGTGTTTCTTGTCTAGACTAAAGTAGATTGAACAGGTACCTACAACACTGTGTTACTTGTACAGAATGAAGTATATTGAACAGGTACCTACAACACTGTGTTACTTGTCCAGAATGAAGTAGATTGAACATGTACCTACAACACTGTGTTACTTGTCCAAAATGAAGTACTGTAGATTGAACAGGTACCTACATCGCTGCGTTATGTGTCCAGAATGAAGTAGATTGAACAGTTACCTACAACACTGTGTTACTTGTCCAGAATTAAAGTAGATTGAACAGGTACCTACAACACTGTGTTACTGGTTCAGAATGAAGTAGATTGAACAGGTACCTACAACACTGTGTTACTTGTTCAGAATGAAGTAGATTGAACAGGTACCTACAACACTGTGTTACTTGTTCAGAATGAAGTAGATTGAACAGGTACCTACAACACTGTGTTACTTGTACAGAATGAAGTAGATTGAACAGGTATCTACAACACTGTGTTACTTGTCCAGAATGAAGTAGATTGAACAGGTACCTACATCGCTGTGTTACTTGTCCAGAATTAAAGTAGATTGAACAGGTACCTACAACACTGTGTTACTGGTTCAGAATGAAGTAAATTGAACAGGTACCTACAACACTGTGTTACTTGTCTAGAATGAAGTAGATTGAACAGGTACCTACAACACTGTGTTACTTGTTCAGAATGAAGTAGATTGAACAGGTACCTACAACGCTGTGTTACTTGTTCAGAATGAAGTAGATTGAACAGGTATCTACAACACTGTGTTACTTGTCCAGCATGATAGAGCGGCTGTCATTGATCACAGGCAGAGCTAAGCAATGACAATGCTGGATTCCATAACTGATTGTTATTGAAGCAGAATTAGTCTCTCTTCATTCACTCTTGGTTGCTATGGTCTTCTTCTTCTTGATCGGTTTGCTAAGAATCTCATAATCATAATCCTCAGGATTCATGGGGTCATAAATACTGGGAGATGTCTCATCTATTTCATATCTGGATGTAAGAAAAATGAAAGAACTTCATTAAAATCTTCCAGAAAAAGACGAGCAGTCTTCATAACTTCTGTGTCACATACAAGTATATCAGTAACCACATATATGATAGGTGCAGCACTGGTAAATACAAATGCAAATAAAAAACAAAACAATACACAATACACACAATCGGATAGGCTTTTCTAAGATACATGGATGTACACTTATGAATGATAAATAAGGTCCAGCACAAACAAATACATTTGGTAGTATATGACTTAAAATTACTAAATACCTACATTCAGGACTGGATACATACAGAGTAAGACTTTCTATTAACACGGTTGCCTTTGCATAAAACCTCTCCTAGATTACAGGTAGGTCTGAAGTACATATAAGATGAGACTCACTCATCTACAACACACTACAAATTATTCAATAAATATTTGATAAATCTCACAAAATCTTTACCAGTGAGTTATCTTCCCCTTATTTGCTTTTAAAGTTGGAGCTTCTTCATAATAGATTTGAGATAGAATCTGATATCGATAACTTGAACTTTATAACTTTTTAGAGATAACTTTTAGAGTAAACTTACTTTAACTGATTGACAAAAAATGAATTGGCCTCTTTATTATGCTTGAAAACTGTCAACATCACCTTCTTCATTTGTGTTCTGAAAGGAAAAAGAATAGCATGTAGAACACTATGTTAGGCTAGTTACTTTATTCATTAGCCTATACCCAAACACTGTTATCTCAATAATGTACTAATCCTTGAAAACTGATTTTCTCCAAAGCCTAAAACTTTCAGATTAGAAACCTAACATTGGTACAATAGATACTTCCATGCTTTCCTAACTAATTAGGTCACCCATAAGCTCCCTCCTCATAAAAGGCCTTTTTGAATAAATTCTTAATACTATTGGAAAAAGTAATGTTCATTACTTAAATGAAACATTGCTGGGATGCCTTGCCAGCATATTTGTAATGATATGGGTGAAAATGTAATAGGGGGGGGGGGGGGATGGAGAATTGGATGGTGGGAGAGAGCTATGTTGATGTTAGATTTTTAAGTCAACTGCTAGTCCCCATTTGCACTCAAAATATAGTAATATCATAAAGGTCCTTTACAAAATATTGGCTATTCATCCTTACAGAGAAACTCCTCTTGAAAAGAAAAAACTTCTAGTTGATCTTCAAATCTTTCTGCAATAACAATTTGTCACAAGTGAATTTTAACTTCTTCCACATTAATGGGATGGATACCCATTCCAGAGGTTACTTGCCTTCAAATATGTTACAAATGCAGCACAAGAGTAGTTTGCAAGCTAACCCTGGCGAAAGTTCGTACTGCATGTACCTAAGTCAACCTTCGACCTCCACCTAGAACAGCAAGGGGGTTCTACTACATATGTGGAAGTCAAATCATCATAATTTTCACAACTTCACTGAGACCTGACCTTTAGAAATTTTGTATGGTTTGCCTTCTGCAAACCTTAATTGAGCTTTCACCTTTATACCAAATTGTAGAATAGTTTCATTTATCATGTGGGAAACCTATCATGCATATATAAAATCTTTTTGGAAGGTAAAGTTCTCAAGGTAAAGTACTTTTGATAATTCAAAATTTGGAGCTCTGCTGACCCCAAATGACCTTAGCCTCCACCCAAAATAATTTGGTCCTTGTGTTCACTATATAAGAAAGACACATGCCAAATATGAGCATGAGACGTAACCTATCTTGGGATATCGTGTTTACAAGGTTTGTGTTTATAGAGCTTTATAGTGTAAAATGACGTGTGACCTCAAAAACAGTAAGGTTCTTGTACTCATTGTAGGAAAGCCATGTGCAAAATATGAGAGCAAATTTAGTTTCTAACTGGAGATATTGTGTTTCCAAGGATTTCAAAGTTTTGACCCCTGGTGACCTTACGTGAACTTTGACATGCACCAAATTGTGTCAACACTTTACACAACATAAGGCTATTCTAACATGCATGTATGACCTTTGATGTACAGGTTCAGAAGATACAGCGTTTTTGAAGATTTCATATTTTGCCCTCTGTAGACCACAAATGACCTTTGACTTCCACCAATGGACTAATTATGGGGAAGTCACATGCCAAATATGAGAATTAAAGAGGTTACCTATCTGGAGATATCGTGTGTACAAGCTGGGGTGTCACATACACACACACCCACAACTGCCAACTTGATTGCGTAGGTTACTTGCCTAGCTATGGCAAGTAACCAAAACTACCAGACAATGACACCATCATTTCCTACGTAAAATATCGCAAATAGCTGACACAGAAGACGGCAGTAGGTGTTCTACTTCCATGAGAAAAGAATATGTCTTACTGGTATGCTAGCATCTCCAGAATCTGTATCAAGAACTTTCCAAGACCCTTGCGTCTAACTTCTTCAACAAGTTGAATTTCATAGCTGTAAAATAAATAAGAAAATGAATGAGTTTGTCTTAATAGGAATTAAATTAAATAAAGGGCAAAAAGAGACACGTATTTGTGAAGCAAAGCCAATGAAGATCCTTGGTGGAAACAAATCTAAGTTTATATGTTTCGAAGAAATCAGATACTACATACAACTTGTGATTCCCACTGATCACTTTCTGAATAAAAGACATAGTAACACATTGATGAAGTAAGATTGGGTTGGGTAATGGGGGGGGGGGGGTAAATGTACCTAAGATGCCATCACAGCTGTCCCTGGAGTATGATTTCTAATCTTTGTAAGTTCCAAATAATGGGTTGAATTCACAGTGAAATGCAATGCTGAAATCATCAGTGCTACTCTTGTATTCAGTGAAAGGTTATAAAAGCCTTGTTATTAGTAAATTAAAGTAACCTTGGATACACCTGTAGTGTCTTGTGTGGAAACCAACTGTAGTGTATTGTGTGGAATGCACCTGTAGTGTATTGTGTGGAAACCACCTGTAGTTTATTGTGTGGAAACCACCTGTAGTGTATTGAATGGGATGCACCATTAGTGTAATGTGTGAGGGTAGACACTGACTGAACACTTCCTTATTGGTGTCATTGCAAAAAGTTGCTAGCAGAGGAACAGTTTGATGTAATAATGCACTAAAAGATTGAAATCTTATTGCATACAGGACAGTTAGTAAATTTCAATTTGTATTACTTGAAGTATACTTTTAACTTGAAGTATGAGTGCAACATCATGAGTATGAGTACAAAAAGAAGTCCCATCGGTTTGAGTATTAGTACCAGTAAAAGTCCTCTTGGTATGAATATGAGTACCAGAAGAAGTCCTCTTGGTATGAATATGAGTACCAGTAGAAGTCCTCTTGGTATGAATATGAGTACCAGTAGAAGTCCTCTTGGTATGAATATGAGTACCAGTAGAAGTCCTCTTGGTATGAATATGAGTACCAGTAGAAATCCTCTAGGTATGAATATGAGTACCAGTAGAAGTCCTCTTAGTATGAATATGAGTACCAGTAGAAGTCCTCTTGGTACTGTATGAGGCCGAGGACAGGTGATTATGTTAGTATATGAGTACTGACTCACCACAAATCTTTCTTACACTTTAACAAACTGTAAATGATAGGGCTTTTTTCACACTATATAGATTCCTACACCAAGGTAAAAAGAATGGGAACCATTTTGAATATCGACAATCCCTGTTGCAAGTGCTAACAGCAAATATGGAAATGGTTTATTGAGATAAAACATTTCTAGCTTTGAATGGGATCAATGTGAACTCAGCCTAACACTTACTCCATGAATAAGAAAATCTGGCAGGATTGTTTATTGTTTGGACTGATGCAATCTTATATTTGGTAATTGTCAAGTTCTTCAGTGTTTCGATTCTTATTATGTTTTTGTTTGGTATTTTTTTTATATTTCTTCTACCTCCTGAGCCTGCACCCTATTTTCACAGCTCTTTCATGCATTTCTGACTTTCTGCTCCAGAACCTCAGTTCACTACCATCTAATCATTAGCATCTAGGTGTAAAAAGGACAGAAAATACAAGATTCAGATGAGAGTGTCTCCATTATCCAATGAACTCACCAGTATAACACTTCATCATCAAAGTCCATGTCAAACCGAAAGTGAACAAATCCAACTGGATTTTGGTCTTCTCCCCTAGCAACCAGCAACAGCACTCTGTCATCTGTGATCTCTTCACGCTTCTCTCTTTCTTTCCAGCCCCAGCTGCTCTGTTCGTACCTGTTGTAAAGTTAAAATGGAGAAATGCCATCAAAGGGATACTCTAGTGCTAGAATATGTTACAATAATCTTGAAGAGCAACATAACCCCCTCTGTAGGTGTTAAAGGTCTATTCTCAGTATCTACTCCCTAGCTTGAGATGTGGTTGACTGAATGTGGCCTGTACAATATGTTGATTAGCTAAACACTCCTTTACATTTGGAAGTATCTAGTCCCTAGCTTGAGATGTGGTTGACTGAATGTGGCCTGTATGTTGATTAGCTACACACTCCTTTACGTGAGGAAGTATCTAGTCCCTAGCTTGAGATGTGGTTGACTGAATGTAGCCTGTACATTATGTTGATTAGCTAAACACTCATTTACTTTTGGAAGTATCTCCTCCCTAGCTTGAGATGTGGTTGACTGAATGTGGCCTGTTTGTTGATTAGCTAACACTCCTTTACTTTAGGAAGTATCTAGTCCCTAGCTTGATATGTGGTTGACTGAATGTGGCCTGTATGTTGATTAGCTAAACATTCCTTTATGTAAAGAAGTATCTAGTCCCTAGCTTGATATGTGGTTGGCTGAATGAAGCCTGTATGTTGATTTGCTAAACATTCCTTTATGTAAGGAAGTATCTAGTCCCTACAGTAGCTTGATATGTGGTGGACTGAATGTGGCCTGTATATTGATAAGCTAGCTAAACACTCCTTTCCTATATCCTAGCTGCTGAATTTTGTTTGCTTATGTCCATTAAAATTATTGTTTCATTTATTTTATTTATTCATTCCAGTAAAAATATAAGATTTATTTAAGAGGAGTCAAACAAAAGCATAATCAGGGTGAGTATAACAACAGCATGTGGTCCACCGTCAGCAAAATTACAAATACACATCTCAAACACAACAAAACAAGTTAAACTACAGGAGTTATGTAAATACGCAGGCAACTCCAATCAAGCGCTCTATTTTGATGTGTTTTTACATGCACAGTAAACATTCTTACAACAAAGTAACAAGGCTCTCCTGCTTCGTTTGATGGAGACAACAACTCTATACATTAACGCATGCATATAATAGTCCTAGGTGATTAAGCTTTCAAATTCACGATATACAGTGTGGAAACAGAGGTCTCAACAGATATAATACAGTAAGTTGAAAGGAACAAAGAAATTACTGGATATGTTGGTATTCCAACCAGGGACTTCAGTCTTACAATTGAATTATGAAATAAAAATCCTGCATGGTTGCTGATTTCAATCCAAAATTGGTCAATAATTTCATTTGCCCCTTTATTTTTCTTTTCATAATTTCCCAGTCAGTTTTCTGTGTTAATTTTCTTACAAAAACCTAAGAAATGTTTAAGAGCATAGCCACCAAACTATGTGTCCGGTTTTCTTCAAATCGGGTCTTTATTTCACAAGTAAGAAGAAAGGTTCAAATAAAGAGTAGATTTTTTTCTTCAGTACTCACAAACTCTTCATATTTGTACTCAGCAGACTCAACGCCCAGTCTACAGTGTCTCGAGTACACTCCGGCATCTTATGACAGTCAATCGAAACTGTTAATCTGACAGAAAGGAAACGAAAGAAAATAACTTTGAGGAAAGACTGATCAATTTTAACATTATTCCAAGACAATTGCTGTATCTATGCGGGGACAAAGGCAGATTCATGGAGGACTAAGTGTTGGGGTATATATATATCCCTCGTCCACCCATTTTTCTTAGCTTTACATGAAAATGCAAAAGTAGTTGTTTGTTTGTTTGTTTTGTTTATATTTGCCATTAAAACACAATGAAGTACATACATGTATTAATACAGTTATAGCAATGAGGCAGCGGGTAGTTAATACAACCTTGCATTTGACCCAATTATAGCCCTTACTTATAGTCTCCATTATGACTTACAAAACACCATGTCTCAAAATATTATTCTAGGGAGTATGCAAAGATTAAAAGTAACTTATATTTATTTTAAAAAATTATATTTTTTTAGGGAGAGAACAGTGTTAAACATCCACAACTTTAAAGTCTGACTTTCATTCAAATTTAATTTTGTTATCTGTTTAAACAAGTGCTTATCAATCAGGGTCCATGTAGACCCCCAAGGGGAAGGGGCAATTGACAAGTCTGGGGGGGGGGTGAATTGAGAAGAAAGGGGGAATTGGGAGGAATGGCCTTCATTCTATCTAGTTTCAGCATTCTAACTACATATTCTAACCAAGAAATGTGGTAGCCTGCACATATCACATCGCAGCAATTTACGTCTTAAATTGAACAAAGCTAAATCCTAACAGTAAGGCACTTGTTCAAAAGCTTCATGCTCAAGAGTCCCTTATATTTCATTTTGTATTTTGTAGAGTGAATCATGACAGATAACAAGAACATTGATAGAATCATAATGTTTGCCATCATATCATGTGAAAGAAAGTGATTAAAAAGATGTATGGTATGGGTTTATATATGGGGGATGGAATCAGGAAATGCTTTTTATCCAGGTGGGAATTGGAGAGAAAGGTTGAGAGGCACCTGTAGGCTTAAACATACATTAAATATGAGACCAGAATAAATACTTTCCATGTTGCTAACTGACATATATTACAAAAGCTGACCTTTAACTCCCACTTAAAATATTTCACTGGTGTGAAAGCCGCATGCCAAGGCACTTGTCTATGTTCCCTTCTTCTTAACTGCTACTCAACGCAAATGACCTCTGACCTCCACAAACATGAAAAGCTGATTGATCGTATTTTATATGCTCAAACTGCCAAAACTTTGCCTGTACAAACTTCCTACAAGTAAAAATGAACAATGGCTAGTGCACAGTTTACAGGCCAGTCTGTGATATATACACAAATAGCTTCCAACTGCTGAATTCCACATTGTGAGGGCCAATCTGTTATGCATACACTCATGTACAGACATTCTCAAAAGCTGTGATTCTTCAGGTATAGAGCTTTCAAAAGTTTGACCCCACAAACACAATATTAGGGACCCTGTACTCATTATGGGCAAGCCAGACGCCCAAGTAAGACGTTCGTCAACTTTCCCTGGGCCCTTCTTGACAAACCATCCTTTATAGGGTGTAGCCAGGGTATCTCTCTCTGTCACACACACACACATTCAAACAATATATATAAATAGTTATGATACACATGAACATTTGCACACTGACTTGACTGTATAGTTTACTTGCCTGTCTACAGAAAGTAGGAAAATAAGAATAAAAAATTGCTTCAAACAGACTATATGCTTACCCATTTCTGTCATATTTCTTGAATGGTACAACCAGTGACATGGGATCTTCCAGTGCATTGGCTGCATCCACAAGTACCTGTGATGCAGCTAACTTAACTTGTTCCTGAAGGAGTTTAAAATGGAAATACAACAAAACTAGAAATTAATTGTGCAGACTTTGTTTCTTTGTTCAAAGTTCGTAACAAATATTTACAATGGAGCATCAAGACAGTGGCTTCCTGATTGGTACTAACTGCTGCATAGGTTGTCAATACTATAATTTGTACTTAAAACAGTTACTGAATATGAGGCATTATATCATCATTTGCCAGCAATGTGATGTGGGTTGTGTTGATTGTAGGGAATGTGAATGAGATCAAACAGTATAAACATAAAGAAAGGTGTGGCATGATGTGGTACGTGTACAGAAACCAGACGTTTCCAAAGTTTGAACACATACATCTGTCCTTTGCCATCCACCAGGAAAGTCCAGCAAACAAAGTTTTGTGCATTTCATGAACCATTTGAAGTATGTCTATGAGATCCAATCTTGCAATGTGGTGTTATTAAGAGTAAGTTTTCACAGATACCCATGCATTTTAGGGACATCCCCCTCCCCCACCCCTTACAGCGTTATTATTAATATTCCTTATTCAAAACAATAAAAGAGTAATGAATATTAAGCTGGATATTAGTCTTCAAGTTGTAACTCTTTACTTACTTCCTTTCTCTTCTGTTTCTTCTCTTTTCCCTTCAAAGATCTTTTCTGAAAAAAAAACAAAGCATGACAAATTCAATGGTTATACTGTACTTTACATGTTATGATTTCTATAAGGTAAAATCATGATGGTAAAGAAAAGAATCCTTCCTTAGTTCTCATTTCATATTCTTATTAAGATTTTAATATAGTAATATGCAAATCAGTGTATGTAGACAAAATTTAAGGGTTGATGGTTTTGCTTTCGTGGGGGTGGGGGCTACATTGATGAACTACAGCGAGTATCCATCAGCTGCAAAGCAAGACTACACATCACTTTCAAGTTATTTATTGCTTGAAAGGATCAAAGAGATCGGTACAATAATGATAATGAAAAGCAAAATTCATTTGTGCACTGTACACAAGCAATACTAAGTTTATACTACTATATCCATGTTATCATGTTATATTTTAATACTTTTTTTAATGACAGATGTGTACCCATTATGCAGACTACACATTACACACATACAGTAACAATGAGTAACAATACAAATATATATATATATATATATCAGTAAGCTATGTTTGCCGAGTAAGGCATTGAACAGATATATAGGTAGAGATGTGTTCCAGTGCTGACTCCCTACAACAGGCCCAGTCTGGGTAACTTAACTCAAGCTATATCCTCAATTATTACAAAGCCTAGAACGAAGTTGAGAATGTGCACGTGTTCAGACCTAGGAAAGGCCTGCTGTAGCTGGATAGGTCATACAAGGGTACAGAAATGCGAATTTTTAAGTTCTTTTCTGAACAAAATATCAGTGAATCAGTAAAAAATAACAAATTAAATGGTAGAGAGGAAATTTCCTAAACCTTCAAACATACTCTGTCTAGAAGAAACTCAACTGGATCGTAAGTTAAATTTTCAGAATATCTATTTGTAAGGTTTATTTTGATAGTTCCAGGTGACGGTTAGCCGGGCCTTACACTAATAACGTTGAACCGAGCGTGAACAGGAAAGTCTTACTAAATAATCTCCAAAAGCAGATATTTGATAATAAGTTCCTTTTATTAATTCTGAATTTAACTATAACTTGGGATAATTAAAATGCACAGGCATAAATGCTGATCATAAATATAAACTACGGAGCCCACAGTTATACGTCTGTAGGCTTCGGGAGATAAACTTAACTCCCGGATACGTCTTTAGGAGACACTTAAACCCCCGATTTTAAAATAACAAATTACGACACAATGCACAGGGCACACGCTCTGCCCTTGAACCTGATTGGTCCAATTTTATAGCTACAGTAACCCCTCACCCAACTCTTGATTGGTTGAGTGCCAACCTGATATGCAGATGAGCACATGCAAATGGGAACTCAAATGGTGATTCATAGCCTGCCACACCACAGAGCAAACAACCAAAAGGCGAGCCATGTGTGACGTCATGATAACAATAAGTAAACAATATGTTAACACAAACTAGAATACGCTTCACAATTTCGAAGGTGCTGACCTACATCAATTCACAAAATAATGAATGTGAAATGTTACAAAAGAAGCTTACTGTTTGTTGTGGTTGAAATGAAACGTACACCAGTATTCAAAACATTTGACAAATTGGCTGAAATAGGCCTAGGCTATGTGATATATAATATGGTTTAATTATGCAATAATGTAATCAGTAACATGTATTATTTATTGCAGTTAGAATACCATCATTTTGTGTTTGCACTTTCTGACAAATGCACTGGCTACATAACTATAGAGCGACTTTACACACCTCTGTGATATCTTAGTCAAAAACTTAACAGTAAATAGAGAATGGAATACATTCTAAGGGTAAGAAAAACTTCACTTGAAAATATTTAATATTGTTTAAAATCTCAAGTTGAAATATTTCAAACTATTCGCAGCAATTCACTTGTTACTAACATTTTGTGCTATCGTCTGTCTCATTCCTATTGTAAGCGCTTACTACTCCACCTACTGTATGGTCAGCAGTTTATTCTAAGCCTACGTCATGCTTTTACTAGGCTAGAGTCAATATATAAACTGTCAGTGAAAAATCAGGAACCATGTTGAATATCCATTTTCCCACAGAATTACTTCTAATTGGCAATTATTAAGCCTAGCATCATCTGTTTTTGGTAATGTATGTATACAATACTTTTGTTCTGATAACCAAGACCCAGCTGATACCTAAGGGATAATCCCTGATTCCCTGTGCTGTCCCCAGATTAAAGGTGACCTCTGGAATGTCCACAGATTTTATATAGTCCCTGGAATATCCCTGCCCAGGTGAATAAATTCATCTTAACTTGTTTGGCCTCGCATTTGTAGAGATAGCTTGAATCTAGGCTACAAATGTGAATTACATTCATTATTCACATATTAAGGCAAATTAGATCATTGAATAGTTTCATAGAGACTGCAATTGACGCAAAGCATCATGTTACACTACTTGATGAATAATAAGGTATGGGATGTAATAACTTGGCTGCTGTAATAACTAGGCCAATGTACTTATTTCTGGATGAGGTGTTCTAAGATTGGCTTTTGAAAACCTAGGGCCACCAAAACAGCGAGAGACCGTCAAAATGCCTTCCTTTAAGTATAGTGTAGTACCAAGCCTTGTTGTCAACATTAACTTGCTCATCTGAAAGGGGGAACTATGAAAACTTGTTAAAAATAACTGCAAGAAACATCTCAAAATGCTACAGCTCCATGGACCTCTGTGCACCAACACTGTATATTTCAAATACATTGTAATAAAATTACAAGCACAGCCTGCCTATTCACTTGATGATCGGCTAAATAGCCGAAACCTTAAGAGTTTTCAAACATTGTTCTGCTCTGCTTGTCACTGCAGTCAGTTGAAGAAAAGGCTAACCAGTTTTAAAATTGATCTATTTTACATCCCCTTGAGAAACTGTCTTGCCAGGTTACAAACTTGTGGCTTTGACATGTACAAGATTTGTGCAAATGACCGGCCAAATCAGATAGCAATCATGACAGACCAATTGACCATGGTATGGTACTGTAAGTATAACTTGGAGAAAGACCGACACAGTGGCGTAACTAGACCAATGCGGCAGGTTTCTTGATTCTTGACGGGCTCCAAGAAAGGAAAATCCTTTTAAACCCTCCCAACTTCAGCACAAAACAGATACAAAGTTCACAAACAACAGAAATAAACAGCAATACACGCTAAAGATACACTGTGCAACTCCAATTGCCTCATCATTTAGATTCCAGTGGTTGTCCAATTTTGCCTAGAAGTCATTCAATGAAGTTGCAGAGACCACAACCTCAGGAAGAGAGTTCCAAGTATTAACAACTTGATAAGAACAAATAGTTGAGACATGTATAATTGATTTGCAATGCTTTTTGGCATTCTTGTAGCTATGCCCTCTGATTTTGGCAGACAGATCCAAGGTATCAATTTGCTACACTCAATATCCTTCAAACCATGAACAATCTTATTTGAATTACATCACCTATCTTTCTGCGGAATACTAATGTAGGTAACTTGAGTGTACAGTACGTAATGATGGTTCTCCAGACCAGGTACAAGATGTGTAGCTCTATGTTAAATGCTCTCAATACTGCTTACAGTATGTCAGTTCTTAGATGTGGGAACCAAATAACATTACAATATTCCAGATGTGGCATAAACTGGTTGTGGAAACTAAAGTAGCATAGTAAAGCTTGAAAGGACCTCTTAATCAAACCTGGCATTGATTCATTCACCTTAAGTGTGGCCACCCACTGAAAAGAACTGAGTGGACCATTAAAACAAAATCCTCTCCCAATAACCATTGGATATAATTCTAGTGTTCATATTTTGGGTAGCAGTTTTGAACGCTCTGAATTTTGTCTCTGAAGATAAATATATAGGCTACTGTGGTTACATGTATAAAACTGCTTTGGACTTGTGTAGCAATTTGACTAAGCTATAGTATTATGCTGTCTTTTGCAATGCGATATCAGATTAATTATTCAATTTGACAACCAAAACGTGAATTAAAAGAAATTCAAAATTCAAAATTAATGGAAAACCATGTATTCTTGTCCCCCTCTGGATTATTTTCTACTGACGTCCATGGGTCCTCAGACTTTCTAGAAATAGTTTAATAATCATAGTAACCTTACCTAAGACTGACTAAGAGTTAACGTTAAGCTTAGTGGCTGATATTATTAGGCCTAGCCTAGCTATATGGGAGGCATCTTGCAACTAGTCAAAACACAAATTTCAAGAGTAGCTAGGCCCTAGGCTAGGCCTACTGTAGCTACACCCTTACCTAGGAAAACGAAGCGTCCTGATATAAGCCTAGGCTAGCCTAGTTAGGCATAATGTGAACCCTCTAATGCTAGTTTGAATCATACCCCCATCTTGATTCACTTTTCGATGCACAAAATAGGTAGCCAATGGTTCGTTCTGTAGCTGATAAGTCAACAACAAACGTAAATTGAGGTTCACTCTATGACACAGAAATTGCAATAGTAAAGGTTTTTCACACGTATGTACTGTGTATGAAGCGCAGACATTTATGTGTTAAATTTCTGTGGCATGAGGTAGTTCCTGATCCTGTGATTGTATCCCTACCAAGTAGCATACTAATTTCGCGCACTTGCTGTTTCGCGCGTTTGGAAATAAGGGAGCATGTTAATGTAGCTTTTCATATCGGTATATTTCTGACTGTACAGAGTGAAACAATTTTATACCGGATGATTAAAGACGCGGGAAACACACAAGACGCTTAGACATACTACAATACCCATCATCGTCAAGTGACTAAAGTGTTCTTGCAAAGATTGAGGTACAGTAAGTAGTGGAGGCGACGGGGGTACTGCGTTTAAATGTCGTGTAAAAGTGATTTAGAGGGTGGGATATCGCAGTCTATTTTTCATTGATATCAACCAGAAATATGCATCCGTTAATTCATCGTCTGTACAAGTCTGATGTGTTTGCCTATCTATCAGTATTGGAGAAAGTGATCAGATGCCGTGGTATACACTCTCGTCCGTTGGAAGGGGTCGTTCAGTGGCGGTCCTGGGCGCGAATTCACACCCCTGCCTCATTATCAATGCTGTAGCCGAGTGGATAAAGGCGGTGATATTTTAAGCAATGAGGTTCAGCAATCATGTGGTTCCGGGTTCGATACCTGGCCGGGTCATAGTAATTAGGTGGGTTTTTCATCCAATAGCAAATCTACGGTATTCACATCTGAAATAACTTTCTTAATTGAAAAGAATCCAAATGAAAGTTAAAATGTTGTATTGGAAGCCGTGTAAGTTGTAATCCATATATAATCCATAAGTGTAATCCATATATTGTGGGCTTCCCCACATCTGTGGTCGCTTCAGCGTCGTAAAAATAACTGCTGATCATCATCATCGTCAACATCGTCAACGTCGTCTCGTCGCCATCGTCATCGTCATCTTCATAATCATCATCATCATTGTTATCCTCTGGTGACACTTATCGAAAAGAGAAGGCTTGAAATAAGCCGGTGTTCTCTACGATCAAACACGTTCGACGTTTACATGTAATTGGGGTATTCAATTACATTAATGTTGTGTACAGTAGTGATAGTTACACAACTTCTGTATCATGTAAGTTACCAGTGGCGTAGGAAGGTACTTTTGAGTGGGGGGGCTGAAGACTGATGACCGGCCTGGGGGAGGGGTCTAAGGGGAGGGGGTGTCCCCCTCCCCTTTGGAATTTTTTGCATTTCCAGGTGGCCTCAGATGCAATTTGGTGCAATATAGCACACTTCAACACCCACTCCATTTTGTAAACTTAATTTTGTATTTTCACCTGGCCTTAGATGCAATTTGATGCTCCAAATGAGATTTTTTTTCTCATTTGGAAATGAAAAAGGGGTTTTCTGACTTGCGAACCGGGGGGGGGGGGCGGAATGATACTTCCGCCCCTCCACATTTTTCACTGGGGGGGCTGGCGCCCCCAGCCCCCCCGGTTCCTACGCCCTTGTAAGTTACTATACAGAATGAAGTATTTCTATTATACCTAAATAAAGTGTAAAGGATATACCTAATGTACGGGTAACGAGCATGTACACAACATAAATGTAATAATTTCAATAATTATTTAGGTGTACTGCACAGTTTTACTTCCCTTTGAAAAGTCGCAAATCTGACACTTAACACACTGAGATATAAAGATATCAGAAAACAACAGTTATTGTATTTGCTGAGACCACACATTTATTAAGAATCAGCCAAGTTAAAATATTGTAACAGAAATATCATATCCCTTTCAGTCAATTGATAGCGAAACATTATCGTCATAGGATTGAGCGTTCCCTCAGTTCTACCCGTCGATGGCCCCAGACTCTGTAATTGTATCTCTCCCAAAATATGTGTAGACTGTAGAGCTGTTGCGAGTTGTAGGTGGCGACATCCAATGACAATCTAACCCAGGGGTTCCCTAACTTGGGTGCATGAACCCCCAGGGGGGGGGCGTGAGTTCATCCCAGGGAGTTCGTTATACGTTTCTGAATTAAAGTGTTACCGCTTAAGTGTGAAGATAATTATACTGTACCACTTTAAGTGTTTATAACGTATTAAACGTAATCTCTGTAAAGTCTGTAAATGCCGTAATCTGTGATAAATTCATATGTCAGTGCATCAGCGATCGACTGAAAAACATTCATAAATTAGAGATCAACCAGTCATCAACCTCTTCTCCGATTTTTGTCTTGACATGTGTTAAAGATTTTTATTAGTTCCAGCAGCCGGACTTTGGGACACACTAGTCAACGAGTCATCTAGGTAGTTGATACAGCATTTTACAAGATTCTTTTGAAATTGCGGTTCTGAAAATGCACAATTATTAAAGAGGAATTCCATAATGTAGGAATATCGTTCTAATTATGCAAACCATTTATGGAAATATCACTGCAGGAGGGCAGGGGCACTGGGCACACCATATAATGTTTCTACAATTGAAGCACTCTTTAAGTCTAAATATGTTCAGCTTGTGCACATGGCGACGAGTTTGCCTAGACTTCTCGATCACATCAGTATCTCAATCACTGCTATGATCAAAGATCTATGTGTATTTGTTTTTAACAAACTGCAGATTTGTGTTTTCCTCAACATCTTCTCTACGACCAGGGGGTTAGTCACGACCACCTAAACCCAAAGAACTTGTGTAGAAATTAATGAATAATTTCCAATGGTGATCTCTCCGACATCCTATAGACGGCTGCAGGCTATCAAGTGAGTGGCCTAACTTAAGTATCAAATATAATCAATACAATGGGTTCAATACCAACTACAATATCAGACACATCTACAATAATCATTAAGGCTAAATATAAATGAAATATGTTTCCAGTAAATATATAGCAGCATGGGATATCGCAATCGACGCTACTCGAGACGGGAACACTATCGTATATGACCAGCACACCAGTACCATACCCCCGGATATATTGCCTACTAAACTTGCAGACCAGACCTCACTGCTATAGACAGGGGTCAAAGCAAAATTCACATCATGGAGTTGACGTGTCCCTGGGACTCCGCTGAATCCTTTAACAATGCACAAGAAAGAAAATCAGACAGATATGAACCATTGATCGGTGACTTGAGTGATATTGGCTGGGAAGTGGATTTCATAACGGTGGAGATTGGAGTAAGGGGGATAATAGCTCCCGGTACAGTAAAACTTATGTGCAATAGACTGGGAAAATCGAAAAAATCTATAATAAAGAAATACCTTGCCAAATGTACTAAACTAGCCCTCATGTGCAGCTAAACAATATACAATCTTCGGGATGATGCTGACACTTGCCTCACACATATTGTAGATATATAGAGTATATTTTTTTCAGCAGTTTTTGTTTACTATTTGTTCGCATTTAGATTTGTACTTGTCGTTCTCTTAAGTTCTTGGTTGCTTGGTATTGTCTGTCGTTTTAATCCCTTTATCCTTTTATTATCCTTAGTGTGGCTTTCTGCTAGCTGCGGTCGTTGAGACCTGTCATGCTTTTTTTATAGTCAATTTTATCTGTATTATGTACATTGAGAATTGATAGAAATAAAATATAAACATATTCTAATGGTGATCTCTCCGATATCCTATCAACGGCTGAGGGGGTAATATGTGAGTGGCCTAACTTAAGTATCAAATATAACCAATACAATTGGTTCAATACCAACTACAATACGAGACACATCTACAATAATCATTAAGGCTAAATATAAATGAAATATGTTTCCAGTAAATATATACGTAATAAACTCACATCTAGCCGACGTGGCAGTCAATGATGGATACCATGCAGTAAGCCTTAGTCAGGTGCGAATTCCTTAGATCCATTTACTAGCATGTTCCTAATAGACCCCTAAATGCACAAAACTAAAATAATATCATATTATATAGTACCCTTTATAATAATACTCCCAGATTCACAACATAGGTACCACCAAACAGTAGCAAAACTAGTTTAGGGTCAACCTCTGAAAAGAACTGTCACCAAAGGAACTTCAGATCATATACCAGCTAATAAGGTTTCCACAAACATATAACTTCTAATTTAAATTCCGAATGCGATTGGAGAATTGAACACGTCCCTGTGAATATCATGTAGTGGATCAAAGGGCGTTTCATTGGCGGGGGTGGGGGGGGGGGGTCTGACGCACCCATCACTTCTTGAGATTGTTCCCATGCTTGAAAACGCGCGCCCACAACCCTACGCCCTACCACCCCTCTTATCACTTCCCGATGAGTAACGAGACTTAATAAATGACCTTCGCCCGTACCAAGACCTTGACAAAATCCGGCAACACACCACTTCATCGGTAACAAGTGATCGGGTTGTGTATTAGTGACGTCTAAAGGTCGTTCACTGACCTACATGGAGTGTGACCACTCCCGATTTGGCAATTTCCCAAGATCAGGCCCCGAAAATCCAAGAATTCCAAGGGCACTGTATACTGTATGGATATCTAGCAAGATCTAACGATATCTAGAGATGAAAATCCCAAGATTTTCCCTAAACTGAAGGCAGATATAGAATCGAAGCCTTTAGTGTGTATAGAACTTGAAACTGTGTCTTTCGAAATGAAAAGAATGTGGGTCAAAGTAGCGTAACTCCTATGGGCTCGGACCGTGCTGAGCCGGTGGCCCGACCAAAAGGGGGCCCCGCTATACTGATGCACAGAAAAAGGGTACCTCTTTGTATAGGGAGGGCCCGTTTTACTGGGAAAGAAAAACTCATGCAAGACTGAAAAAGACAATATACATATTTTCACGTGATACGGACATAATCATGGGCTCATTGGGTATTTATGTCTGTATCGAGCTAGTTGAGTTATTTATTATTATAATGAAAACAAAGTATATAATTTAAAACCCAATTCCAGCCAATGTTGTAAAGAGTACAACATCGGGACATGTAATATTTTGAAAAATTCTAAAACAATAACCCAACACCCAACACCCAACAGACCTGAAACTGCGTTCATTTTAAAAGAAGGCAGGGCTTTCATATAAATAAAATAATAAAAGGTAAGAATAAAGATGCCTTCGGTGTATCTGGTAAGTAAAAAAGCACAGGAAATTAGGCTTAGATGGAGACAAATTTCAGCCGAACTTAGGCCTATGCTTAGGTTTGATTACTGTATGTGTACAGTAGTCTCCATTATACTCCATAGAGTAGGGGGGGGGGGCACTTGCCCACTGTTACGTTGGAAAGCAAGAGGTCTCGATAATTAATTTTTAACGAGACACAAGCCTGGGTTCGTTTCTGGGAGGAACACAGACAAATTGACGAGTCTAGAGAATTTGAATGAGAACGTAAGCTATATTGAACAATGGAGTTTGAACCAACAACAACAAGTGGTAATTACAAATATATAGAAAATTACTCACAAATTTAACAAGATAGGATACACTTTAAAACACGCTGGTCTCTTCCAACGGCGATATCCCTCAGCGGCCACGACCTTGATGACGATGCTTCTCGGTCCGTTGTACCGCGAAATTCACTGGTCCTCGACGAAGTTTCTCGCGATCCCAGAAACAGCAGTCACCTTCTTTCCGGCGATGCTCAAAAAATAGAAGACGGACTTCCAGCCACAATCGAGTGAAGCACAAGTCGAACTTCTCGCCAACTAAATATTACCAGAGTCAGTCCAAAATCAGCTTTATAGCTACCAACTCCTGGCGTAACGAACTTCCTCAACGGAGACAGAAATTCTTCACCTTCTCCGAAATAATGACTGAAAAACTGTAGTTTCACAGCAAAGTCCTCTTCAAACTTCTGAATGGAAGTGTAGAATCAATCTTGGTATTCATATCTCAATCCCTCAGAAACTACTTACAGTTGAGCACTGACGATATATAGTAGAATGGTATAATATGTGTCGTCGCTTGTATTCGATAAGAAACTGAGAAACTTTCCGATCTGGGGCGGGTTTTTATACGATTCGCCATGTCAAGAATCATCTAGATCTTTCTCGATACACCCGAGTAACAATTCGACCCAGTTTCTGCGTTCCCGGAAGTCCTTTGCATATCTCGCGAACATTCCAGAGAATCCACGAAGATGCGTGCACAGGGTACAACGGGATTTTATGTGCCGCCATAAGGAATATACCAGAACAATCGTGTATTGCTCATTACATAAATAACATTCTGACATGGTAACCCGACCTAATTTCTCAAATATTGATTTGTCACGTAGGCCATTTCAAATACGTTCTATATTATAACATTAGGTTCCTAACTAGCAGTGACTAGCGTTAGGCTACAAGGGCCCTCGTAACACCCACCCCCGGAAAAATTTTAAAATAAGTTAAGCATTTTATATTCAATGATTTTCCCCAACCAACAGTTCTCTAGTTATGTTCATTGCAAACGGACCCATTATTCATTACTGAAATTATTGAAAGTCAAAATCCTAAGGCATGAGATCTCAAAATAAACGATGTGTTAATGCAACTTGCACGGGAAGTGTCTTTTCCGACGATCAGGAGTATTTGTTGCTGTACACTCCGCGCCAACCGGTGGCACTCCGCTTACATATATAGTAGTGTGTTACGCCTATATGGCCTACTGATCCCCCTTGTACACATTTCTGCGGACGCCCTTGCTTGGACCACCTGATAGGGGGCCCCTTTGGGCCAGGAGCCACCCCAGGCTCATCGTTACGCCACTGGTGGAGCATAGCACAATAAACAGATAATAGTTAATTATTTCATTCTCATTTCAATTATTCGAATTTTTAAAGCAAAAAGCAGATATCACATCATATCAGTGGGCTGTAGATGTGTGTTTTCGGTTTCGGAAGTATCTGGTATTTTTTTTTCATTTCCTTCAAAGAAGTTTTATAGTTGCCGATATAAGAGGATTTAATTTATGTCCACCAATAAATTAAGTGTGTCTGAATTTTCGAAAATTTTCCTGACCACCATTCTTCATCATACTTCACTCTACTCGTGCAATTTTGACCGGTCTGTTAGGGGATGAAAGAGGTTTTTCTATATTGGTTGTCCATAGATGAAATTTTGTGTGTAACCCTTTGAAAGTGATGTGTTTCTTTAATAATTGGTGGCGCTGTATATAATAAATTAGAGGGTTTGTAAGTTGAACTTCGCCTGAGCCTGTGATGTCCGCGAACTGATCAGCTAACGCGCGATATTAATCAGGGGAATTTTACATAGTCTAGCTGGGGATGAGTGCATGCAGCGGGGGGTGTATTAATCTAGAAGGGCGTTTATCTCACTACTGTGGGATAGCATTCAATATTATTATATTAAGCAGTACAGTATTAAGCATTTAAGTGTATTACTCTAGAAGGGGGTTATCTCACTACTGTGGGATAGCATTCATTGTTACTATATTAAGCATTATTGTATTAAGCATTTAAGTGTATACCACACCGTATTCAAACGGGGGAATTCCTCTCTCCCGTCTCAATAGTTGAGTACCCTGACCGTTTTAAATTCAGTACGTGTTGGGACAGTTATATAACTTGGGTTTTGTGTCTTTATTTCTTCTGCCACGGTTTACATGTGAGACAATATGGGTACGTTTTGAAGTGAAGTTGTTCACGAGAATTGTGAATTTTCAAATTCTGAACAAATAATGGGCTTAAAACCTTGAAAAGTGGGGCTTACGGGTATTGTGGGCCGCGACGTATAGAATCGGCCTACAAAAAGCAATGATCCACAGGAGATGCGATGAGGTCGAACATGACGTGTGACTGGTGACAATCTTCAAAAAGGTTATGGATGGAAAAAAAAATCTATTGAGAAATTCTTGGTTCTCAGGAAAAAGTGTACATCTGTTTGGTCATTTCAAGCCCGAAAAGTGCCATTTCTGGTGATCTTGGGGTGTATCAAAACCAGAAATGTTCTTGTACGCTGCGCGCCAACTGATGGTGGCGCTCCGCTTAGATGGTAATTCGCGCCCTCCGGATTAGAAAATCCTGGATACGCCCTGTCATGTGTGGCATTGCTTTTTAGGCCGACCTTCAGTCTGCACCACTGATCTAAGCATACCGGGATCCATGCTAAATTGTATAGTACGGAAGCTTAAGCTATAGTACATCAGCATAAGAAAAACCTTGCCCCATAAGTTGACATTTTTCAGTACATTGTTTAGAAAACAAAATAATATCTTATCAAAAATCAGAAAAAATGTTGGATGGATCAGTTGCTTTAACTGAGCAATTGACCAATGTTCTGTAAATTTTTTTTAATTGTACACATCATTCCATCTGAGCAATTGTATAAATTTCTGCAAAATTTTTAATTGACAACTTGTCGTATCTTCGTCAACTCAACATTTGTCTGCTCACTTCATTCCAACTGAGACTTGAACAAGGTCTAAAGGTAGATGTCACCTCCCCGTTGACAAAAAATGTCTAGTTACCGGGGCTTATATGAAAAATGGTATTATCGTTCCATCATTTTAACAATACATTTTGTATACAACTGTGCTTGTGCTTGCATGTGTTATTAAATTAAAGCCATTTGGAAAAGATGTTTGACCAATAAGCTATGTAGATCACCTGTCCTCATGCTCCCATGCAGCGGCTACGGTCCTGTTTAGTGGGGAAATGGGCAAATGGAGATGTATTTTTATTAAACCGGACAAAAAAATTCCATACGACGCACGGAACTATAGCTAAAGGTCTCAATTACGCAATCAATGGCAACTTGCTAGGAGAGATCTCATTCTATGCTTAGGCTAATGAGGTCTACCTGAATAGCAGATCACACCGTGGTACAAAAACAAGTAGCATATCCAGTGTAGTACATATCATAGCCTAGCACTAGACACAAGAATGCTTACATGGTAAGGGCTATTAGCCAATCGATTCACAGGAAATTCGGAAACCACCATTGATTAGTTTTAGCATGAACATTTCTGTAACGGATATTTTGTTAACTCTGTACTTGCAGTTGATTGTTATGATTTCGTCCCGTTCTGGCGTAGTGACGAATTTGCAAAAAGGGAGTTTTGAGAAAACGCGCTCTAAAGATTTTTTAAAGCGTAATAAAAAAAGGATCTTTTGTACCGAAAGTTGTCATAATTTTAAATATAACAAATAGAACTTTGAGTTCTCATGTTTGTTGCTGATCGAAAATTTTCTTACAAAGTAGTAATTTTAGTGTTAACATATTCGTCGTTATGTCATATCATTTTCAGTTAATTTTAGACATTCGTCACACATTCGTCACTATGCTAGAACTACATTTTGAAGTTTCGTCCTGTCACAGATTTGTATTGTTCACTTTTGTATATTAGCCATAAAGTACACCGTGAATGTTCACTATCACAGAGGAGAGGAGGGGGGTAGGTGGAATCCGTGACCGGACAAATACCCCCCAGACAAATACCCCCCGGACGATAACCCACCAGACAATAACCCCTCGGACGATTACCACCCGGACAGATACCCCCCGGACAAATACCATCCCGGACAACTATCCCCCAGGACAACTACCACCCGGACAGATACCCACCGGACAATTACCCCCGAGGACATAAACCCCCCCGGACAACTACCCACCCGGACAACTACCTCCTCGGACAAATACCCCCCAGACAGTTACCCCCCCCCCCCGGATAAATACCCCCGGACGAATATGCCCCTTGACATATGCCAGCGACGGATACGCCCGTCTTTTTACGAGGTTAGTTTCCCGCGGGTCTCAACATATACCCTGGTCGCCGGGCAACTCCGAGAGCATACTTACAATTGGGTCAGGGTGCCGGTAAAACTGGCACCAATAGGGTCGTCGTGTGCGTGGCCCTTTTAACCTCCTCCCGACTTTAAAAAAGATTCGAGTGTTTCATACATAAGCCCCCAAAACTCCTGGATAGGGCTTGACAATGGGCCGATGCCCTGGGGGGGGGGGTGGGTTTGGGCATTGCTCACTGATGGTAGTTACGAATATTTTACTATTTGTTATAGTGACACTATTCTGTATTATTAATCTCCGAACAATTCCGGCTTATTGCGACTTAGCATTTTCAAGTTTCCTTCTGAGTAATTTTAATTGATGATTTGTTATGTTATGTTAGTTTTTGTATAGCGCTTTATATGGCACAGCTATCTCAAAGCATTTTGAATCACTGGTCATCAGGCTGGCTGCCGAGAATCCAGCGAACACACCTTATTTATCTCACAGGTACACATTTATACACGTGGATGGAGAGGGGCAGTCGAGATAAAAGTGCCTTGCCCAAGGACACAACATAAGGGTGAGAGCTTGAATCGAAACCACAGTCCTGTGATCCTATATAAACCAAAAGCATTAGCCACTCTTTTGAACACCGCTGGTCAGCCTATTCAACATTGTGACTCAACAGAATTAATCAGGCGAGCTCACCTGTTGTTGAAATACCTTCCCTACCGTACCCTAGTAGATTTTTTTGTTTATGGCAACAACTGGCCAATCAAGAGACAGTCTGGAAAAAACACATGACTCAATTTTGTGGATACATACCATGTGCAGCCATTTTAGTAGAAGGACTTCACCCTGGAAGCAAGAATTTTCTGCTAGACACATGCAACTGTATATTACAACTCATCTGCACTACTTTCTGTTTTATCCGCTGCAAAAACTACCAAGAGCAATTCTCATATAGATTTAATCAATTGGATATCATCTCGCATTGTCAAAACGTTCATATCCGTTGGGGAGTTTTAATTTTAAGCGTATTTTTGTTCAAAGTGGCTATTTTACAACCAGGAGTAACAATAATTTCAGGTTACGCATGCGCAGTTGCTTTATTTAATTTACTGCGAATGCGTAATGGAAATTCGCCGATAATGTAAGAATAGTTTATAAATAATTGTTACTCTGGTCGTAAGAATAGCCACGGCCATTTTTGTTTTGACGCGTTTCGTCGGGGCCCCTCGGACGCGGTCCCTTCATATACACGCGTTTTGACACCTATCAAAGAAAATTCTTGTGTATATATTTAATGATGATGATGATGATGATGATGATGATGATGATGATGATGATGATGATGATGATGATGATGATGATGATGATGATGATGATGATGATGATGATGATGATGATGATGATGATGATGATGATGATGATGAGCAGTGGCAGTAGCAGTAGTATTATGGTTATTAAACTATGATACTTTTAAATAAGGTGTAAGAAATCGGCCTGACAATTCGACTGTAGAAAATAGTCGAAACGTCAGGCCGACTTCATACATCTTTTTCTTTAACCTTGGTGATTTTGTGGATAAGCAGTTTTTATCAGCTACGTTATTTTGCTTTTAAATTTGGTTATATAGAAGACGTGGAACAGCCGGTCAATTTCTAATTACAAGATGCATATTTTGATTGTCATATGCTTTAACGTTTCATATCAGAATAATAATCTGATATATCAGAATAATAATCTGATATACCAGATTAAGACAATTTTCTTTCATGGCCCTAATGGGCTTTCGTACTACGGAGTTCACCAGCTAAAGGTCCGCTTGGTTAACGGGTTCGTGGGGGGGGGGGGGTGGCGTATTCTGGTTTAGTTCAGGTTCTAACCTGAGTGAGGTATCTGTGCCGGTGTATTTGTGCGGGTAGAGCTTTCCCGGAGGTAATTGCTGGGGGTGGGGTTAATTGTCCTCGGGGGTATTTTTCCTCGTGGGTGTATGTCCGGGGTAGTTGTCCCGGGGGTAGTTGTCTGGAGGGTACTTATCCTCGGGGGTATTTGTCCTCGGGGGTGTATGTCCGGGGGTATTTGTCCGGGGGGTAGTTGTCCTCGGAGGTATTCGTCCTCGGGGGTTTTTGTCCGGGGGGTGATTGTCCGGGGGGTACTTGTCTCGGGGGTATGAGTCCGGGGGGTATATGTCCGGGGGGTATTTGTCCGGGGGGTATTTGTCCGGCAACCGGTGGAATCACCTTACGTAAGAAGAAACAAAATCGAAGGGTGGTACATTGGTCTTATTGATTTTTAAAAAGAACGTCCACGGTCTACTTTAATGTAAAAAATAGACAAGGAAATTGCATGGGTTATACGCAGATATCAACATACCTACGTGTTTTAGTATGGTTTTCTTGAGTAACATGGATGGAGTCGGATATGATGTGGGGGGGGGGGGGGGAGTGCGATAGAGGGCAAGGAGAGCCGGCTGTTGAAAGGGGCCATGGTAAATCGGTCTTATAAATTTTAAAAAGGAACGCCCACGTTTTGTTGCAATGTATAAAATACAATAGGTTATGGGCGGATGTAAGTGTTTTAGTATGTTTTATTGGGTGACATGGATGGTGTCGGATAGAGGGATGTTGAGGTAGGGAGGGCAAGGAGACCCGGCTGCTGAATGGGTGATATATTGGTCCTATTTATTTTAAAAGAACTCCTACCATTTTCTACAATGTATAAAATAGACAAGGGATATTATGAAATGTGAACACATGCAGTTGCAAAAATAATAGTTCCAGTGGCGTAATCTGTTAAAGGGTGTGAAGACTCGCGCAAAAAGAAACGTCTAATGCCGGTAATTTGACCTAGTTTCGAATGAGGTGTAACAGAAGTGTTAAACACTACCATCGATCCCAGAAAATACACACACAGCTTGCTACCGTGGGTAATTAGACACTAGTGTACAGGCAGTACATACAGCTGCGGGCAATACCCACAACACAGTATACGAACGATACAGCGATGGACATCTCAGGTCCAGCTAAAGATAACAATTAAGGTATCACGTTTTATACTGTCTGCATTTTGTAGCGACACGAACAAAACGTCACTTGCAAGCAACAGAAAGTTAACTTTTTTTCAGATGGCCGCAAGCGGTTTGGGGCGAGTCTTTAATGCCTTTAAGTGGGAACTCTTATAAAGCACACAAACTACGGAAAATTGTGTGGAATTCTTCATTTTCAAGTGAGTGTATTACGTGAAATGTCTCTGACAATAGTTTCTAAGTATCCTTTAAACGTTTTGGAAGCTTTTCCACTATACGATCCTCTTTAAACGGAATGTGAAATTTTTCTTAAGCTCACAGGCACATTCATAATATGCAACCCAACCTCGTGTGAATCCTTAGATTTAAAGAAGGAAACAACCGTGCCATTGTTCAAGTGTTTTCAAGTTGTACTAGTATGTTGTTCCTTCTTTTTATTTCCTCCCAGTATACATATAAAAATTTACAAAAAGAGGCTGCTCTGTAAATAAAACGAGTTCTTAAAGACTAAAAATTGTAAAACATAGTATAAGCCACACTAGATACTATATAATATACTTGTTTTAATACTTTGATGTTTTGCAAGAAAAGGTCAAACTGTGGCTATATACTCCCAGTACTCAGTTTTGGAGGTTCGAGCCACCTCAGATCCCTCAATAATAATACTTTGCGATCTTGATAGAATGAGACCTTCATGTTTTATGGTTTTATTTTCAAAAATAAATTCCTTTATTTTTGGGGGTTACACAATTTATAAAGTCTTGCGGTCACATGTTGGAACTATGTCATTTACAGAACACTGATCATTACATCGGTCAGTTTCAACATAGTTATTAGGAATTGTGCATGATACAGCAGTATCGTCGGTATATTTGTAACAGAAATGTGTGAATGTGGGAAGGTGAAGCAGGGGAGGTGAGTGGGGATGGAAGGTTTGTGAGAGGGGGAAGTGTGTGCGAGGGAATTGGAGGTGTGCGAGGCGGTGGAAGGTGAGGCAGGGAGGGTGAGGGTGAGTGGGAGGAGGTAAAGGTGAGTGTGACAGGGGGAGGTGAAGCAGGGGTCGGGGAAATTGAGTGCGAGGGGATGGAAAGTGGGTGCAAGGCACAGGAAGGTGCGTGCGAGGCGGTGGAAGGTGAGGCAGGGGGGAGGTGAGTGGTAGGAGTGGAAGGTGTGTTCGAGGCCGTTGAAGGTGCATGCCAGGCGGTGGAAAGTGGAGGTGGGTGGGGGTGGGGAGGTGTGCGAGGCAGTGGAAGGTGCGTGCGAGGCATTGGAAGTTGATTGGGGGGGTGAGGTGAGTGCAAGGAGTGGAAGGTGAGTGGGAGGGGTAGAAGATGTGTGCAATGCGATGGAATATGCTGGACACACAGGGGAGTGATGTTACACTATAAATAGGCACAATTGTTGGTGAAATATCCAGGCATACTATGACATTAATGTACCGGTTACCAAAGACTAAAGGAAGGGTACCACACCCCTCCCCTTACTTCCATGAAAAACAAAGGGAAAATGACTCAAAGCCCCTACCTCCCCCCCTTAACAAAAATTGGGTGTATGTTAACCTCTATATATATTTCGTGTTATCAGATAGTTCACCTATGTTTGCAAGGTTTAAATCTGGTATAAAGAAACAAAATTATGCAATCCATATAGGAGGCAGCTCCCAATGTGCTTCTATATTGCAGTGGTGGATGGAGCGGGGGGAGGGTTGGGAGTAAGGGTGGTGACTGGACACAAAGGGGGAAGTGTCGTGGAGTGTTGACACAGTACACTATATATGGGCAAAGGTATTGTAGTGATATTTACTGGAATACTAACTTTGATGCAATGTACAGGTAACCCATAGACAATAGGTAGGGTAGGACACCATGTCCCATTAACTGCATGCAAAACAAAGGGAAATTATTCACAGTCCTTACAAATGGGGTGTATGTTAACCTCTACATATATATATATATATATATATATATATATATATATATTTATATATATATATATATATGTATATATATATATATATATATGTATATATATATATATATATATATATATATATATATATATATATATATATATATATATATATATATATATATATATATATATAGTGTTATCAGATATGGCATTATTGTTTTAAAGGTATATATTTGGTCTAAAGGGAAAAAAATGCAATAGATAAAGGGAGGCAGCTCCCAATAGTATTTTGCATTGCTTCACTGCATGCAAGGGTTGGAGGAGGGGGAGGTAGGGTGGGGCTGGACACAAGGGAGAAATGTATCGAAGTTGTGTAACATTATATATAGGCAAAGTTATTGTAGTGAAATATCCTACAATACTAACTTTGATGTAATGTACAGGTTACAAATAAACAAAAGGAAGGCCAACAAATCCCCTCCAATTAACAGCATGAAAAAATAAAGAGCAATAATTCACAGCCCTAAAAAAATGGGGTGTTTGATAACCTCTACATACATTTAGCATTTGCAGATATAGCATTAATGTTGTAGGATGGTCTTTATCTGGTGTGAAAGAAACAAAATTATGCAATTATTTATGGAAGAGGCTCCCAATGTGTTTTTGCATTGGTTCGCTGCATGCTAGGGGGGGGGGGATGGGTAAGGGTGGGCCCTGGACACAAAGGGTGAACTGTTTTGGAGTGGTGCAACATCATTTATAGGCACAATTATGTGTGACATTATCCTGGAATACTAACTTTGTGCAGGTAACCCATAGACGAAATGAAAGGCAGCACAACCCTTGCCCTTAGTTGCATAAAAAACAAATGGAAATGATTCACAGCCCCCCCCCCCACCACCAAAATGGTGTGTATATTAATCTCTACATATATTTAGTGTTATCAGAGTTAGCACTAATGTTGTGAAAGAAACAAAATTATGCAATCAATAAAGGAGGCAGCACCCAATGTGATTTTGGATTGCTTCAGTGCATGTCAGGGATGTAGGAGGCGGGGTGGACACAAAGAGGAAAATGATTTTGAGTTGTGAAACATTTTATATAGGCTAACTTATTAGTTAATACTTTAGGAATACTAACTTTAAGGACTGTGTATAGTATACAGTATAGTGATAATGTACAGGTCACATAGAAAAAAGTAGGACGAAAACCCCCTCCGCCTAGTTGCATTAAAACAACAGGAAAGGCTTCACTGTCCAAAAAGTGGATTGTATGTTAACCAGTATATTAATTTTCATCAGATATTGCATCAATATTTTCAAGTCTGTTTCAGTTGTGAATTAAAGTAACAAAACTATGCAAATAATGCGGGAGGTAGCTCTCAATCTGATTTGGCATTGGGTCTGCATAGCACGAGATGGAGAATGGGTAAGGGTAGAGATTGAGGAAAAGAGGGGAGGTGTTTTGGAGTTGGGTAACATTAGTAAATGAAATATCTAACACTGTTAATGGGTGGGCAGGCTTCGTCTCTCTTCCTATTTACACGGCAGGTGCATTGGTTCACTTCATACCAGGGGTAAAGGAGGTGTAAGGTCAGCGATCAAGAGAACGAGGAAGATGTTTTGGAGTAGGTTCATTTAGTTTATAGATGGTATAAGTGAAATATCCAGGACTGCTACAACCTTGACCTCAATGGACAGGTCAGCCACAGAAAAGGAAGGGTGAGACATAACACCTCTCCTAAGTTACAAAAAGCCAAGATAAATTGGACAATTTTCCAGCCCCCTCCAATAGTATCGGGTGCAATTATGGAAAAAACAAAACAAATGAAGCTGTAAGTACTTGTTTCAAATGAGAAGAAGTGTTAAAACTTTGAAAAAACACATGCCTCTCGTCTAAATATAAAAAAAAGACAATGATGGGAAATGTACTGCAAAGCGAATTAACTACATTTTACATCTTGTTCGGTCTGGTTGCCTGCATAATCTACAAAAGAATACAAAAGCACAAATGAAGACATACTACATGCTATTTTCATTTTCACATTTATTAACGTACACAAAGGCTTTTTCTTGTGTGATGTAATCCTAGAGGATTGAGTGCAAAGCGTTTGGAATGGCAAGATGTTACATAATATTTCAATTGTGAGTTAACAAGTATTCAAAAGTAGGACAGGTGGATGAACCATTCATGAATGGGTCTATAATGCATACAAGACAATATCAATTTGTGACAGTTCACTTTTAACAATACCTAAAATAGAGGATTGTATCAACATGAAATGTTTAAGGCAGAGTTCTGGCCTTGAAATCGTTTAGTACCACAAAATAGCTAAATATGAGCCAAAGTTGTTTCCTTCTGTCTTTTATATATATGTTGTAATTTTATATTTGATTTCCACGCTTTCAGTTTGCCTTCCTTAACCTGCAAACCTATGGGTAAAATGTTTTATCAGTGAATCTGGCTCCACAAGACCACTTAGGCTTTGACTACAATGCCTTTTGTCCTTCATAAATTTGTGAATGTCTTTGGACATGGGATTGTCAGTGCAGGCCATAAAGGTCCTAGTGTATGTGTGCTAGACTGAGTAGTACTCCAGATACTTGGAATGATTAGACAGGGTAATTTTTCAGACAGTTATTTCCATTTCAATTGTTATCTGTAATGTTAAAAGTGCATACATGATCCTTAACATACCAATCATAAAGGCACTTTCAGTGTGCATTTTAATAAAACAAATTGCATCTGAATGGTGGAACTATCTATATCATATTTTAAGTTACTCTAAATATTGACTTTCACAGTAGGTTTGGTGATTTCTTTCATGTGAAGGTGATCGAAGATGGCTACACTGAACACAGTATGCATGGAATGAAGAATTCCAATATGTACCAGTATATGCTATTACCATAACATTAAGTGAAGTACATGGTGGCGACAGCAAACAGCACAACAGGCATGTAATGAAGAATTCCAATGTTTGACACTATGTTTGGTTATTTTCATGCAAAGGAGGTCAAAGATGGCTACAACACAGAATGCATGAGATAATTAATTTCAATGTGTGACAGTACATTAATGATTTTTTTTTATGCAAAATGATGTTAATGATGGCTACAACACTGAATGCAAATGTTATATATTTTTATGAAAATTTATGTTAAACAATTGGAGTGAACAATGCAAAAACAAACCTGAGATCAAAATGTTCCAAAGAAAAATACAGATTAACATAAGGTCATTTCATTACAATAATTCAATACAATTCAATATAATAATTCAAATTTTAGGATGAAGGCAACTGTAATGGTTATAACTAGCTAAACTTTTTTTTTTTTAAGTCTCTTTTCTTTTTCCAATGTGACATATGCATGGCACTATTAAAGAAGGGAAACTAGACAAAAACTCTCTAATACAAAGGTGTTGTATTCATATTGTGTGTTTAACAATAAGTAAAGTTAAATGAATAATTTGTTGAAAATTTAACTATGAATACTTTTTTGACAGCTTTGACCTATAAGATTTTCTTTCGTTTAAAACTTTTGTTTTTAGAAGAAGAACTTTCCTCTTCAAAGTAGAAACCGAAGGCAATATCTCTCGGTTCTCTACCAAAAAGTCTGACAGCTCTTTCCTTTCTGCAAAATATATATATATATATATAATATATATATATATAATATATATATATATATATATTATATGTATATATATATTATATATATATATATATATATATATATATATATTTCAGATGATGGCACACGGTTTGGGGCGAGTCAGTGCAACTGCTTGCCAACTTTTGTAATTGTAGTGACTGCCAGAGAAGCCTGGTAAACATATTTATTAATGGCAGATGAATGCCCCATGTGGTCATAGAATCTCTTTCATACTCTGGGATGTCGAGCATTGCATAGAGGGTACTCGTTCGGTAACGCATAGACGTAGCAGTCATTTTGTCAATACATTCCACTTTCGCTCCTTTCGCAATTTGAACTTAAGTTCTACTGCAATGAGCCGTGTTTATTTTCTAACGGGAAAACTGCAGACATTGTTGTTATGATCGTTATATATGAACTTTGGCCTGCAAAATACGTCACAAAACGTTACTTTCATTATTAAAACCTTCCCTGCGCCATTTTAATACCGATTGTTTCCTCATCGCTTACTTTAAGGTCAGTATTATTTAGGTTACACATTCTGTAGAAAGTATATTGTAATATCTGAATATCAGTGTCATAGTGTAAGACATAGATTATAAACTTTAGTGATATAGACTGTATAGCATTGTGTAATTTCTTTCTTCTTATCTCCTTTTTGGATTTAAGATTCACTGTGTAATGCAGTTATAGACTGTACGCAGCTATATATAGGAATACTGTGATATACATACACACAGTTCTTCATGTTTACACAGATGTTGTCATACAATGGGAATGAGTAGATATCAATGGAAGATGAGATGTCGTCACACAATTTGGGTATATATGAACAATGAGAGGGCATGTTCTAATTACTGTGACATGTTATGTTAAAGCGCTTAGACTTTCATTCAAACTGTCATATTTTCCTATATATATATATATATATATATATATATATATATACTTCCTATATATATATATATACTTCCTATATATATATATATATACTTCCTATATATATATATATATATATATATATGTATATATGTGTATATATATATATATGTATATATATATATATGTATATATATATATATATATATATATATATATATATATATATATATATAGCACTGGATTGGGGTATATGTTGATTGGGGTACATAGTTTCCTGAACGGCTTCGCCAAACCATCGAACATCTCATACACAAAGCTCCATCACCCGGTTGTTTGTATATGCTCCCCAAAATCCACAAAATTAAGTCAATAACTTACCTCAGAATCGACCGCCACCATGCACACCAATGACAAATATATACCACCCGGACGCCCTATTGTTTCTGGTAGAGGTACTCTCACTGAGGATATTTCTGGCTTCATCGATAGCCAGCTACAACCACTGATGGGGAACATACACAGTTTCGTCAAGGATACGACGGATTTTCTTCGGAAACTATCCACCCTACCTACCAGACTCCCGGCCCACACCTAACTGGTCACACTCGACGTATCTGCCCTATACACTAATATTCTGAGGAGATCGCCCTACTTATAGACTTTATCCTCAGACACAATGTTTTTGCGTTCATGGACAGATTATACACCCAGGCTAAGGGGACAGCCACGGGGACATAAATGGTCCCAGCGTATGCTAATTTATATATGGCTGATTTTGAATCTAGATTTCTTGAAAGTTCCAATCTTCTACCACTTCTGTACTTACGTTACACTGATGATATCTTTCTTATTTGGTCTCATGGGGAACAGTCTCTCGATGCGTTTGTAGATAGCCTCAATCTGTTCCAACCCTCCATTAAATTCACCATGGAGAAATCAAAATCTCATGTTGCCTTTCTGGACGCTCTGGTCACTCTTTCTAACGGTCGGATTAACACGTCTGTATATTCTAAACCCACTGACCGTCACACATATCTCGACTTTCATAGTTTTCACCCATTTCATATTAAAGAGTCAATTGTCTTTAGCCAAATGCTTCGCTACATTAACACGTCTGTATATTCAAATGCTTCGCTAATAACGCATCTGTTCTGATTAAAAATATAGTTATGCTTCACAAGGGCGTAGGAACCGGGGGGCTGGGGGGCGCCAGCCCCCCAGTGAAAAATATGGGGGGCGGAAGTATCATTCCGCCCCCCGCTCCGCAAGTCAGAAAACCCCTTTTTCATTTCCAAATGAGAAAAAAATCTCATTTTGAGCACCAAATTGTATTTAAGGCCAGGTGAAAATGCAAAATTCTTTACAAAATGGAGTGAGAGTTGAAGTGTGCTATATTGCACCAAATTGCATCTGAGGCCACCTGGAAATGCAAAAAAATTCCAAAGGGGAGGGGGACACCCCCTCCCCCGGGCCGGCCAGCGAATATTTTTTTCCCAAACTGAACTGACACTGAAAAATCATACCAATCCTCATGGACCTAGGTTATAAGACTATATACAAAGTCAAAAGACACAGACATATCGTCAAATGCCATGTTTGTGTACACGCAACGGCTGACACACACTCGCTCGCGTCTCCGTGGCCACTGCATATTCGACTAGGCCTATCATGATTCATTGACTGAATACATTTTGAATTTATGATTATAAAACTGAAAGTATCGCAACCCCGAATGTACACAAACACCACGGTACATGTGTACATCGGCTACATGTATACAATTACAAATGCACTGTTATGTGTTTTATTGTGTTGTATACTATAAACAGTACAATAGGCTGCATTACATGTATGTGCTGTGTAGAGCGGAGTCGAGCGAGTAAACAAACGATCGAGGACTGCCTATAATGGGCGCAGTAGTTGGGAATAGTTGCTTCACAATATACTTTCGTTCATATATACCTACCAAAAGTTCTGGAAAGTTGCTAATGTGAATATCTTGAATTTGTTCGTTTTGATCATACTGATATCGACAGATTATGGAGGATCCATGTTGGAAACTAAAGTATATCACGTGCTCGCTGATAACCAATCAGAATCGAGGAAATAATTTCAGTGTCAGTTCAGTTTGGGAAAAAAAATATTCGCGTCCCGGACACCGTAAAGATTTTGTAAAGTAAAATGAAAATATAATAGAGATAAAATGTGTAGTAGAATATCTCAATGCTAAATGAAGGTCAAGTTCCTGACAAACTTGCAAAACATGTTCTTTGGGCTGCAAATGTTACACCAGGAACGTTTATATCTCGGCAAAACTTTCAAGATTTACGACTGTACTGCATTTAAAAGTTGCTAACTGCATAAGAGCAGTCAAATTGTCGAAATACTTTAAAAGGATCATAAGAACTGAATGATTTCGATCTTTTACCTAGTACTCTCGGAGATGCTGAGGTGATGCTAAACGAAAGCTTATTGACAATAAAATATACTTTCGTAGTTTTTTGTGTGTTACACGAACGTCATCTCACACTCGGACACAATTTGCACATTCTATCAATATACTCCGTACGTATGGAACGCCATTTTAACATTTATACTATAATTACAGATAGGCCTATATCTAATTCATTTCCAGAGATTTCTAATTCAATTCCAGATATCTCTAATTCATTTCCCGATATCAAAAACAAAAACATACTCGAGATATCAGAAATTGAATTAGAGATATCTGGCACAATTAGAGATATCCAAAATTGAATTAGAGATATCACGAAGTCGAATTAGAGATGTCCAAAATTTAAGTAGATATATCAAAAATACAATAAGTGATATCCAAAACTAAATTAGAGATATCAAGAATTCGAATTATAAATATCCAATATTGAATTACAGATATCCAAAATGGAATTAGAGATATCAAAAATTCAGTTTCCGGTACACGTGACCACAATGGCGGCTGATCTAAGCAGCCTCGATGACTTATTGGCCGCAATTTCCAAAAATTTGCGACAATTCATTCGTCAATGACGTGAAACCAAGACCACGGGAATTCCCGATTAATTCGTCGAGTTAGCCGAAGAAACGTGCTAAGAATATCAAACAGTATTGCCAAGACAAAATCAGAGACATTTTGGCACTTATTGATGAATTACTAGCTACAAGCTTACCAGCTTCAAGTTCCAACACACGTACTCATGGCACAGTTGATGACAGGAGTACCACATAATTCACACTTTCTCAACGTGACACAGGTATTGAATTTGTGTCAAGTTTGCATTCAGAATGGTGAGATTTATATAGTCTATAGTAGTCAAATCCAGGCGCGTAGCCAAGGGGGGGGGGGCGAAGGGGGCAGCCGCCCCCCCTTGAGCATATCTAAAAAAAATGTTTAATGTTTTTATGATATCGCTAGTATTTTCAAAAGAGAAAATGCTAAGATGCAACTTACAAGGCATGGGAAGTGCCATTTCCAGCGATCTGGGAGGCTTTTACAGCCAAAATATTCTTGTACGCTTCGCGCCAACATGGTGGCGCTACGCTTAGATAGTTTGCAATGCCGATTCTACAGTTTCGCCCCTCCCTTGGCAAATTCCTGGCTACGCGCCTGGTCAAATCCGACACAGATCAATCTTCCAGCAAGATTAACGTTCAGTGAAAGTATAGTTACATGTGTCAAGTTGTCGATATCATACAGGCATAGTAAGCCATGCAGTGTAACTTCGGATGTGGGCAAGATGTGTAGGCTAGGCCTCCAGGTTAGATATCTAGATCGAATAATAAATTTAATGGTGCATTTACTTGACCACTGCTTTCAAAACGTATTAGGGGCTCAACTAGGCCTATGCAGGTCTGTGCACATGGTGGCCGCGTATAAGGGGCTCAACTAGGCTTATGCAGGTCTGTGAACTGGTGGTAAAACATTTGTAAACGTCAGGGGCCAACCGGCTGGTAGATGAACCTAATTAATTTGCTAACTTGAAACAGTAAGCCATCAGCATGCAGCTTAATTTCTGTAACATTTACAATTCAGGAAAAAGTTTTTTTTTTTTGGGGGGGGGGGGATGCATAGCTGAACCGTGAAACACACCCCTTCCTCCATTTCCACCGCCACTGGCCCTGGGCACTTTTCAGAAGGGATATTTGTTGATGGTATAGGGCACATTTTCTTGCAAAAACAATGTGCAGTTTTGTGTGCATATCATAATTATGTCTTCAAGAGCACACAAAATAGCTAGCGTTCATCTGTCAATAAATCAACTGGCAACAGCCAAAAAGAATTAAACCGTTCTTATGTAATGTGTAAACTACTTGCCGTACTGGACAGAGTACCTTGGAGGAACAGCACAGCACAGGAATTATTAATCTGTAAAGTATTTAATATTTGGTGGGTGACAAAAACTTTCCTGAAATTTGTAACAAGTATATGCCTAATGAATCCCATAGTATTGCATAGACCCACTATGTAGTGGCCCAATGGAACACAAAAGGTCTCTTTAGTCTGTCACTTCTAAGTCTTATCTGCCCCCTTCACTCATGTTAGATGTTGTACACATTCTTATCAAAACGGTTTGCATGACTATCCCTTTCTTCACTTAAAACTTCTTCTTAAACAAGGCTATAAAAGGAAGGCTGTACATGTCCTCTAGATTTCGCGTGGTCCGACAAGGTGGGTCACCCTCCACATGCAAACACTACTTTATGGGTCACCGATAAGGAAGTTTGCAGACCACCACTATGGAAGCTTTAACCAACGAATTGTAAAATACTTTGCAAACTCATATTCCTTTACACTAAAACAAGTTTAGTGCAACAAAGTCTTCATCAAAAATGAATCGCTTGGAATTTGACAAGAAAATCACTTTTGTGTGGTTGGGCACTAATCAATTTAAAACGCTCGACCAGAACCTGTTCTCATCTTTGTTTGTAATTGACAGACAGTGAGTTAAAATCGATATCATTCGTATGACTATTGCGTTTCGTATGATTGTATAGCCGTAATATTATGTTTTGCTATTCGATATGAAGACCGGATCGAGTGTCAATGGGATTATAGTTTGTAAAGCAGGTATAAACTGTAAAAGAAGATTGTAGTATCAAATTTGGGGTTAAATTTCCATGCATATGCAATATTCGTAAGAGAAAATTAGGTTTTACCTGAGAGATGGATACACGGTGTCTATTTTTTTGATAATATATATATGGCCATACACCTCATGTTATGCTTTTCGGTATTTTTAATATTTCCTCAGAAAATATTAAACTATTCCTGTTTTATTTCTTTGGGAATCAATTTCAGCCAATGATATTCTCATGTAAATAATACCTCAGAATAGGTCTGCATTCTTTTAATACATCGTGAAGCCCTCGTTCAAAATGCATAACAGTCCTCGGAAGAATAGAAATAGAAGACATATGAACTTTTAAACTTTTAATTAAAATATATTCTCCCAAACCTAAATCGGTCGTTATTATGAAGTTTTAAAAATTGCATTAAATATGCAGTGTTCGGCAATGTGAGCATTTACAAATTTCTTTCTGAATGATAATAATTATTCAAATTTCATAAAGGACTAACATGCCTGGTTGAGAAAGAGTGGATGCAATTCAAACTATGATTCTATCTTGTTATACTTTACTAATGCGGAAGTTAATTCTGAATCCCAACACTTTTTCCTAAACGGGTGTCGTATATGTTGCATACAGAACATGGGGAATATGTTTAAACGCACACCCATTTGTAAACGGCTAAAGTATGAAATTTCGAAAATTAATTTGTTTCAAAGTTTTATGTGTTTTATGCAAAGAAGATATATTTGTGGTATCTCGGAACACTTCTTGTGAGGCACATTGAATTTAAGTGGAATCGATACCAGTTTACTTATATCTTTTCCATTTATACTTTCCATTTATAACCCATTGATTGTTCCGTTGAACATTGCAGCACACCAGCAGAGACATCTCATCATAATCTGCTCATTACATGCTTGGATATATGGTAAGAGGTAAAAGCTGTGTAAACGTGTCCTAACTAGAAGAGACAAGTGTAAGTTTTCAGATCCTTCAACGTCTTCCCTTGTGTCCCGACATAGAATTTTGTGTGAATTCTTCGAACACTAAGTTTATTATCCTCATTAAGGCCTTTCATACTGAAGTTGTGCCAACTGAAGGAGAAGCTATCTTTGTCATCATAGAAAACCCAAGCTTGGAGAATGTGGGGGTGGGTGTTGGAACTTAGCTATCTGACGATGTCCCCAAAAAGTGTAGTACTGTACTTTATAATATTTATTTTAGTTCAGAGGGATTTTTTTTATATATTTACCCCACATCTCTTTCCGAATTGCACCGCTGATAACCAGAAACGGGATTTCCATGGTAATTTGTCTCGGCTATATTATGTCCCCAATATGATTTGATAAAGTATGTTCAGATCGCACAAGGACTACACACTTCAAAAACTCTTTTGATTATGTTTTAGAAGCAATTGAAAGCAGGGGTGGGGCTGAGTTGAATATTGGTTGTAAAATACACGCACTCAGAGCCTGTCCACGTCCTGGGTACTCGTTAAGCTTTGTAGCGGAATTTTACACAGTCAGTACACATAATTATGTTACTGTAGTTGTAAGCCTGTGATAGAAGGAAATACTGCAAGGGTGATGTGACGATGTTTGACTAAATCACGATAGAGAGATACAGCATATTCTTCGTCTTTACGTTTCGTGTTATGTTGGATGACGGCAGCTCAGCATTGGATGTAATTTCAAATTAGTAGCTAGGTAAATGGCCTTAAATTCATCATTGCAGGTAAACGCAAACTTATATTGGCTACTGGCGATAACTTTATGAATATAAACACTAGCTACACAGGGAAACTGGTTTTTCCCCTCAGTGCTGCTCAATTTAATCGACGCTTGTTTGGTAAGGGCGTTTTAAAGTTTTCCTGTTTATCTACCAGGAGCGCTTTTAGTTTAGGTAATCCTACAGTAGGCTATACATTACAGTGCTCCGAAATAATTTTGGAAGTGGTAGACTTTTGAGTACGAGATTTTTGTAGCCCGAAGATATTTTGTAAAAGTCCGACATGTGTGTGTCCATTTAAGACCGATATATGTAAAGGAAGACAATCGTTCTCTCCACAGTTGTAAAGGTTAGGGCCACCGATTTCCGGGACTTTTGTTTTGATGCGGAATAGTACTCAAAACAGAGAGAGAGAAAAGCTTCTGACAATTTTGATGAAGAAAAATTTTTCTTGAAGAAAATGCAAGGATATGACTTAAAAACACAAGTGATCACTGTCCTAAAGAAATGAGTAGACCGCAGGAGCAAAAGGTTAGGTTCTCAACACCTAGAAGTCATTGTTGTCTAATTACTACAAGAAAACTTCCCGCCAATACCGAGTTGGTTAGGTTTCACTGCGCCATACACTAACAACGGTAGGATATTATTCTCGTTAACACAAAAATGTGGGGAAGAAACGTGTCAGAATACCGATACATTTAGCGTCGCCAAACACATCTATTAAGGCAGGATCTACATGCCACCTTCTTTGCTTTTATTCGCTTCCATGATTTTTAATAAAGCTTTTCACGCCACAAAAGTTGCTGAGGGGAAGACAGATGCTTTGTCAATTTTTAACTTTCATCGAATAAAATATCGCATTTTGCCCTTTTTTAGTTAGCGTTCTCCACAGGGTTTCTCATCAGGGTTTAATGAGTCGTTTGCAACGATCGTAACAAAATCGAAACCATTTTGAGAAAGCCCGTAACAAATTTGTAAGCATTGTCCTATTTTCCGTGTACAAGCAAAATACACTATCGAAATTTGCTTCCCGAGAGGCCTTACTCTAAGTTCGAAAATCATTTGTACCCAGTATAACGTGACTGTACACATATCATAACGTTAAGGCCTCTTCGTCACAATGTACATCACGAATCATTTATGACATTTTATGTGTTCATTATGGATAAAAGCCATTGCGATTATTTTCAGGTTTTTAATTTTTTTACATGAACAATCAAATCCCCACCACATTGGTGTGTCCTAGCAATTGGAAAGTATAGTTAGTGTACTGAATTTATGGCAAGATACAACTACATCACCAAAATTGAAGACAAACATATGTCAATGATGAGTCATAGATGCGGTAGTTCTGCACCGGGAATTATTAAGAAACTTTATGTGAATGAGATGTACATGCACTCCTACATGCACGATCAATCATTTTTTTGTGGTTTTCGTTAACCATTCAGGCTTACATCGACGTGTTGCCAGATGAGTTTGCCCATATATAATTATGCCAAGCTTGACATGCTTTTTAATTTATTAAAATATTTAGTTTAATTCAGTTAGCACTGTTCTTAAGCCTTATTTAGAGCAAACAAGATAACGAAACCATTAGTAGACAACAAGCAATATGTCAAACGCTTGAAAATGGTTTGTATATTGACATCGATTAACATCTTTCGACAATAATTTACTTCATACTAAGTGCATTACGTCGTAAATGTTTACATCTTGATGCTACAATTTCTGATTTTTCAGTTAAACACCGCTACAAACCAAGATGGGTGGAAACAGGTAAGGGTCGACGCCATACACAATGTATACGCAGGAGGTGTATTTTCAAGTTTAAGATCAATTTCCATAGTGAAATAGGTCTTATAAACTTTTAAGTAAAACCAATACATACATAGTTTAAATATCCTGTCTTATGTTGTAGGTGTATTCTTTATGTCACGTCCAATATATTCCAATTGTGTATACCAATGGGGAGCATAGTACACTTTTCAGCACAGTGTAGTCATCGCGGGCAGGCGCGAAGGAGGAATTCTACAGGTAAACGTTAACAAAGTGGATTGGCAATGAATAGAAAAAAAGAAAAAAGAAATGCATCTTGCTCCTTAGTTCTTAGTTGTCCTGATCACAAGAAGAAGAAAACGAGAGAGTACAAAGCAATTGTTGAAGATATATTGAAGATGTATTTTATGTAAAGGGTCGCAATCAAGTCTATTAAAACAAATTGTTGCTTGCTTTAGATGATATTCAATAATTTCCCTCTTTAATATTAGTCACTCTTCAATAGATGTGTCTGATTGCATATAAAATATTCCAAACAAAGAAAGTAAGATTATTTTTGGCGGTCATGGTTAGAAAAACAGACGCTAACTAACATAACATGTAACTAACTAACTAGTCAGCGCACATTCCCTCTGGGTTGGTAGAAAATTAGAGCGTAAACTACTGTAAGGATAATCACATCAGAGAACTTTACGTGTAAAATAGTTAGTTCTTACTGAAATTTAGGTAAAAATAGTAAAACAAGCTATTTCATTAAACATTACTAGTTTCTCCATTACAGTACAGGATGTATTGGTGAGGAACCTGAACAAGTGCCTGGGTTGAGCCCGGTACCTGTATTTTATTCGAAGTGATATGTATTAACCTTTTTCTTTCTTATTCTTCTTCACTACAGTTCGAAAGATGTGAGTTGCATCAATTTCTTGCTTTATGTTCGAAGTAAAATATATGTTCACCAAGTCCTTTGATACTCTAATTAGTCAGGGCTGAAGTCGATTCAGTATATACGAGTCAAAGTTTGTATGGGGTCCCAAAGCAGACCCAGTCCGAGAAAAGTACATAGTCCGGGCCCTACAAGTCCCAGTCCTAGTGCCACTTCCGCCACACCGTTGCAACACTATAACTGTGTGTGGCTAGGAAACATAACAGGTGGCAGTTATCTTTGTTAGCGGTACTAACGAAGCCGACGTTATTCCCCTTTGGCTGTGTCATGTCAATATTGCAGTATACAGAAAGCTTATGTTAAGAGCAAAAACCTTCGGAAAAGTTAGTTTTACAGTTATATTAAACTGACATTTTAAAGTCACTGTGGTTTTACTGTTTTTCTTTATTATATGATGATTGTTATTTTCCATCTATTCGTTTCTTTGTAGCAGATAAGTTTAGTCATGATTAACATTTTTAGAACCGTGTCTATCTATTTGCGCGAGGAAACTTGAAAATTTATTCCTGTTCTTTCATGAATTTCATACATAATTTGAATGAAATATCATAATTTGCACAACATTGGTAATGCAGGTTTTAATAAAATTATATTTTTATCGATTATTTGAATCACAATATCAATGCAAATAGAGCAATTATTTTGAAAGGAATTTGTATCTCTAACATTAATGATAACAATTATGAACTAGTAAGGTTTCAAATTTATGGTATCGCACCATTTTCATACAATTACATGTTTATCTATGATATTTATGACAATTTTAATGAACATACAACGAAATCTAGCATTACTCATTGATATTGTGAGCTAGTGAGGCAAAAAGCAGGGGAAAAGTTACCGAAACTAGTTGTTACAGTTATAGTAAACTGACGTTTTAAAGTCACTGTGCTTATGTTTTTACTAGTTTTTTTCTATTATATGATGATTTGTTGTTTTCTTCTTTCCATTTTTTTCGTTTCTTTGTAGTTGGTAGGTTTTGATCATGATTTACAATTTTATAACCGTGTCATTATCTATTCCCACGAGGGCAATGAATTACTGTAAATTCTTTACTTTCATACACAATTTTGAATGAAATATGACAGTTAGCACAATTTTGGTAACGCACGATTTATTACAATAAAATGGTCATCGATTACATAGATCGTAATGTCAATGAATAGAGATAATTAATTTGAAATGAATTTGTAACTCTAACAGTATTCATTGAAGTTGTGGGCTAGTGAGGTTAAGAGCCAAAAGCAGCGAAAAAGTTACCGAAAACTAGTAGTTCCAGCTATAGTAAACCGGCTATTTAAAGTCACTGTTCTTGTGTTTTTACTGTTTTTGCGTTATTGTATAATGATTTTTTCTTCTTCCCATCTATTCGTTTCTTTGTAGAAGGTAAGTTTTGATAATGATTTACATTGGTAGAACCGTGTCATAATCTATTAACACGAGGGCAATCAATTACTGTAAATTCTTTATTTTCATACACAAATTGAATTATAATTAGCACAACTTTGGTAACGCACGATTTAATACAATAACATGTTTATCAAGTATATGAATGACAAGTTCAATGAAGATACAACGATATGATGTGAGCTAGTTAAGTTAAGAGCCGAAAGCAGCGGAAAAGCTGCTGAAAACTAGTTGTTACAGTTATAGTAAACTGACATAGTCACTGTGTCTGTGTTTTTACTGTTTTAATTCTATTATATGATGATTTGTTTGTTTTCTTCTTTCCATCTATTCGTTTCTTTGTAGCCGGTAAGTTTTGATCATGACTAGTATCCTGGTAGAATCTTGTCATTTTCTATTCCCACGATGGCAATACATTTTTGCAAATTCTTTATTTTTAAACACAACTTGAATGAATTATAACAGTTAGCACAATTTTGGTTACGCACGATTTAATACAATAAAACGGTCATCGATTTCATAGATCGTAATGTCAGTAAATGGAAATAATTAATTTGAAGCGAATTTGTAACTCTAACAATATTCATTGATGTTGTGAGCTAGTGTGGTTAAGAGCCAAAAGCAGCGGAAGAGTTACCGAAAACTAGTTGTTGCAGTTACAGTCAACTGACATTTTAAAGTCACTATGCTTGTGTTTTCACCTTTTTTTTATGATATGATGATTTGTATGTTTTCCTCTTTCCATCTATTCGATTCTTTGTAGAAGGTAAGATTTGATCATGATTAACAATTGTAGAACCGTATCATCATTTATTCCCACGAGGGCAATCAAATACAGTAAACTATTTATTTTCATACAAAATTTCACTGAAATTATATACTTAGCACAACTATGGTAACGAAGGTTTAAACGCAATTAGTACAATACAATGGTCATCGATTACATAGATGGTTTTGCCATGAAGAGAGATGATTGTTGTGATTTTGTTTCTTCTAAATCTTACATTCTTCATCGATGTTGTGAGCTACTGAAGTTAAGAGCCAAAAGCACCGGAAAAGTGACGGAACACTAGTTGTCACAGCTCTAGTAAGCTGACATTTTAAAGTCACTCTGCTTGTGTTTTTACTTTTTTTTCTCTATTATCTTATGAATTGTTTTTGTTTTTTTCTTACCATGTATTCGTGTCTTTGTAGTTGGTAAGTTTTGATCATGATCGATAATTGTAGAACCTTGTAATTATCTATTCCCACAAGGGCAATCAATTACTGTAATTTCTTTATTTTCATACAAAATTTGAATTATAATTATCTCAACTATGGTAACGCACGATGTATACAAGAAAATGGTCATCGATTACATAGATGGTATTGCCATGAAGAGAGGTGATTGTTGTGAAATGAATTTGTAGATATAACATTCTTCATTAATGTTGTGAGCAAGTCAAGTTAAGAGCCAAAAACAGCGGAAAAGTTGAGGAAAACTAGTTGTTACAGTTATAGTAAACTGACATTTTAAATTCACTGTGCTTGTGTTTTCACTGTTTTCTATAATGTATGATGATTAGTTGTTGTTTTTTCTTACATGTTTTTGTTTCTTTTTAGTGGGTAAGTTTTGATGATGAGGACAATCAATTACTGTAAATTCTTTTTTTCTCATAGTTACACAAATTGAATGAAATATTATAATTAGCACAACTTTGGCCACGCAAGATTTAATACAATAAAATGTTTATCGAGTATATGAATGGCTATGTTAATGAAGCTGGAACTCTTTTTTTAATATTTTGTTTATCTATATAATTTATCCGTTTATGATTGAGCAAGTGAATTGATGAGCCAAATACAAAGCGTAGGCTCATGAAGACAAGTTGTTTCTCTTATTACTGTACTTACACTTTTAAGTCACAGTGCTTGTGTTTTCAATTTGTTTTTCTCCATTATATAACGATTTGTTCTTTACTTCTATCTATTCGTTTCTTTTCAGGACGTAAGTGTCTTATCATGATTAAAGATTGTATACACAAGTTCCTATTCCCCTTTCAAAAAGGCCACCAGGAAATCGATTCCTGTTAAACCTCTACATATAAATCATCAACAATGTCAATCAAATGTAACCCTTTTAACAAAGTTCAATAAACATACAACGATATGTTGTGAGCTAATGAGGTTAATAGCCAAAAGCAGCGGTAACTAGTTGTTTCAGTTATGATGAACTTTGAAAGTCAATTGGTATCGCACGGTTTAATACAATAAAATGGTCATCGATTACATAGATCGTAATGCCATGAAGAGAGAAAATTGTTGTGAATTATTTTTCGTAAATCTAACATTCTTCATTGATTTTTGGGCTAGTGAAGTTAAGAGCCAAAAGCAGCGGAAAATTGCGGAAAACTAGTTGTCACAGTTAGAGTCAACTGACATTTTAAAGTCACTGTGCTTGTGTCGTTATTGTGTTGTATATTATATATATGTTGATTTGTTTGTTTTCTTCTTTCCATCTATTCGATACTTTGTAGTGGATAATTTTTGATGATGATCGACAATTGTAGAACCGTGTTATTATCTATTCCCACAAGGGCAATCAATCACTGTCAATTCTTTATTTTCATAAAAAATTTGAATGAAATATTATAATTTGCACAGATTTGGTTACGCACGATTCATACAATAAAATGTTTATCGAGTATATAAATGACAATGTTAATGACGCTGATTTTTAATATTTGTTATTTTTTTCTATATAATGTATCTGTTGATGATATGAGCAAGTGAAGAGCCAAATACGAATAGAATGCTCATGAAAAAAAGTTGTTTCTCTAAAAAATATACTTAAACTTTAAAAGTCGCTGTGCTTGTGTATTTTTAATGTTTTTCTCCATTATTAAGCGATTTTTTCTTTACTTCTATCTATTCGTTTCCTTTCAGATGGTCAGTCTTTATCATGATTAACGGTTGTAGACACACTTTATTACCTATTCCCCTTTCACAAAAACAACACAACCAGGGAAATCGATTCCTGTTAATTCTTTATTTGATTATCATTTTTAGAACCACGCCATTTTCTATTCCCACGAGGGCAATCAAGTCCTGTAAATTTTTTATTTTTATGCACAATTCAATGGAATATCATACTTAGCACAACTTTGGTAACGCACGTTTAAATACATTGTAATGTTTATCGATTATACGAATGGCAATGTCAATGAAGCTCTAACTCATTTTTAAATATTGTTTTTCTCTATATAATGTATCCGTTGATGATAAGAGCAAGTGAAGTGATGAGCCAAATACAAAGAGAAAACTCGTGAAAACAAATTGTTTTTCTAATAAATATATTTACAATTAATGCCACTGTGCTAGTGTTTTGAATATGATTTCTCCATGATATAACGATTTGTTCTTCACTTCTATATATTCGTTTCCTTTCAGATGGTAGGTCTTTATCATGATTAACGATTGTAGACACATGTTATTACCAATTCCCCCTTTCACAAGAGCCACAGGGGAAATCGATTTCTGTTAATGCTTTATATTCATCATCAACAATGTCAATCATATGTTACACTTTTCACTTTTTTTGATCACGAATGACAAGTTCATAAACATACAACGATATGTTTTGAGCTGGTGAGGTTAATAGCCAAAAGCAGCGGAAAAGTTATGGAAAACTAGTTGTTTCAGTTATAATGATAAACGTTGAAAGTCAATTGATAACGCACGATTTAATACAATACAATGGACATCGATTACATAGATGGTATTGCCATGAAGAGAGGTGATTGTTGTGAAATGAATTTGTAAATCTAACATTCTTCATTGATGTTGTGAGCAAGTCAAGTTAAAAGCCAAAAGCAGCGGAAAGGTGGCGGAAAACTAGCTGTCACAGCTATAGAAAGCTGACATGTTAAGATAGATAGATAGATAGAAACTTAAAGTCAGCGTACTTGTGTTTTAACTGTTTTTTCTCTTCTATATGATGATTTTTTTTCTTTCCATATATTTGTTTCTTTGTAGCTGGTAAGTTTTGATCATGATCGACAATTGTAGAATCTTATCAATATCTATTCCCACCAGGGCAATCAATTACTGCAACTTCTTTATTTTCATACAAAATTGCAATGAAATATTATAATTAGCACAACTTTGGTAACAGACGATTTAATAAAAAAAATGGTCATTAACTATTCCCACAAGAGCAATCAATTACTGTAAATTCTATATTTTCATACAAAATTTGAATTATAACAACATTGGTAACGCGCGATGTATACAAGAAAATGGTCATCGATTACATATATTGTAATGCCATGAAGAGAGATGATTGTTGTGAAATAAGCTTGTTAATCTAACAATATGCATTGATGTTGTAAGCTAGTTAAGTTAAGGGCTTAAAGCAGCGGAAAAGTTGCGCAAATGTAGTTGTTACAGTTATAGTAAACTGACATTTTAAATTCACTGTGCTTGTATTTTTACTGTTTTTTCTCTTTTATATGATGATTTGTTTTTGTTTTCTTCTTTCCATGTATTCGTTCTTTGTAGTTGGTAAGTTTTGTTCATGATCGCCAATTGTAGAACCGTGTTATTATCTATTCCCACGAGGGCAATTTATTACTGTTGCTTCTTTATTTTCAAACCAAATTGCATTGAAATATTATAATTAGCACAACTTTGATACGCACGATGTATACAATAAAATGGTCATCGATTACATAGATTGTAAAGAAAGAGGATTTTGTGAAATGAATTTGTAAATCTAACATTCTTCATTGATGTCGTGAGCAAGTCAAGTTAAGAGCCAAAAGCAGCGGGAAAGTTGCGGAAAACTAGTTGTTACAGTTATAGTAAACTGACATTTAAAAGACACAGTGCTAGTGGTTTTACTGTTTTCTATAATTTATGATGATTTGTTGTTGTTTTTCTTACATGTATTCGTTTCTTTTTAGTTGGTAAGTTTCAATGATGAGGTCAATCAATTACTGTAAATTTTTTTTTCTCATAGTTACACGAATGAAATATTATAATTAGCACAACTTTGGTCACGCACGATTTAATACAATAGAATGTTTATCGAGTATATGAAAGGCAATGTTAATGAAGCTGGAACTTAATTTTTAATATTTTGTTAATCTATATAATTTACCCGTTTATGATATGAGCAAGTGAATTGATGAGCCAAATACAAAGAGAAAACTCATGAAGACAAGTTGTTTCTCTAATAAATATACTTACACTTTTAAGTCACAGTGCTTGTGTTTTGAATTTGTTTTTCTCCATTATATAACGATTTGTTCTTTACTTCTATCTATTCGTTTCTTTTCAGGACGTAAGTGTCTTATCATGATTAACGATTGTAGATACAAGTTCCTATTCCCCTTTCAGAAAGGCAACCAGGGAAATCGATTCCTGTTAAATTTCTATATATAAATCATCAACAATGTCAATCAAATATAACCCATTTAACAAAGTTCAATAAACATACAACGATACTTTTTGAGCTGGTAAGGTTTATAGCCAAAAGCAGCGGAAAAGCTATGGAAAACTAGTTGTTTCAGTCATGATAAACTTTGAAAGTCCATTGGTATCGCACGGTTCAATACAATAAAATGGTCATCGATTACATAGATCGTAATGACATGAAGAGAGATATTTGTTGTGAATTTTTTTTTTTGTAAATCTAACATTCTTCATTGATGTTGTGAGCTAGTGAAGTTAAGAGCCAAAAGCAGCGGAAAGTTGCGGAAAACTAGTTGTAACAGTTAGAATAAACTGACATTTTAAAGTAACTGTGCTTGTGTTGTTACTGTGGTCTACATTATATGATGATTTGTTCGTTTTCTTCTGTCCATCTATTCGATACTTTGTAGTGGGTAAGTTTTGATGATGATCGACAATTGTAGAACCGTGTTATTATCTATTCCCAAGAGGGCAATCAATCACTGTTAATTCTTTATTTCATAAAAAAAAATTGAATGAAATATTATAATTAGCACACTTTTGATAACGCACGATTTAATGCAATAAAACGATAATCGATTTCAACGATGGTAATGCCATAAAGAGAGACGATTGTTGTAAATGAATTTGTAAATCTAGCATTCCTTATTGATCTTGTGAGCTAGGGAAGTTAAGAGGCAAAAGCAGCGGTAAAGTTACCGAAAACTAGTTGTTACAGTTATAGTAAACTGACATTTTAAAGTCACCGTGCATGTTCTCTTAATATTTACTCTATTAAATGATGATTTGTTTGTTTTATTCTTTCCATTTATTCGTTTCTTTATAGCCGGTAAGTTTTGATCATGATTATCATTTAAAGAACCGTGCCATTTTCTATTCCCACGAGGGCAATCAAGCCCTGTAAACTCTTTATTTTTATGCACAATTCAATGGAATATCATACTTTGCACAACTTTGGTAATGCACGTTTAAATACATTGTAATGTTTATCGATTATACGAATGGCAATGTCAATGAAGCTGGAACTCATTTTTAAATATTGTTTTTCTCTATGTAAATATCCGTTGATGATAAGAGCAAGTGAAGCGATGAGCCAAATACAAAGAGAAAACTCGTGAAAACAAGTTGTTTCTCTAATATATATATTTACAATTAATGTCACTGTGTTAGTGTTTTTAATGATTTCTCCATGATATAACGATTGGTTCTTTACTTCTATATATTCGTTTCCTTTCAGATGGTAGGTCTTTATCATGATTAACGATTGTAGACACATGTTATTACCTATTCCTCCTTTCACAAAAGCCACAGGAGAAATCGATTTCTGTTAATTCTTTATATTCATCATCAACAATGTCAATCATATGTTACACTTTTCACTTTTTTGATCATGAATGACAAGTTCATAAACATTCGACGATATGTTGTCAGCTGGTGAGGATAATAGCCAAAAGCAGCGGAAAGTTACGGAAAACTGGTTGTTTCAGTTATGATAAACTTTGAAAGTCAATTGGGAACGCACGATTTAATACAATACAATGGACATCGATTACATAGATGGTATTGCCATGAAGAGAGGTGATTGTTGTGAAATGAATTTGTAAATCTAACATTCTTCATGGATGATTTGAGCAAGTCAAGTTAAGAGCCAACAGCAGCGGAAAAGTGACGGAAGCTAGTTGTCACAGATATAGTAAACTGACATGTAAAGTCAATGTACTTGTGTTTTAACTGTTTTTCTCTACTATATGATGATTTCTTTTCTTTCCATATGTTTGTTTCTTTGTAGCTGGTAAGTTTTGGTCAAAATTATCATTTGTAGAACCGTGCCATTTTATATTCCCACGAGGGCAATCAAGTCCTGTAAACTCTTTATTTTTATGCACAATTCAATGGAATATCATACTTAGCACAGCTTCGGTAACGCACGTTTAAATACATTGTAATGTTTATCGATTATACGAATGGCAATGTCAATGAAGCTGGAACTCATTTTTAAATATTGTTTTTCTCTATATAATGTATCCGTTGATGATAAGAGCAAGTGAAGTGATGAGCCAAATACAAAGAGAAAACTCATGAAAACAAGTTGTTTTTCTAATAAATATATTTACAATTAATACACTGTGTTTGTGTTTTTAATATGATTTCTCCATGATATAACGATTTGTTCTTTACTTCTATCTATTCGTTTCCTTTCAGATGGTAGGTCTTTATCATGTGTAACGATTGTAGACGCATGTTATTACCAATTCCCCCTTTCACAAAAGCCACAGGTGAAATCGATTCCTGTTAATTCTTTATATTCATCATCAATAATGTCAATCATATGTCAAACGTTTTACTTTTTTGATCACGAATGGCAAGTTCATTAACATACAACGATATGTTGTGAGCTGGTGAGGTTAAAAGCCAAAAGCAGCGGAAATGTTATTGAAAACTAATTGTTTCAGTAATGATAAACTTTGAAAGTCAATTGGTAACGCACGATTTAATACAATACTATGGACATCGATTACATAGATGGTAATGCCATGAAGAGAGGTGATTGTTGTGAAATGAATTTGTTAATCTAATATTCTTCATTGATGTTGTGAGCAAGTCAAGTTAAGAGCCAACAGCAGCGGAAAAGTGACGGAAAACTAGTTGTCACAGCTATAGTAAACTGACAAGTTAAAGTCAATGTACTTGTGTTTTAACTGTTTTTCTCTACTATATGATGATTTTTTTTTGTTTCTTTTTTTCCATATATTTGTTTCTTTGTAGCTGGTAAGTTTTGATCATGATCGACAATTGTTGAATCTTATCATTATCTATTCCCACGAGGGCAATCAATTACTGCAGCTTCTTTATTTTCATACAAAATTGCAATGAAATAATATAATTAGCACAACTTTGGTAACAGACGATTTATTAAAATAAAATGGTCATCGATTTCATATATCGTAATGCCATGAAAAGAGATGATTAATTAGAAACGAAATTGTAACTCTAAACATATTCATTTATTTTGTGAGCTAGTGTGGTAAAGGGCCAAAATCAGCGGAAAAGTTACGGAAAACTAGTTGTTGCAGTTACAGTAAACTGACATTTTAAAGTCACTGTGCTTGTATTTTTACTGGTTTCTGTATTAAATGATGATTTGTTTGTTTTCCTATTTCCATCTATTCAATTCTTTGTAGTGGGTAAGTTTTGATTATGATCGACAATTGTAGAACCGTGTTAATTATATATTCCCACGAAGGCAATCAAATACTGTAAATTCTTCATTTTCATTCACAATTTGAATAAAATATTATAATTAGCACACTTTTGATAACGCACGATTTAATGCAATAAAACGGTCATCGATTACAAAGATAGTAATGCAAAAAAGAGAGACGATTGTTGTAAAATGAATTTGTAAATCTAGCATTCTTCATTGATCTTGTAAGCTAGTGAAGTTAAGAGGCAAAAGCAGCGGTAAAGTTACCGAAAACTAGTTGTTACAGTTATAGTAAACTGTCATTTTAAAGTCACCGTGCTTGTGCTCTTAATATTTACTCTATTAAATGATGATTTGTTTCTTTTTTTTCCATATATTCGTTTCTTTATAGCCGGTAAGTTTTGATCATGATTATCATTTGTAGAACCGTGACATTTTCTATTCCCACGAGGGCAATCAAGTCCTGTAAATTCTTTATTTTTATGCACAATTTAATGGAATATCATACTTAGCACAACGTAAAGCACGTTTAAATACATTGACATGTTTATCGATTATACGAATGGCAATGTTAATGAAGCTGGAACTCATTTGTAAATATTGTTTTTCTCTATATAATGTATCCGTTAATGATAAGAGCAAGTGAAGCGATGAGCCAAATACAAAGAGAAAACTTAAGAAAACAAGTTGTTTCTCTAATATATATATTTACAATTAATGTCACTGTGCTTGTATTTTTAAAATGATTTCTCCATGATATAACGATTTGTTCTTTACTTCTATCTATTCGTGTCCTTTCAGATGGTAGGTCTTTATCATGATTAACGATTGTAGACACATGTTATTACCTATTCCCTCTTTCACAAAAACCACAGGGGAAATCGATTTCTGTTAATTCTTTATATTCATCATCAATAATGTCAATCATAAGTGACACTTTTTACTTTTTTGATCACGAATGACAAGTTCATAAACATTCGACGATATGTTGTCAGCTGGTGAGGTTAATAGCCCAAAGCAGCGGAAAAGTTACGGAAAACTAGTTGTTTCAGTTATGATAAACTTTGAAAGTCAATTGGGAACGCACGATTTAATACAATACAATGGACATCGATTACATAGACGGTATTGCCATGAAGAGAGGTGATTGTTGTGAAATGAATTTGTGAATGTAACATTCTTCATTGATGTTGTAAGCAAGTCAAGTAAAGAGCCAACAGCAGCGGAAAAGTGACGGAAGCTAGATGTCACAGCTATAGTAAACTGACATGTCAAAGTCAATGTACTTGTGTTTTAACTATTTTTCTCTACTATATGATGATTTTTTTTCTTTCCATATATTTGTTTCTTTACAGCTGGTAAGTTTTGATCATGATAATCAATTGGAGAACCGTGCCATTTTCCACTCCTACGAGGGCAATAAAGTCCTGTAGATTCTTTATTTTTATGCACAATTCAATGGAATATCATACTTAGCACAACTTTGGTACGCACGTTTAAATACATTAACACGTTTATCGATTATACGAATGGCAATGTCAATGAAGCTGGAACTCATTTTTAAATATTGTTTTTCTCTATATAATGTATCCGTTGATGATAAGAGCAAGTGAAGTGATGAGCCAAATACAAAGAGAAAACTCATGAAAACAAGTTTTTTCTCTAAGAAATATATTTACAATTAATGTCACTGTGCTAGTGTTTTGAAAATCATTTCTCCATGATATAACGATTTGTTCTTTACTTCATTCTATTCGTTTCCTTTCAGATGGTAGGTCTTTATCATGATTAACGATTGTATACACATGTTATTACCTATTCCCTCTTTCACAAAAGCCACAGGTGAAATCGATTTCTGTTAATTCTCTATATTCATCATCAACAATGTCAATCATATGTTACACTTTCACTTTTATTTATCACCAATGACAAGTTCATTAACATACAAGGATATGTTGTAAGCTGGTCAGGTTGATACCACAAATCAGCGGAAAAGTTATGGAAAACTGGTTGTTTCAGTTATGATAAACTTTAAAAGTCAATTGGTAACGCACGATTTAATACAATACAATGGACATCGATTACATAAATGGTAATGCCATGAAGAGAGTTGATTGTTGTGAAATGAATTTGTAAATCTAACATTCTTCATTGATGTTGTGAGCAAGTCAAGTTAAGGACCAACAGCAGCGGAAAAGTGACGGAAAAATAGTTGTCACAGCTATAGTAAACTGACATGTAAAAGTCAACTTATTTGTGTTTTAACTGTTTTTCTCTACTATATGATGCTTTTTTTCTTTCCATATATTTGTTTCTTTGTAGCTGGTAAGTTTTGATCATGATCGACAATTGTAGAATCTTATCATTATCTATTCCCACGAGGGCAATCAATTACTGCAATTTCTTTATTTTTATACAAAATTGCAATGAAATATTATAATTAGCACAACTTTGGTAACAGACGATTAAATTAAAGAAAATGGTAATTATCTATTCCCACAAGGGCATTCAATTACTGTAAATTCTATATTTTCATACAAAATTTGAATTATAATTATCACAACTTTGGTAACGCGCGATGTATACAAGAAAATGGTCATCGAATACATATATTGTAATGCCATGAAGAGAGATGATTGTTGTGAAATAAACCTCTTAATCTTACATTATGCATTGATGTTGTAAGCTAGTTAAGTCAAGGGCTTAAAGCAGCGGAAAAGTTGCGCAAATGTAGTTGTTACAGTTATAGTAAACTGACATTTTAAATTCACTGTGCTTGTATTTTTACTGTTTTTTTCTCTATTATATGATGATTTGTTTTTGTTTTCTTCTTTCCGTGTATTCGTTCTTTGTAGTTGGTAAGTTTTGTTCATGATCGACAATTGTAGAACCTTGTCATTTTCTATTCACACAAGGGCAATTCATTACTGTAACTTCTTTATTTTCAAACCAAATTGCATTGAAATATTATAATTAGCACAACTTTGATACGCACGATTTAATACAATAAAATGGTCATCGATTACATAGATTGTAATGCCATAAAGAGAGATGATTTTTGTTTGTGAAATAAATTTGTAAATCTAACATTCTTCATTGATGCTTTGAGCTAGTGAAGTTAAGAGCCAAAAGCAGCGGGAAAGTTGCGGAAAACTAGTTGTTACAGTTATAGTAAAGCGACATTTTAAAGTCACTGTGCTTGTGTTTTTACTGTTTTTCTATAATTTATGGTGATTTGTTGTTGTTTTTCTTACATGTATTCTTTTCTTTTTAGTGGGTAAGTTTCCATGATGAGGTCAATCAATTACTGTAAATTCTTTTTTTACTCATACTTACACGAATGATATATAATAATTAGCACAACTTTGTCCGCACGATTTAATACAATAAAATGTTTATCGAGTATATGAATGGCAATGTCAATGAAGCTGGAACTTAATTTTTAATATTTTTTTAATTTATATAATTTACCCGTTTATGATATGAGCAAGTGAATTGATGAGCCAAATACAAAGAGAAAGCTCGTGAAGACAAGTTGTCTCTCTAATAAATATACTTACCCTTTTAAGTCACAGTGCTTGTGTTTTGAATTTGTTTTTCTCCATTATATAACGATTTGTTCTTTACTTCTATCTATTCGTTTCTTTTCAGGAAGTAAGTGTCTTATCATGATTAAAGATTGTAGACACAAGTTCCTATTCTCCTTTCAAAAAGCCATCAGGGAAATCGATTCCTGTTAAATCTCTATATATAAATCATCAACAATGTCAATCAAATATAACCCTTTTAACAAAGTTCAATAAACATACAACGAAGCGTTGTGAGCTGGTGAGGTTTATAGCCAAAAGCAGCACAGGAGCTATGGAAAACTTGTTGTTTCAGTTATGATAAACTTTGAAAGTCAATTGGTATCGCACGATTCAATACAATAAAATGGTCATCGATTACATAGATCGTAATGCCATGAAGAGAGATATTTGTTGTGTGTTTTGTGTGTAAATCTAACATTCTTCATTGATGTTGTGAGCTAGTGAAGTTAAGAGCCAAAAACAGCGGAAAGTTGCGGAAAACTAGTTGTCACAGTTAGAGTCAACTGACCTTTTAAAGTAACTGTGCTTGTCTTGTTACTGTGTTCTATATTATATGATGATTTGTTTGTTTTCTTCTTTCCATCTGTTCGATACTTTGTAGTGGGTAAGTTTTGATGATGATCGACGATTGTAGAACCGTGTTATTATCTATTCCCACGAAGGCAATCAATCACTGTTAATTCTTTATTTCATAAAAAAATTGAATGAAATATTATAATTAGCACACTTTTGATAACGCACGATTTAATGCAATAAAACGGTCATCGATTACAAAGATGGTAATGCCATAACGAGAGACGATTGTTGTAAAATAAATTTGAAAATCTAGCATTTTTCATTGATCTTGTGATCTAGTGAAGTTAAGAGCCAAAAGCAGCGGTAAAGTTTCCGAAAACTAGTTGTTACAGTTATAGTAAACTGACATTTTTAAGTCACTGTGCTTGTGTTCTTAATATTTACTCTATTAAATGATGATTTGTTTGTTTTATTCTTTCCATTTATTCGTCTTTTATAGCCGGTAAGTTTTGATCATGATTATCATTTGTAGAACCGTGCCATTTTCTATTCCCACGAGGGCAATCAAGTCCTGTAAATTCTTTATTTTTATGCACAATTCAATGGAATATCATACTTAGCACAACTTTGGTAACGCTCGTTTAAATACATTAAAATGTTTATCGATTATACGAATGGCAATGTTAATGAAGCTGGAACTCATTTGTAAATATTGTTTGTTTCTCTATATAATGTATCCGTTGATGATAAGAGCAAGTGAAGTGATGAGCCAAGTACAAAGAGAAAACTCATGAAAACAAGTTTTTTCTCTAATATATATATTTACAATTAATGTCACTGTGCTAGTGTTTTTTTAATATCATTTCTCCATGATAAAACGATTTGTTCTTTACTTCTATCTATTCGTTTCCTTTCAGATGGTAGGTCTTTATCATGATTAACGATTGTAGACACATGTTATTACCTCTTCCCCCTTTCACAAAAGCCACAGGGGAAATCGATTTCTGTTAATTCTTTATATTCATCATCAACAATGTCAATCATATGTTACACTTTTTACTTTTTTGATCACGAATGACAAGTTAATAAACATTCAACGATATGTTGTGAGCTGGTGAGGTTAAAAGCCAAAAGCAGTGGAAATGTTATTGAAAACTAATTGTTTCAGTAATGATAAACTTTGAAAGTCAATTGGTAACGCACGATTTAATACAATACTATGGACATCGATTACATAGATGGTAATGCCATGAAGAGAGGTGATTGTTGTGAAATGAATTTGTAAATCTAACATTCTTCATTGATGTTGTGAGCAAGTCAAGTTAAGAGCCAACAGCAGCGGAAAAGTGACGGAAAACTAGTTGTCATAGCTATAGTAAACTGACTGGTTAAAGTCAATGTACTTGTGTTTTAACTGTTTTTCTCTACTATATGATGGTTTTTTTTTCTTTCCATATATTTGTTTCTTTGTAGCTGGTAAGTTTTGATCATGATCGACAATTGTAGAATCTTATCATTATCTATTCCCACCAGGGCAATCAATTACTGCAACTTCATTATTTTCATACCAAATTGCAATGAAATATTATAATTAGCACAACTTTGGTAACAGTCGATTTTATAAAATAAAATGGTCATCGTTTACATAGATCGTAATGTCAACGAAAAGGGATGATTAATTAGGAACGAAATTGTAACTCTTAAATTATTCATTTATTCTGTTAGCTAGTGTTGTTAAGGGCCAAAATCAGCGGAAAAGTTACGGAAAATTAGTTGTTGTCGTTACAGAAAACTGACATTTTAAAGTCACTGTGCTTGTGTTTTTACTGTTTTTTTCTCCATTATATGATGATTTGTTTTTGTTTTCTTCTTTCCATGTATTCGTTTTTTTGTAGTGGGTAAGTTTTGATTATGATCGCCGATTGTAGAACCATGTTATTATCTATTCCCACGAAGGCAATAAAAAAGTGTAAAGTCTTCATTTTCATACACAATTGGAATAACATATTATAATTAGCACACTTTGATAACGCACGATTTAATGCAATAAAACGGTCATCAATTACAAAGATGGTAATGCCATAAAGAGAGAAGATTGTTGTAAACTGAATTTGTAAATCTAGCATTCTTCATTGATCTTGTGAGCTAGTGAAGTAGAGAGCCAAAAGCAGCGGTAAAGTTACCGAAAACTAGTTATTACAGTTATAGTAAACTGACATTTTAAAGTCACTGTGCTTGTGCTTTTAATATTTACTCTATTTAATGATGATTTGTTTGTTTTCTTCTCTCCATTCATTCGTTTCTTTATAGCTGGTAAGTTTTTATCATGATTATCATTTGTAGAACCGTGCCATTTTATATTCCCACTAGGGCAATCAAGTCCTGTAAATTCTTTATTTTTATGCACAATCAATGGAATATCATACTTAGCACAACTTTCGTAACGCTCGTTTAAATACATTAACATGTTTATCGATTATACGAATGGCAATGTCAATGAAGCTGGAACTCATTTTTAAATATTGTTTTTTCTCTATATAATGTATCCGTTGTTGATAAGAGCAAGTGAAGTGATGAGCCAAATACAAAGAGAAAACTCAAGAAAACAAGTTGTTTTTCTAATAAATATATTTACAATTAATGTCACTGTGCTAGTGTTTTGAATATGATTTCTCCATGATATAACGATTTGTTCTTTACTTCTATCTATTCGTTTCCTTTCAGATGGTAGGTCTTTATCATGATTAACGATTGTAGACACATGTTATTACCTCTTCCCCCTTTCACAAAAGCCACAGGGAAAATCGATCTCTGTTAATTCTTTATATTCATCATCAACAATGTCAATCATATGTTAAACTTTCACTTTTTTTGATCACGAATGACAAGTTCATAAACATACAACGATATGTTGTGAGCTAGTGAGGTTAATAGCCAAAATCAGCGGAAAAGTTATGGAAAATTAGTGTTTCAGTTATGATAAACTTTGAAAGTCAATTGGTAACGCACGATTTCATACAATACTATGGACATCGATTATATCGGTGGTATTGCCATGAAGAGACGTGATTGTTGTGAAATGAATTTGTAAATCTAACATTCTTCATTGATGTTGTGAGCAAGTCAAATTAAGGACCAACAGCAGCGGAAAAGTGACGGAAAACTAGTTGTCACAGCTATAGTAAACTGACATGTTAAATTCAATGTACTTGTGTTTTAACTGTTTTTCTCTACTATATGATGGTTTTTTTCTTTCCATATATTTGTTTCTTTGTAGCTGGTAAGTTTTGATCATGATCGACAATTGTAGAATCTTATCATTATCTATTCCCACCAGGGCAATCAATTACTGCAACTTCTTTATTTTCATACCAAATTGCAATGAAATATTATAATTAGCACAACTTTGGTAACAGTCGATTTTATAAAATAAAATGGTCATCGTTTACATAGATCGTAATGTCAACGAAAAGAGATGATTAATTAGAAACGAAATTGTAACTCTAGAATTATTCATTTATTCTGTTAGCTAGTGTTGTTAAGGGCCAAAATAAGCGGAAAAGTTACGGAAAACTAGTTGTTGCAGTTACAGAAAACTGACATTTTAAAGTCACTGTGCTTGTGTTTTTACTGTTTTTTCTCTATAATATCATGACTTGTTTTTGTTTTCTTCTTTCCATGTATTCGTTTCTTTGTAGTGGGTAAGTTTTGATTATGATCGACAATTGTAGAACCGTGTTATTATCTATTCCAACGAAGGCAATAAAATAGTGTTAAGTCTTCATTTTCATTTACAATTTGAATGAAATATTATAATTAGCACACTTTGATAACGCACGATTTAATGCAATAAAACGGTCATCAATTACAAAGATGGTAATGCCATAAGGAGAGACGATTGTTGTAAAATGAATTTGAAAATCTAGCATTCTTAATTGATCTTGTGAGCTAGTGAAGTAGAGAGCCAAAAGCAGCGGTAAAGTTACCGAAAACTAGTTGTTACAGTTATAGTAAACTGACATTTTAAAGTCACTGTGCTTGTGTTCTTAATATTTATTCTATTAAATGATGATTTGTTTGTTTTCTTCTTTCCATTGATTCGTTTCTTTATAGCTGGTAAGTTTTGATCATGATTATCATTTGTAGAACCGTGCCATTTTCTATTCCCACGAGGGCAATCAAGTCCTGTAAATTCTTTATTTTTATGCACAATTCGATGGTAAATCATAATAAGCACAACTTTGGTAACGCTCGTTTAAATACATTGACATGTTTATAGATTATACGAATGGCAATGTCAATGAAGCTGGAACTCATTTCTAAATATTGTTTTTCTCAATATAATGTATCCGTTGTTGATAAGAGCAAGTGAAGTGATGAGCCAAGTACAAAGAGAAAACTCATGAAAACAAGTTGTTTCTCTAATAAATATATTTACAATTAGTGCCACTCTCCTAGTATTTTGAATATAATTTCTCCATGATATAACGATTTGTTCTTTACTTCTATCTATTCGTTTCCTTTCAGATGGTAGGTCTTTATCATGATTAACGATTGTAGACAGATGTTTTTACCAATTCCCCCTTTCACAAAAGCCACAGGGGAAATCGCCTTCTTTTAATTCTTTCTATTCATCATCAACAATGTCAATCATATGTTACACTTTTCACTTTTTTTTATCACGGATGACAAGTTTATAAACATACAACGATATGTTGTCAGCTGGTGAGGTTAACAGCCAAAAGCAGCGGAAAAGTTATTGAAAACTAGTTGTTTCAGTAATGATAAACTTTGAAAGTCAATTGGTAACGCACGATTTAATACAATACAATGGACATCGATTACATAGATGGTATTGCCATGAAGAGAGGTGATTGTTGTGAAATGAATTTGTAAATCTAACATTCTTCATTGATGTTGTGAGCAAGTCAAGTTAAGAGCCAACAGCAGCGGAAAAGTGACGGAAAATAGTTGTCACAGCTATAGTAAACTGACAAGTTAAAGTCAATGTACTTGTGTTTAAACTGTTTTCTCTACTATATGATGATTTTTTTATTTATTTATTTTTCTTTCCATATATTTGTTTCTTTGTAGCTGGTAAGTTTTGATCATGATCGACAGTTGTAGAATCTTATCATTATCTATTCCCACGAGGGCAATCAATTACTGCAACTTCTTATTTTCATACAAAATTGCCATTTATAAAATATTATAATTAGCACATCTTTGGTAACAGACGATTTAATATAATAAAATGGTCATCGATTACATAGATCGTAATGTCAAAATGAAAAGCGATGATTAATTAGAAAAGAAATTGTAACTCTAGAATTATTCATTTATTCTGTGAGCTAGTGTGGTAAAGGGCTAAAATCAGCGGAAAAGTTACGGAAAACTAGTTGTTGCAATTACAATAAACTGACATTTTAAAATCACTGTGCTTGTGTTTTTACTGGTTTTTCTCCATTATATGATGATTTGGTTTTTGTTTTCTTCTTTCCATGTATTCGTTTCTTTTTAGTGGGTAAGTTTTGATTATGATCGACAATTGTAGAACAGTGTCATCAACTATTCCCACGAGGGCAATCAATTACTGTAAACTATTTATTTTCATACAAAATTTCACTGAAATTATATACTCAGCACAACTATGGTAACGAACGTATAAACGCAAATAGTACATCACAATAGTCATCGATTACATAGATAGTTTTGCCATGAAGAGAGATGATTGTTGTTAAATGAATTTGTAAATTTAGCATTCTTCATTGATCTTGTGAGCTAGTGAAGTTAAGAGCCAAAAGCAGCGATAAAGTTACCGAAAACTAGTTGTAACAGTTATAGTAAACTGACATTTTAAAGTCACTGTGATTGTGTTCTTAATATTTACTCTATTAAATGATGATTTGTTTGTTTTATTCTTTCCATTCATTCGTTTCTTTATAGCTGGTAAGTTTTGATCATGATTATCATTTGTAGAACCGTGCCATTTTCTATTCCCACTAGGGCAATCAAGTCCTGTAAATTCTTTATTTTTATGCACAATTCAATGGAATATCATACTTATCACAACTTAGGTAACGCACGTTTAAATACATTGACATGTTTATCGATTATACGAAAGGCAATGTCAATGAAGCTGGAACTCATTTCTAAATATTGTTCTTCTCTATATAATGTATCCGTTGTTGATAAGAGCATGTGAAGTGATGAGCCAAGTACAAAGAGAAAACTCATGAAAACAAGTTGTTTCTCTAATAAATATATTTACAATTAATGTCACTGTGTTAGTGTTTTGAATATGATTTCTCCATGATATAACGATTTGTTCTTTACTTCTATCTATTCGTTTCCTTTCAGATGGTAGGTCTTTATCATGATTAACGATTGTAGACACATGTTATTACCTATTCCCCCTTTCACAAAAGCCACAGGGAAATCGATTTCTGTAATTCTTTATATTCATCATCAACAATGTCAATCATATGTTACACTTTTCACTTTTTTGATCACGAATGACAAGTTCATAAACATACAACGATATGTTGTGAGCTAGTGAGGTTATTCGCCAAAAGCAGCGGAAAAGTTATGGAAAACTAGTTGTTTCAGTTATGATAAACTTTGAAAGTCAATAGGTAACGCACGATTTAATACAATACTATGGACATCGATTACATATATGGTATTGCCATGAAGAGAGGTGATTGTTGTGAAATGAATTTGTAAATCAAACATTCTTAATTGATGTTGTGAGCAAGTCAAGTTAAGAGCCAACAGCAGCGGAAAAGTGACGGAAAACTAGTTGTCACAGCTATAGTAAACTGACATGTTAAAGTCAATGTACTTGTGTTTTAACTGTTTTTCTCTACTATATGATGATTTTTTCTTTCTTTTTTCTTTCTTTATATTTGTTTCTTTGTAGCTGGTAAGTTTTGATCATGATCGACAATTGTAGAATCTTATCATTATCTATTCCCACGAGAGCAATCAATTACTGCATCTTGGGACGTCGCTAGAGGGGGTGTGGGCGTGTCTCACCCCCCCCCCCTTCAATCTTGGTAAAAATGACGATAGTTGGAAAATTTGAGTGCGACAGTCGGAATTTTCGAATGTCGCTCTCTAATTTTACCGACTGTCGCATCTAATTTTTTCGACTGTCGCACTCTTATTTTCATATATTCTTGTAATTTGTGAGTGACAGAGTGACCTAAAATTTTCGGTCAAAGTTAACCTTTGATCAGTGATATTTACCACGTTTTCCTTGTCACATTGAGAAATTGTATCTCACGATCCTTATACTCCACCATACAAAACATCGTATGATTTAGAATACTCTAAAAAAAAACGCCTAATAGGTCTACTGTACAACGTTCGCCCGCTTCAATTCGGATAATTTATGTATTAATTTTGCTATTGGGTGGGTTGGCCCTGTTCGCTAGCTTCAAGAAGTTCAGGATATCTACATTTTCTCTATGGTATACAATTAAAACACTCAATGCTAATCTACGGAAGCTTAATAGTGCCATCAACATAAGAAAACCTTTGCCCCATAAGGTGACATTTTTCAGTAAATTGTTTAGATAACAAGATAAAATCTTATCAAAAATCAGAAATATGTTGGAATGCTCAGTTGCTTTAACTGGGCAATTGACCAATTTTCTGCAAAATGTTTAATTGACAATTTATCATATCTCGTCATTTGGACATTTTTCTGCAAAATGTTCAATTGTTCGCTTCATTCCATCTGATCAATTGAAAAAATTTTTGCAAAATGTTTAATTGACAACTTATCTTATCTTGTCCACTGGACTTTTTTTGGCAAAATGTTCAATTGTTCACTTCATTCTATTTTGTTCAACATGTTAGTGTGCATATCATATAGGCATGCATCGGTTTTTACATCGCATGCCAATAACACACAATCATTTGCCGTGTTATTACCCTTCAATTTTGGTTACAATTATTGGGGAAGTCGTTACAATAATAATGGTGATGATAATATCAGTTAAACCATTGAAAAACACATTGCAAATTATTTTTTTTTCAGTAGGTGCCGAAAAATTCTTATAATATTGCCCGAATTTTCACAACAAAATTTGGTTGAGGGGCTGCAGCCCCCGCCTCCTACGCCTATGACTATATTCAGTTGCTTACTTGCTTAACCAGAGTAATTAATAAGTTTGTGAAGTGAGGGCCAGTGGTACAAATATATCGAAAAAAGTTCGGAACAAAAGTGCAGTCGCGAAAGATGGTGTGTCTAACTGACACTGATCGCATCGTTGACGAGTAGTACAGGGGGGGGGGGGGGTACAAGGTCGAAATTTTCTGGCTCCAAAAACCATCCAGTTGGAATTTCAGCCACTGCATCCCCCCCCCCCTTTCAATCATCAGGCCTTAGCTACGTCCTTTACTGCAACTACTTTATTTTCATACAAAATTGCAATGAAATATTATAATTAGCACAACTTTGGTAACAGACGATTTAATAAAATAAAATGGTCATGGATTACAAAGATCGTAAAGTCAATGAAAAGAGATGATTAATTAGAAACGAAGTTGTAACTCTAAATTTATTCTTTTATTCTGTGAGCTGGTGTGGTGAAGGGCCAAAATCAGCGGAAAAGTTACGGAAAACTAGTTGTTGTCGTTACAGAAAACTGACATTTTAAAGTCACTGTGCTTGTGTTTTTACTGTTTTTTTCTCCATTATATGATGATTTGTTTGTTTTCCTATTTCCATCTATTCAATTCTTTGTAGTGGGTAAGTTTTGATTATGATCAACAATTGTAGAACCGTGTTATTATCTATTCTCACTAGGGCAATAAAATAGTGTAAATTCTTTATTTTCATTCACAATTTGAATGAAATATTATAATTAGCACACTTTTGATAACGCACGATTTAATGCAATAAAACGGTCATCGATTACAAAGATGGTAATGCGATAAAGAGAGACGATTGTTGTAAATATGAATTTGTAAATTTAGCCTTCTTCATCGATCCTGTGAGCTAGTGAACTTAAGAGCCAAAAGCAGTGGTAAAGTTACCGAAAACTAGTTGTTACAGTTATAGTAAACTGACATTTTAAAGTCACTGTGCTTGTGTTCTTAATATTAACTCTATTAAATGATGATTTGTTTGTTTTCTTCTTTCCATTTACTCGTTTCTTTATAGCCGGTAAGTTTGACATGATTATCATTTGTAGAACCGTGTCATTTTCTATTCCCACGAGGGCAATCAAGTCCTGTAAATTCTTTATTTGTATGCACAATCAATGGAATATCATACTTAGCACAACATAAAGCACGTTTAAATACATTGACATGTTTATCGATTATACGAAAACCAATGTCAATGAAGCCGGAACTCATTTTTGAATATTGTTTTTCTCAATATAATGTACCCGTTGATGATAAGAGCAAGTGAAGTGATGAGCCAATTACAACGAGAAAATTCATGAAAACAAATTGTTTCTCTAATAAATATATTTACAATTAATGCCACTGTGCTAGTATTTTTAATATGATTTCTCCATGATATAAAGATTTGTTCTTTACTTTGATCTATTCGTTTCCTTTCAGATGGTAGGTCTTTATCATGATTAACGATTGTAGACACATGTTATTACCTATTCCCCTTTCCACAAAAGCCACAGGGGAAATCGAATTCTTTTAATTCTTTATATTCATCATCAACAATGTCAATCATATGTTACACGTTTCAATTTTTTTGATCACGAATGACAAGTTCATAAACATACAACGATATATTGTGAGCTGGTGAGGTTAATAGCCAAAAGCAGCGGAAAAGTTATGGTTAACTTGTTGTCTCAGTTATAATGATAAACTTTAAAAGTTAATTGGTATTGCACGATTTAATACAATACAATGGACATCGATTACATAGACGGTATTGCCATGAAGAGAGGTGATTGTTGTGAAATGAATTTGTAAATCTAACATTCTTCATTGATGTTGTGAGCAAGTCAAGTTAAGAGCCAACAGCAGCGGAAAAGTGACGGAAAACTAGTTGTCACAGCTATAGTAATCTGACATGTTAAAGTCAATGTACTTGTGTATTAACTGTTTTTCTCTACTATATGATGATTTTTTTATTTTTTTATTTCCATATATTTGTCTCTTTGTAGCTGGTAAGTTTTGATCATGATCGACAATTGTAGAATCTTATCATTATCTTTTCCCACGAGGGCAATCAAGTACTGCAAATTCTTTATTTTCATACAAAATTGCAATGAAATATTATAGTTAGCACAACGTTGGTAGCGCACGATTTCATACAATAAAATGGTCATCGATTACTTCATTGATGTTGTGAGCTAGTGAAGTCAAGAGCCAAAAGTATCGGCAGAGTTACGGAAAACTATTTGTCACAGAACAAGTAAACTGACATTTTAAAGTCACTGTGCTTGTGTTTTAACTGTATTCTCTATTATATGATGATATGTTTTTTTTTCTTCTTCTATCCATCTATTTGTGTTTGTTTTTTTGTAGTTGGTAAGTTTTGATGATGATCGACAATTGTATAACCGTGATATTATCTATTCCCACAAGGGCAATCAATCACTGTAACATTTTATTTTCATACACAATTTGATAAAATATTATAATAAGCACAACTTTGGTAACGCACGATTAAAAACAATAAAATGGTTATCGAGTATATTAATGGCAATTTTAATGAGGCTTGAATTCTTATTTTTCTCTATATAATGTATCCGTTGATGATATGAGCAAGTGAAGTGACGAGCCAAATACAAAGTAAATGCTCATGAAAACAAGCTTTTTCTCTAATAATATTCTTACACTAAAAGTCGCTGTGCTTGTGTTTTGAATATGTTTGTCTCCATGATATAACGATTTGTTCTTTACTTCTATCTATTCGTTTCTTTTCAGGACGTAAGTCTTTATCATGATTAACGATTGTATACACATGTTATTACCTATTCCCGTTTCACGAAAGCTACAAAGGAAATCGATTCCTGTTTTTCCTTCTTTTAATTCATCATCAACAATGGAAATCATATGTTACACTTTTCACATTTAAGATCACGAATGACAAGTTCAATAAACATACAACGATATGTTGTGAGCTGGTGAGGTTAATAGCCAAAAGCAGCGGAAAAGTTATGGAAAACTAGTTGTTTCAGTAATAGTAAACTGACATGTTAAGGTCGCTGTGCTTGTGTTTTTAGTTTTTTTTTTCTTTATTAAATGATGATTGGTTGGTTGTTTCCCCCATTTATTCGTTTCTTTTATAGCCGGTAAACTTTTACCATGATCCTTATTTGTAGAACAATGTCATTTTTCATTCCCACGAGTGCAATCAAGGCCTGTAAATTCTAAATTTTTATACACAATTTAAATGAAATATTATAATTAGCCCAACTATGGTAACGCACATTTAAATACAATAATAATAACAATAATAATAAATACTACTTATAAAGCGCCTCCCAAAAATCTCGAAGCGCTGTACAGTGAAAAGAAAGTCAAAAACAGATAAACCAGGCTAGAAACCAAAAGATGCAAACTCAAAAAGATACGAAATACAATATACAGAAAAACAGCTAAGAGGATAAGACTATAGTAACCTACAAAAATAAATCAGGCTAAAAAGCAAACTAGTAACCATATAAAAAGAAGGAAATACTGTGACAGTTAAAAACAGCTAAAAAGGTAAGTTTTCAAATCTTTCTTAAAACGGTTAAGATGAGGTGCTTCACGAAGGTCGCAAAGCAAATTGTTCCAGACTTCGGGAGCTGCAGCGCTGAAACATCTGTCTCCGTAGAATCTAGTGTTGCACCTGCGAGGACGACAAAGGAGGGTTTCGGACGACGAGCGGAGACGACGTTGTGGTGAGTAGGAAGCGACGAGGTCCGTCAGATAACTAGGGGGCATACCGTGAATAGCTTTGAAGGCAAGAAGGGCAACTTTGTAACGAATGCGAAGATGGAGGGGCAGCCAGTGCAGATCACGGAGGATTGGAGTAATATGGTCGTGCTTCTTGGAACGTGTGACAAGACGGGCGGCCGAGTTCTGAATGAGCTGAAGTTTGGAAAGTTCAGTGGATGGAATGCCGTACAGGAGGCTGTTGCAGTAGTCCAAGCGGGACGTAATGAATGCATGGACGAGTCGTTCGGTAGATTTGTGGTCGAGGTATTTGGCGAGTTGTCCGATCTTGTATAATGCGAATGAAGCTGCGGAGGCGGTGTTCTTTACATGATGTTTCATGTTGAGGTTACAATCAACGATGACTCCGAGGCTCTTAGCTTTCAATACAGTGTCAACGAATGAATCATCAACTGCAATTTTAGGTGATGTTGGGCACTTCAGGAATTTCGAAGAGATATGCAGGACCTCTGTTTTAGAGTCATTGAACATTAATTTGTTCTGTATGCTCCAGGACTTAATGTCACGTATGCAGGACTCCAGACGAGATATCGAAATTTCACGGTTACCAGGACTTAAGGTAAGATACAGTTGGGTATCGTCGGCGTAGGACATATAATCTATACCATGAGCGGAGACGATGTCCCTAAGTGGAGCAACATACATGGCGAAAATGGATGGTCCCAGTACGGAGCCTTGTGGCACGCCGTCATTGAGGTTACGCGGGGTCGAGCGGGCTCCTCTTATATTTACAGAAAAACTGCGGCCCCTCAAATAGGATTCGAACCACTTCCGAGCTGTGGCAAGAATACCGTAGCGGTTCTGAAGACGTTCAAGTATGATGTCGTGATCGATTGTATCGAAGGCCGCAGAGAAATCCAATAAAACCAGCACAGCTTCTTGACAATGATCGACAGCTTCCAAGAGATCGTTCTGTATACGAAGCATAGCTGTCTCAGTGCTGTGGTGCTTACGGTACGCGGATTGTTTCGGAGCATGAAAACCCTCCCGTTGGAGGTAATCATTGATTTGGGCAGCGGCTGCTCGCTCTATAGTCTTAAAGATGAACTTCAGGTTCGAAATCGGACGGTAATTCTGTTGGTTGTTTTTATTCAAGTTTGTCTTCTTCACTTCTTCAGAATGGGAACAACTTGAGCAGATTTCAAAGATTCCGGAATAACTCCAGTTGAAAGTGAGTAATTGACGATGCTCGTAATGTGTGGAAGCAGAAGATCCAAACATGACTTTAGAACGTCCATAGGAATTGGGTCCAGAGAACAGGACGAAGAAGGCGATTTCATTATGAGTTTCCGAACTCTCTCATCGTCCACATGATCAAATGAAGTAAACGTGCTTTCACAATGAGCAGACACATTCACAGAAATATCCGGTGGCGTAAGGTTGTAAAGTTTGTCACGGAGATTGCGGACTTTGTCATTAAAGAACGCAGCAAATTCCTCAGCAAGTGATGCGTCCGAGACATGATCAGGTAAGGTATGAGAGCTAGATGGTTTGCACATGCGATCAATAAGCTGAAATAATTGCCGGTCACTGCAATTTTCGATTTGATCCCGATGATAATTTTGTTTGGCTACGTCGAGCAAATTACGATAAAGCTCACATTTCTCGAAGTACAACTGTCTGTCGATCATTGAGCCAGATTTCATCATTCTTCTTTCCAGCCTCCTTCTTTGCTGTTTAGCCTGTTGTAGCTCATCGCTATACCACGGTGCGTGCGGACGGAGGGTTATTGTGCGGTGCTTCAGAGGGGCATGTTCATCCAGAAGGTGACGAAGAACGGTATCGTAACGTTCCGCAAGATCAGAAATTGGCCCGGATGAAAGAGGCAGATCAGCAATGTCCCTCTTGAACTCAGAAATATCAATTGCTTTCAAATTACGTGAGTCCGTCTCGACCTCAACAGCAGACGGTCGAGTGATATTAAGAACGCATTTAACTGGAGAGTGATCAGAGGGCATTCCAGTGAGAACAGAGACCTGGGAGACAAGTGGTGTTGTTTTCCGTGAGATGATGAGGTCCAGCGTATGACCGTGACGGTGAGTACCGTTCGGTTCATCAACGTGTTGTTGGAATCCAGCTGAATCAAGCAACTCCAAGAAGAAGGCAGCATCCTGGTTTAAGGGATCATCCACATGGAAGTTAAAGTCACCAGTTATGACGATATAGCCGGGGTGTGTCGCGAGGGTCTCAAGTAGAGATGAAAATTCCTCGAAGAATAATTTACATGTCAGCTTGTTCTTTCGAGATGGTGGCGGGCGGTAAATAGTGAGAATTCTCACTGCAGATGTCCGGCTGGTGAAATTGCTGTCCATGTATTCGAATGAGCAGTAGTTATCAATTGTGTTAGCATTGACTTTGAATCCTTTATGAGATAAAAGACACACACCACCACCTTTCCTGTGCTGACGAGGACGATGTTGGATATTAAAATGAGGCAAGGCGTTTTGTAAGTCCGCTATGGTACGATCATCCCGTTGATCACCGTTCAGCCAGGATTCCGTTATCGTGAGAATATCAAACTTTTCCTCAATAATGAGATCAGTGATGGAGGATATCTTGGACTTCATCGAACCGGCGTTCCATGTGGCAAGCGACGCCTTTGGGCCAGTTTTGTTTACATCGCGTAGCGTTGGAGATAGTAAAATCCGAACAGAAGTAAGATTATAAAAAGACACACCACGAAAAGAATGTCTCCGCGTTGGGTCCCTTTGAGATAAAACTGTATGAATAGGGGATTTTCTGCCTTGCAGACCACCACGACATCCCCTCTTTGTCTTCCGAGCAATGTTTAATTCTTTCAGGCGGTCCCAATCGGTTGGTGTGAATGGCCGTCGATCAATCGGATTAGCCGAGCTATTCCTTAGATTCAATAGCACGTCTCTCGTGTAAGTCAGCCTTGCCATCATGACAAGTATCATGAACACAGCACATGCGCAGTGCACTAAACAACGTGTGTTAAAGGCATGCATGTAGGCTGTATGAGAATGCACAGTATAGGCTAAGTGATAGGCTCCGTTAACTATGTCCAATAAAAATGATAAAACGATGAAATCGAATTAAAACAAATCTACCAACCTAAAATGACTGACGGCTCTCAAAAAGTACACGAACAGTACTTACAATAAGATGTTAATAGTCCGAAACGGAGTGAAAGTCCAAAAGTGTGGAAAAACGAAAGGTATGAAACACTGAAATTGCTAGCGATATGCAGCCACGAGGGCGCACTTAACGTATATACAATAACATGTTTATCGATTATACGAATGGAAACATCAATGAAGCTGGAACTCATTTTTAAATATTGTTTTTCTCTATATAATATATCTGTTGATGATAAGAGCAAGCGAAGTGATGAGCCAAATACAAAGAGAAATCTCACGAAAAAAAAGTTGTTTCTTTCGTAAATATACTTACAATTAGAGTCACCGTGCGTGTGTTTTTAATATGATTTCACCATTATTTTATTATATTTTCTTCTTTCCATCTGCTCGATTCTTTGTAGAAGGTAAGTTTTGATGATGATTAACATTTGTTGAACCGTGTCATTATCTATTCACACGAGGGCAATCAAGTACTGTAAATTATTTATTTTCGTACACAATTTCAATGAAATATTATAATTAGCACAACTTTGGTAACGCACAATTTAATACAATATAATGCTCTTCGATTACATAGATTGTAATGTAATTGAATAGAAATAATTAATTTGAAACGAATTTTAACTCTAACATTATTCATTGATGTTGTGAGCTAATGAGGTTAAGAGCCAAAAGCAACGTAAAAGTTACCGAAACTAGTTGTTACAGTTATAATAAACTGACATTTCAAAGTCACTGTGCTTGCTTGTTTACTATTTTCTCTATTAAATGATGATTTGTTTTCCATTTATTCGTTTCTTTATAGCCGGTGAGTTTTGATCATGATGAACATTTGTAGAACCGTGTCATTATCTATTCACACGAGGGCAATCAATTACTGTAATTCATTTATTTTCATACACAATTTGAATTAAATATTATAATTAGCACAACTTTGGTAACGCACAATTTAATACAATATAATGGTCTTCGATTACATAGATTGTAATGTAATTGAATAGAAATAATTAATTTGAAACGAATTTTAACTCTAACATTATTCATTGATGTTGTGAGCTAATAAGGTTAAGAGCCGAAAGCAACGTAAAAGTTACCGAAACTAGTTGTTACAGTTATAATAAACTGACATTTCAAAGTCACTGTGCTTGCGTTTTTACTATTTTCTCTATTAAATGATGATTTGTTTTCCATTTATTCGTTTCTTTATAGCCGGTGAGTTTTGATCATGATTAACATTTGTAGAACCGTGTCATTATCTATTCACACGAGGGCAATCAATTACTGTAATTTATTTATTTTCATACACAATTTGAATTAAATATTATAATTAGCACAACTTTGGTAACACACAAGTTAATACAATAAAATGGTCTTCGATTACATAGATCGTAATGTCAGTAAATAGAGATAATTATTTTGAAGCAAATTTGTAACTTTAACATTATTCATTGATGTTGTGAGCTTGTGAGGTTAAGAGCAATAAGCAGCGGAAAATTTACCGAAAACTATTTGTTACAGTTATAGTAAACTGATATTTTAAAGTCACTGTGCTTGCTTGTTTACTATTTTCTCTATTAAATGATGATTTGTTTGTTTTCTTCTTTCCATTTATTCGTTTCTTTATAGCCGGTAAGTTTTGATCATGATAATCATTTGTAGAATCGTGTTATTTTCAATCCCAAGAGGGCAATCAAATTCCTGTGAATTCTTTATTTTTATTCACAATTTGAATGAAATATTATACTTAGCACAACTTTGGAAACGCACGTTTGAAAGCAGATAATACAATCAAATGGTCATCAATTACGTGATTGGTATTGTCATGAACAGAGATGATTGTTGTGAAATAAATTTGTAAATCTACCCTTCTGCATTGATGTTGTGAGCTAGTCAAGTTAAAAGCTAAAAGCAGCGTAAAAGTTACGGAAAACTAGTTGTCACAGCTATAGTAAACTGGCATTTCAAAGTCACTCTGCTTGTGTTTTTGCTAATTTTCTCTATTATATGATGATCTGTTTTTGTTTTTCTTTCCATATATTCGTTTCTTTGTAGCTGGTAAGTTTTGATGATGATCGAGAATTGAAGAACCGTGGTAATATCTATTCCCACGAGGGCAATCAATTACTGTAAATTCTTTATTTGTATACACAATTTAAATGAATCATTACAGTTAGCACAACTTAGGTAACGCACAAGTTAATACAATAAAATGGTCATCGATTACATAGATCGTAATGTCGATGAATAGAGATGACTAATTTGGACGAATTTGTCACTCTAAAATTATTAATTGATGCCGTGACATAGTGAGGTTAAGGGCAAATATCAGCGGAAACATTACGGAAAACAGGTTGTTGTAGTTACAGTAATCTGATATTTTTTAGTCACTGTGCTTATGTGTTTAATGTTATTTCTATTATATGATGATTTGTTTGTTTTCTTCTTTCCATCTATTCGATTATTTGTAGGAGGTAAGTTTTGATCATGATTAACATTTGTAGAACCGTGTCATAATTTATTCCAACGTGGGCAATCAAGTTCTGTAAATTCTTCATTTTCATACACAATTTGAATTTAATATTATAATTAGCACAACTTTGGTAACACACAAGTTAATACAATAAAATGGTCATCGATTACATAGATCGTAATGTCAGTAAATAGAGATAATTAATTTGAAGCGAATTTGCACCTCTAACAATATTCATTGATGTTGCGAGCTAGTTAGGTTAAGAAATAAAAGCAGCGGAAAATTTACCGAAAACTATTTGTTACAGTTAAAGTAAAATGACATTTTAAAGTCACTGTGCTTGTGTTCTTAATATTTACTCTATTAAATGATGATTTGTTTGTTTTCTTCTTTCCATTCATTCGTTTCTTTATAGCCGGTAAGTTTTGATCATGGAGTGTTAGGTCAGTGGTTAACGCCGGTTCCTTTCAATCATAAGGTCCCCGGGACGAGTCACTCCCAGATTAATGTATGTCGTCCAGTTACAGAGTTGTTGACAGTTGACAGTTCATAATTATGGACGTTAAATATGAATGTAAGAGACTGACTTCGGTCAGCTTGCGGCTTTGATAAGCCTATGAGGCTTCTTCGCGAGTTCCTGCTTGCAGGAGGATCTAGTATACATACATACATACATACACACATACACACATACATACATACACGCATACACGCATACATACACGCATACATACATGATTATCATTTGTAGAACCGTGGTATTTTCTATTCCCATGAGGGAAATCAATTTCCTGTAAATTCTTTACTTTATACACAATTTGAATGAAATATTATAAATTAGCACAACTTTGGTAACGCACGATCTAATACAATAACCTGGTCATCGATTACATAGATTGTAATGCCATGAAGAGAGATGATTGTTGTGAAATGAATTTCTAAAGCTAACATTATTCATTGATGATGTGAGCTAGCTAGGTTAAGGACCAAAAGCAGCGGAAGAGTTGCGGAAAACTAGTTGTTACAGTTATAGTAAACTGACATTTTAAAGTCAATGTGCTTGTGTTCATTTCTATTATACGATGATTTGTTTGTTTTTTCTTTCCATGTATTCGATTCTTTGTAAGGGGAAAGTTTTGATCATGATTAACATTTGTAGAACCGTGTCATGATCTATTCCCACAAGGGCAATCAATTACTGTAACTTCTTTATTTTCACACAAAATTGCAATGAAATATAGAAATTAGCAAAACTTTTTTAACGCACGATTTAATACAATAAAATGGTCATTGATTACATAGATTGTAATGCCATGAAGAGAGATGATTGTTGTGAAATGAATTTTTACATCAAACATTCTTCATTGATGTTGTGAGCCAGTCAAGTTTACACAGAAGTAGCGAAAAAAGTTACGGAAAACTATTTGTCACAGCTATAGTAAACTGACATTTTAAAGACACCGTGTTTGTGTTTTTTTCTGTTTTCTATATTATATGAGGATTTGTTTGTTTTCTTCTTTCCATCGATTCGATTCTTTGTAGAAGGTAAGTTTTTTTCAAGATTAACATTTGTAGAACCGTGTCATAATCTATTCACTCGAGGGTAATCAGTTACTGTAAATTATTTATTTTCATACACAATTTGAACTAAATATTATAATTAGCACAACTTTGGTAAGACAAGTTAATACAATAAAATAATCATCGATTACATAGATCGTAATATGAATGAATAGAGATAATTAATTTGAAGCGAATTTGTAACTCTAACATTATTCATTGATGTTGTGAGCTTGTGAGGTTAAGAGATAAAAGCAGCGGAAAATTTACCGAAAGCTATTTGTTACAGTTATAGTAAACTGATATTTTAAAGTCACTGTGCTTGCGTGTTTACTATTTTTTCTATAAAATGATGATTTGTTTGTTTTCTTCTTTCCATTCATTCGTTTCTTTATAGCCGGTAAGTTTTCATCATGATTATCATTTGTAGAATCGTGTTATTTTCTATTCCCAAGAGGGCAATCAAATTCCTGTAAATTCATTATTTTATACACAATTAGAATGAAATATTATACTTAGCACATCTTTGGAAACGCACGTTTAAAAGCAGATAATACAATCAAATGGTCATCAATTACATAAATGGTATTGTCATGAACAGTGATGATTGTTCTGAAATAAATTTGTAAATCTACGCTTCTTCATTGATGTTTTAAGCTAGTCAAGTTAAAAGCTAAAAGCAGCGCAAAAGTTACGGAAAACTAGTTGTCACAGCTATAGTTAACTGACATGTTAAAGTCACTCTGCTTGTGTTTTTACTGTTTTTTTCTCTATTATATCATGACTTGTTTTTGTTTTCTTCTTTCCATGTATTCGTTCTTTGTAGTGGGTAAGTTTTGATTATGATCGCCAATTGTAGAACCGTGTTATTATCTATTCCCATGAAGGCAATAAAATAGTGTTAAGTCTTTATTTCATTCACAATTTGAATGAAATATTATAATTAGCACACCTTTGATAACGCACGATTTAATGCAACAAAACGGTCATCGATTACAAAGATGGTAATGCCATAAAGAGAGACGATTGTTGTAAAATGAATTTGTAAATATAGCATTCTTCATTGATCTCGTGAGCTAGTGAAGTTAAGAGCCAAAAGCAGCGGTAAAGTTGCTGAAAACTAGTTGTTACAGTTATAGTTAACTGACATTTTAAAGTCACTATGCTTGTGTTCTTAATATTTACTCTATTAAATGATGATTTGTTTGTTTTCTTCTTTCCATTTATTCGTTTCTTTATAGCCGGTAAGTTTTCATCATGATTATCATTTGTAGAATCGTGTTATTTTCTATTCCCACGAGGGCAATCAGTTGCTGTAAATTTTTTATTTTCATACACAATTTGAGATATATATTATAATTAGCACAACTTTGATAACACACAAGTTAATACAATAAAATGGTCATCGATTACATAGATCGTAATGTCAGTAAATAGAGATAATTAATTTGAAGCGAATTTGCAACTCTAACAATATTCATTGATGTTGCGAGCTAGTTAGGTTAAGAAATAAAAGCAGCGGAAAATTTACTGAAAACTATTTGTTACAGTTATAGTAAAATGACATGTTAAAGTCAATGTGCTTGCGTGTTTACTATTTTCTCTGTAAAATGATGATTTGTTTGTTTTCTTCTTTCCATTTATTCGTTTCTTTATAGCCGGTAAGTTTTGATCATGATTATTATTTGCAGAACCGTGATATTTTCTATTCCCATGAGGGTAATCAAATTCCTGTAAATTCTTTACTTTATACACAATTTGAATGAAATATTATAAATTAGCACAACTTTGGAACGCACGATTTAATACAATAACCTGGTCACGATTACATAGATTGTAATGCCATGAAGAGAGATGATTGTTGTGAAATGAATTTCTAAAGCTAACATTATTCATTGATGATGTGAGCTAGCTAGGTTAAGGACCAAAAGCAGCGGAAGAGTTTCGGATAAACTAGTTGTTACAGTGATAGTAAACTGACATTTTAAAGTCAACGTGCTTGTGTTTATACTGTTTATTTCTATTATATGATGATTTGTTTGTGTTTTCTTTCCATGTATTCGATTCTTTGTAAGGGGAAAGTTTTGATCATGATTAACATTTGTAGAACCGTGTCATGATCTATTCCCACAAGGGCAATCAATTACTGTAACTTCTTTATTTTCACACAAAATTGCAATGAAATATAGAAATTAGCAAAACTTTTTTAACGCACGATTTAATACAATAAAATGGTCATCGATTACATAGATTGTAATGCCATGAAGAGAGATGATTGTTGTGAAATGAATTTTTACATCAAACATTCTTCATTGATGTTGTGAGCCAGTCAAGTTTACACAGAAGTAGCGAAAAAAGTTACGGAAAACTATTTGTCACAGCTATAGTAAACTGACATTTTAAAGACACCGTGTTTGTTTTTTTTTCTGTTTTCTATATTATATGAGGATTTGTTTGTTTTCTTCTTTCCATCTATTCGATTCTTTGTAGGAGGTAAGTTTTTATCAAGATTAACATTTGTAGAACCGTGTCATTATCTATTCACTCGAGGGCAATCAGTTACTGTAAATTATTTATTTTCATACACAATTTGAACTAAATATTATAATTAGCACAACTTTGGTTAGACACAAGTTAATACAATAAAATGGTCTTCGATTACATAGATCGTAATGTCAATGAATAGAGATAAGTAATTTGAAGCGAATGTGTAACTTTAACATTATTCATTAATGTTGTGAGCTCGTGAGGTTAAGAGATAAAAGCAGCGGAAAATTTACCGAAAATTATTTGTTACAGATATAGTAAACTGATATTTTAAAGTCACTGTGCTTGCGTGTTTACTATTTTCTCTATAAAATGATGATTTGTTTGTTTTCTTCTATCCATTTATTCGTTTCTTTATAGCCGGTAAGTTTTCATCATGATTATCATTTGTAGAATCGTGTTATTTCCTATTCCCAAGAGGGCAATCAAATTCCTGTAAATTCTTTATTTTATACACAATTTGAATGAAATATTATACTTAGCACATCTTTGGAAACGCACGTTTAAAAGCAGATAATACAATCAAATGGTCATCAATTACATAAATGGTATTGTCATGAACAGTGATGATTGTTGTGAAATAAATTTGTAAATCTACCCTTCTTCATTTATGTTGTAAGCTAGTCAAGTTAAGAGCTAGAAGCAGCGCAAAAGTTACGGAAAACTAGTTGTCACAGCTATAGTTAACTGACATGTTAAAGTCACTCTGCTTGTGTTTTTACTGTTATTTCTCTATTATATCATGACTTGTTTTTGTTTTCTTCTCTCCATGTATTCGTTTCTTTGTAGTGGGTAAGTTTTGATTATGATCGCCAATTGTAGAACCGTGTTATTATATATTCCCACGAAGGCAATAAAAAAGTGTAAAGTCTTTATTTCATTCACGATTTGAATGAAATATTATAATTAGTACACTTTTGATAACGCACGATTTAATGCAATAAAACGGTCATCGATTACAAAGATGGTAATGCCATAAAAAGAGACGATTGTTGTAAAATGAATTTGTAAATATAGCATTCTTCATTGATCTCGTGAGCTAGTGAAGTTAAGAGCTAAAAGCAGCGGTAAAGTTGCCGAAAACTAGTTGTTACGGTTAAAGTTAACTGACATTTTAATGTCACTGTGCTTGTGTTCTTAATATTTACTCTATTAAATGATGATTTGTTTGTTTTCTTTATTCCATTTATTCGTTTCTTTATAGCCGGTAAGTTTTGATCATGATTATCATTTGTAGAACCGTGCCATTTTCTATTCCCACGAGGGCAATCAAGTCCTGTAAACTCTTTATTTTTATGCACAATTCAATGGAATATCATACTTAGCACAACTTTGGTAACGCACGTTTAAATACATTGACATGTTTTTCGATTATACGAATGGCAATTTCACTGAAGCTGGAACTCATTTTTAAATATTGTTTTTCTCTATATAATGTATCCATTGATGATAAGAGCAAGTGAAGTGATGAGCCAAATACAAAGAGAAAAGTCATGAAAACAAGTTGTTTCTCTAATATATATATTTACAATTAATGTCACTGTGCTAGTGTTTTTAATATGATTTCTCCATGATATAAAGATTTGTTCTTTACTTCATTATATTCGTTTCCTTTCAGATGGTAGGTCTTTATCATGATTAACGATTGTAGTCACATGTTATTACCTCTTCCCCCTTTCACAAAAGCCACAGGGGAAATCGATTTCTGTTAATTCTTTATATTCATCATCAACAATGTCAATCATATGTTACACTTTTCACTTTTTTGATCACGAATGACAAGTTCATCAACATTCAACGATATGTTGTGAGCTGGTGAGGTTAATAGCCAAAAGCAGCGGAAAAGTTATGGAAAACTAATCGTTTCAGTGATGATAAACTTTGAAAGTCAATTGGTAACGCGCGATTTAATACAATACAATGGACATTGATTACATAGATGGTATTGCCATGAAGAGAGGTGATTGTTGTGAAATGAATTTGTAAATCAAACATTCTTCATTAATGTTGTGAGCAAGTCAAGTTAAGAGCCAACAGTATCGGAAAAGTAACGGAAAACTAGTTGTCACAGCAATATTAAACTGACATGTGAAAGTCACTGTACTTATGTTTGAACTGTTTTTCTCTACTATATGGTGTGTTTTTTTTTCTTTCTTTTTGTTCTTACCATATATTTGTTTCTTTGAAGCTGGTAAGTTTTGATCATGATTGACAATTGTAGAACCTTATCATTATCTATTCCCACGAGGGCAATCAATTGCTGCAACTTCTTTATTTTCATAGAAAATTGCAATGAAATATTATAATTAGTACAACTTTGGTAAGAGACGATTTAATAAAATAAAATGGTCATCGATTACATAGATCGTTATGCCATGAAAAGAGATGATTAATTAGAAACGAAATTGTAACTCTAAAACTATTCATTTAATCTGTGAGCTAGTGTGGTAAAGGGCCAAATCAGCGGAAAAGTTACTTAAAACTAGTTGTTGCAGTTACAGAAAACTGACATTTTAAAGTCACTGTGCTTGTGTTTTTACTGTTTTTTCTCCATTATATGATGATTTGTTTGTTTCCTATTTCCATCTATTCAATTCTTTGTAGTGGGTAAGTTTTGATTATGATCAACAATTGTAGAACCGTGTTATTATCTATTCCCAAGAGGGCTATCAAATACTGTAAATTCTTCATTTTCATTTACAGTTTGAATGAAATATTATAATTAGCACACTTTTGATAACGCACGATTTAATGCAATAAAACGGTCATCGATTACAAAAATGGTAATGCCAAAAAAAGAGAGACGATAGTTGTAAAATGAATTTGTAAATCTAACATTCTTCATTGATCTTGTGAGCTAGTGAACTTAAGAGCCAAAAGCAGTGGTAAAGTAACCGAAAACTAGTTGTTACAGTTATAGTAAACTGACATTTTAAAGTCACCGTGCTTGTGCTCTTAATATTTACTCTATTAAATGATGATTTGTTTGTTTAATTCTTTCCATTTATTCGTTTCTTTATAGCCGGTAAGTTTTGATCATGATTATCATTTTGAAGAACCGTGCCATTTTCTATTCCCACGAGGGCAATCAAGTCCTGTAAACTCTTTATTTTTATGCACAAATCAGTGAAATATAATACTTAGCACAACTTTTGTAACGCACGTTTAAATACATTAAAATGTATATCGATTATACGAATGGCAATTTCAATGAAGCTGGAACTCATTTTTAAATATTTTTTTTCTCTATATAATGTATCCGTTGATGATAAGAGCAAGTGAAGTGATGAGCCAAATACAAAGAGAAAACTCATGAAAACAAGTTGTTTCTCTTATGTATATATGTACAATTAATGTCACTGTGCTAGTATTTTTAATATGATTTCTCCATGATATAACGATTTGTTCTTTACTTCTATATATTCGTTTCCTTTCAGATGGTAGGTCTTTATCATGATTAACGATTGTAGACACATGTCATTACCTAGTCCCCTTTTCACAAAAGCCACAGGGGAAATCGATTTCTGTTAATTCTTTATATTCATCATCAACAATGTCAATCATAAGTTACACTTTTCACTCTTTTGATCACGAATGACAAGTTCATAAACATTCAACGATATGTTGTGAACTGGTGAGGTTAATAGCCAAAGGCAGCGGAAAAGTTATGGAAAACTAGTTGTTTCAGTTATGATAAACTTTGAAAGTCAATTGGTAACGCGCGATTTAATACAATACAATGGACATCGATTACATAGATGGTATTGCCATGAAGAGAGGTGATTGTTGTGAAATGAATTTGTAAATCTAACATTCTTCATTGATGTTGTGAGCAAGTCAAGTTCAGAGTCAACAGCAGCGGAAAAGTAACGGAAATCTAGTTGTCACAGCTATATTAAACTGACAAGTTAAAGTCAATGTACTTGTGTTTTAACTGTTTTTCTCTACTATATGATGATTTTTTGTCTTTCAATATATTTGTTTCTTTGTAGCTGGTAAGTTTTGATCATGATTATCATTTGTAGAACCGTGCCATTTTCTATTCCTACGAGGGCAATCAAGTCCTGTAAATTCTTTATTTTTATGCACAATTCAATGGAATATCATACTTAGCACAACTTTGGTAACGCATGTTTAAATACATTGACATGTTTATCGATTATACGAATGGCAATTTCACTGAAGCTTGAACTCATTTTTAAATATTGTTTTTTCTCTATATAATGTATCCGTTGATGATAAGAGCAAGTGAAGTGATGAGCCAAATACAAAGAGAAAACTCATGAAAACAAGTTGTTTCTCTAATAAATATATTTACAATTAGTGCCACTCTCCTTTTATTTTTAATATGATTTCTCCATGATATAACGATTTGTTCTTTACTTCTATCTATTCGTTTCCTTTCAGATGGTAGGTCTTTGTCATGATTAACGATTGTAGACACATGTCATTTCCTATTCCCCCTTTCACAAAAGCCACAGGTGAAATCGATTCCTTTTAATTCTGTATATTCATCATCAACAATGTCAATCATATGTTACACTTTTCACTTTTTTTGATCACGAATGACAAGTTCATAAACATTCAACGATATGTTGTGAGCTGGTGAGGTTAATAGCCAAAAGCAGCGGAACAGTTTTGGAAAACTAGTTGTTTCAGTTATGATAAACTTTGAAAGTCAATGGGTAACGCACGATTTAATACAATACAATGGACATCGATTAGATAGATGGTACTGCCATGAAGAGAGGTGATTGTTGTGAAATGAATTTGTAAATCTAAGATTCTTCATTGATGTTGTGAGTAAGTCAAGTTAAAATCCAACAGCAGCGGAAAAGTACAGCTACAGGAAGCTGACATGTTAAAGTCAGCGTACTTGTATTTTAACTGTTTTCTCTATTTTATGATGATTTTTTTCCTTTCCATATATTTGTTTCATTGTAGCTGGTAAGTTTTGATCATGATCGACAATTGTAGAATGTTATCATTATCTATTCCCACGAGGGCGATCAATTACTGCAAATTCTTTATTTTCATACAAAATTGCCATGAAATATTATAATTAGCACAACTTTGGTAACAGACGATTTAATAAAAAATGGTCATTATCTATTCCCACAAGGGCAATCAATTACTGTAAATTCTATATTTTCATACAAAATTTGAATTATAAATATCACAACTTTGGTAACGCGCAATGTATACAAAAACAAATGGTCATCGATTACATATATTGTAATGCCATGAAGAGAGATGATTGTTGTGAAATAAGCTTGTTAATCTAACATTATGCATTGGTGTTGTAAGCTAGTTAAGTTAAGGGCTAAAAGCAGCGGAAAAGTTGCGCAAATGTTGTTGTTACAGTTATAGTAAACTGACATTTTAAAGTCACTGTGCTTGTATTTTTACTGTTTTTTTCTCAATTATATGATAATTTGTTTTTGTTTTCTTCTTTCCATGTATTCGTTTCTTTGTAGTTGGTAAGTTTTCTTCATGATCGACAATTGTAGAACCGTGTTATTATCTATTCCCACGAGGGCAATCAATTACTGTAACTTCTTTATTTTCACACAAAATTGCAATGAAATATAGAAATTAGCAAAACTTTTTTAACGCACGATTTAATACAATAAAATGGTCATCGATTACATAGATTGTAATGCCATAAAGAGAGATGATTTTTGTGAAATTAATTTGTAAAACTAACATTCTTCATTGATGTTGTGAGCTAGTGAAGTTAAGAGCCAAAAGCAGCGGAAAAGTTGCGGAAAACTAGTTGTTACAGTTATAGTAAAGCGACATTTTAAAGTCACGGTGCTTGTGTTTTTACTGTTTTTCTATAATTTATGATGATTTGTTGTTGTTTTTCTTACATGTATTCGTTTCTTTTTAGTGGGTAAGTTTTGATGATGAGGTCAATCAATTACTGTAAATTCGTTTTTTCTGATAGTTACACGAATGAAATATTATAATGAACACAACTTTGGTCACGCACGATTTAATACAATAAAATGTTTATCGAGTATATGAATGGCAATGTTAATGAAGCTGGAACTTAATTTTTAACATTTTGTTAATCTATATAATTTATCCGTTTATGATATGAGCAAGTGAATTGATGAGCCAAATACAAAGAGAAAGCTCATGAAGGCAAGTTGTCTCTCTAATAAATATACTTACCCTTTTAAGCCACAGTGCTTGTGTTTTTGATTTGTTTTTCTCCATTTTATAACGATTTGTTCTTTACTTCTATCTATTCGTTTCTTTTCAGGATGTAAGTGTCTTATCATGATTAACGATTGTATACACAAGTTCCTTCTCCCCTTTCAAAAAAGCCACCAGGGAAATTGATTCCTGTTAAATCTCTATATATAAATCATCAACAATGTCGATCAAATATAACCCTTTTAAGAAAGTACAATAAACATACAACGATACGTTGTGAGCTGGTGAGGTTTATAGCCAAAAGCAGCGGAAAAGCTATGGAAAACTAGTTGTTTCAGTTATGATAAACTTTGAAAGTCAATTGGTATCGCACGGTTCAATACAATAAAATGGACATCAATTACAAAGATCGTAATGCCATGAAGAGAGACATTTGTTGTGATTTTTTTTATGTGTAAATCTAACATTCTTCATTGATGTTGTAAGCTAGTGAAGTTAAGAGCCAAAAGCAGCGGAAAGTTGCGGAAAACTTGTTGTCACAGTTAGAGTCAAATGACATTTTAAAGTCACTGTGCTTGTCTTGTTACTGTGTTCTATATTATATGATGATTTGTTTGTTTTCTTCTTTCCATCTATGCGATACTTTGTAGTGGGTAAGTTTTTATGATGATCGACAATTGTAGAACCGTGTTATTATCTATTCCCACGAGGGCAATCAATCACTGTTAATTCATTATTTCATGAAAAAAATTGAATGAAATATTATAATTAGCACACTTTTGATAACGCACGATTTTATGCAATAAAATTGTCATCGATTACAAAAATGGTAATGTCATAAAGAGAGACGATTGTTGTAAAATGAATTTGTAAATATAGCATTCTTCATTGATCTTGTGAGCTAGTGAACTTAAGAGCCAAAAGCAGCGGTAAAGTTACCGAAAACTAAATGTTACAATTATAGTAAACTGACATTTTAAAGCACAATGTGCTTTTGTTCTTAATATTTACTCTATTAAATGATGATTTGTTTGTTTTATTCTTTCCATTAATTCGTTTCTTTACAGCCGGTAAGTTTTGATCATGATTATCATTTGTAGAACCGTGCCATTTTCTATTCCCACGAGGGCAATCAAGTTCTGTAATTTTTTTTATTTTTATGCACAATTCAATGGAATATCATACTGATCACATCTTTGGTTACGCACGTTTAAATACATTAAAATGTTTATCGATTATACAAATGGCAATGTCAATGAAGCTGGAACTCATTTTTAAATATTTTTTTTCTCTATATAATGTATCCGTTAATGATAAGAGCAAGTGAAGTGATGAGCCAAATACAAAGAGAAAACTCGTGAAAACAAGTTGTTTCTCTAATATATATATTTACAATTGATGTCACTGTGCTAGTATTTTTAATATGATTTCTCCATGATATAACGATTTGTTCTTTACTTCTATCTATTCGTTTCCTTTTAGATGGTAGGTCTTTATCATGATTAACGATTGTAGACACATGTTATTACCTATTCCCCCTTTCACAAAAGCCACAGGGGAAATCGATTTCTGTTAATTCTTTATATTCATCATCAACAATGTCAATCATATGTTACACTTTTCACTATTTTGATCACGAATGACAATTTATAAACATTCAACGATATGTTGTGAGCTGGTGAGGTTAATAGCCAAAAGCAGCGGAACAGTTTTGGAAAACTAGTTGTTTCAGTTACAATAAACTTTGAAAGTCAATTGGTAACGCACGAATTAATACAATACAATGGACATCGATTACATAGATGGTATTGCCATGAAGAGAGGTGATTGTTGTGAAATTTGTGAATTTGTAAATCAAACATTCTTCATTGATGCTTTGAGCAAGTCAAGTTAAGAGCCAACAGCAGCGGAAAAGTGACGGAAATCTAATTGTCACAGCTATAGGAAAGTGACATGTTAAAGTCAATGTACTTGTGTTTTCACTGTTTTCCTCTACTATATGATGATTTTTTTCTTCTTTTTTTCTTTCCATATTCTGTTTCTTTGTAGCTGGTAAGTTTTGATCATGATCGACAATTGTAGAATCGTACCATTATCTATTCCCAAGAAGGCTATCAATTGCTGCACCTTCTTCATTTTCATACAAAATTGCCATGAAATATTATAATTAGCACAACTTTGTTAACAGACGATTTAATAAAATAAAATGGTCATGGATTACATAGATTGTAATGTCAATGAAAAGAGATGATTACTTAGAAACGAAATTGTAACTTTAAAATTATTCATTTATTCTGTGAGCTATTGGGTTAAGGGCCAAAATCAGCGGAAAAGTTACGGAAAACTAGTAATTGCAGTTACAGAAAACTGACATGTTAAAGTCTTTATGCTTGTGTTTTTACTGTTTTTTCTCTATTATATGATGATTTGTTTTTGTTTTCCTCTTTCCACGTACTCGTTTCTGTGTAGTGGGTAAGTTTTGATTATGATCGCCAATTGTAGAACCGTGTTATTATCCATTTCCACGAGGGCAATCAAATACTGTAAATTATTTATTTTCATTCACAATTTGAATGAAATATTATAATTAGCACACTTTTGATAACGCTCGATTTAATGCAATAAAACGGTCATCGATTACAAATATGGTAATGCGATAAAGAGAGACGATTGTTTTAAAATGAATTTGTAAATCTAGCATTCTTCATTGACCTCGTGAGCTAGTGAAGTTAAGAGCCAAAAGCAGCGGTAAAGTTACCGAAAACTAGTTGTTACAGTTATAGTAAACTGACATTTTAGAGTCACTTTGATTTTGTTCTTAATATTTACTCTATTAAATCATGATTTGTTTCTTTTTCTTCTTTCCATTTATTCGTTTCTTTATAGCTGGTTAGTTTTGATCATGATTATCATTTGTAGAACCGTGCCATTTTCTATTCCCACGAGGGCAATCAGGTCCTGTAAATTATTTATTTGTATGCACAATTCAATGGAATATCATACTTAGCACAACTTTGGTAACGCACGTTTAAATACATTAACATGTTTATCGATTATACGAATGTCAATGTCAATGAAGCTGGAACTCATTTTTAAATATTGTGTTTCTCTATATAATGTATCCGTTGATGATAAGAGCAAGTGAAGTGATTAGCCAAATACAAAGAGAAAACTCATGAAAACAAGTTGTTTTTCTAATAAATATATTTAAAATTAATGCCACTGTGCTAGTATTTTTAATATGATTTCTCCATGATATAACGATTTGTTCTTTACTTCTATGTATTCGTTTCCTTTTCAGATGGTAGGTCTTTATCATGATTAACGATTGTAGACACATATTATTACATATTCCCCCTTTCACAAAAGCCACAGGGGAAATCGCTTTCTGTTATTTCTTTATATTCATCATCAACAATGTCAATCATATGTTACACTTTTCACTTTTTTGATCACGAATGACAAGTTCATAAACATACAACGATATGTGTTGAGCTGGTGAGGTTAATAGCCAAAAGCAGCGGAAAAGTTATGGAAAACTAGTTGTTTCAGTTATGATAAACTTTGAAAGTCAATTGGTAACGCACGATTTAATACAATACAATGGACATCGATTACATAGACGGTATTGCCATGAAGAGAGGTGATTGTTGTGAAATGAATTTGTAAATCAAACATTCTTCATTGATGCTGTGAGCAAGTCAAGTTAAGAGCCAACAGCAGCGGTAAAATGACGGAAAACTAGTTGTCACAGCTATAGTAAACTGACATGTTAAAGTCAATGTACTTGTGTATTAACTGTTTTTCTCTACTATATGATGATTTTTTCTTCTTTTTTTTCTTTCCATATATTTGTTTCTTTGTAGCTGGTAAGTTTTGATCATGACCGACAATTGTAGAATCGTATCATTATATATTCCCACGAAGGCAATCAATTACTGCACCTTCTTCATTTTCATACAAAATTGCCATGAAATATTATAATTAGCACAACTTTGTTAACAGACGATTTAATAAAATAAAATGGTCATGGATTACATAGATTGTAATGTCAATGAAAAGAAATGATTAATTAGAAATGAAATTGTAACTCTAAAATTATTCATTTATTCTGTAAGCTAGTGTTGTTAAGGGCCAAAATAAGCGGAAAAGTTACGGTTAAACTAGTTGTTGCAGTTACAGAAAACTGACATTTTAAAGTCACTGTGCTTGTGTTTTTACTGTTTTTTCTCTATTATATGATGATTTGTTTTTGTTTTCCTCTTTCCACGTACTCGTTTCTGTGTAGTGGGTAAGTTTTGATTATGATCGCCAATTGTAGAACCGTGTTATTATCCATTTCCACGAGGGCTATCAAATACTGTAAATTATTTATTTTCATTCACAATTTGAATGAAATATTATAATTAGCACACTTTTGATAACGCACGATTTAATGCAATAAAACTGTCATCGATTACAAATATGGTAATGCGATAAAAAGAGACGATTGTTTTAAAATGAATTTGTAAATCTAGCATTCCTTATTGATCTTGTGAGCTAGTGAAGTTAAGAGCAAAAAGCAGCGGTAAAGTTACCGAAAACTAGTTGTTACTGTTACGAGGGCCCATTGTAGCGTAACGCTAGTCACTGTTAGTGAGAATCCTAATGTTATAATATAGAAAGTATTTGAAATGGCCTACGTGACATATCAATATTTGAGAAATTAGGTCTGGTTACCGTGTCTGAATGTTATTTCAGTAATGAGCAATACACGATTGTTCTGGTATATTCCTTATGATGGCCCGCTGGTCTCGGTTCCCGTCGGTTTACGTGAAATCCCGTTGTACGCTGTGCACGCATCTTCGTGGATTCTCTGGAATGTTCGCGAGATATGCAAAGGACTTCCGGGAACGGGGAAACTGGGTCTAATTGTTACTCAGGTGTATCGAGAAAGATCTAGATGATTCTTGACATGGCGAACCGTATAAAAACCCGCCCCAGATCGGAGAGTTCTCAGTTTTCTGAACGAATACAAGCGACGACACATATTATACCATTCTACTATATATCGTCAGTGCTCAACTGCCAGTTGTTTCTGAGGGATTGAGATATCGATACCAAGATTGATTCTACACTTCCATTCAGAAGTTTGAGGAGGACTTTACTGTGAAACTACAGTTTTCCAGTCTTTATTTCGGAGAAGGTGAAAAATTTCTGTCTCCGTTGAGGAAGTTCGTTACGCCAGGAGTTGGTTGCTATAAAGCTGATTTTGGACTAACTCTGGTAATATTTAGTCGGCGAGAAGGTCGACTTGTGCTTCACTCGATTGTGGCTGGAAGTCCGTCTTCTATTTTGGAGCATCGCCGGAAAGAAGGTGACTGCTGTTTCTGGGATCGCGAGAAACTTCCTCGAGGACCAGTGAATTTCGCGGTACAACGGACCGAGAATCATCGTCATCAAGGTCGTGGCCGCTGAGGGATATCGCCGTTGGAAGAGACCAGCGTGTTTTAAATGTGGTATCCTATCTTGTTAAGTTTGTGAGTAATTTCCTATATATTTTTAATTACCACTTGTTGTTGTTGGTTCAAACACCATTGTTTAAAAATTAAAGATGAACGATAGTGATTTTCAGCATTGACGAAAAAATACGACTTTATTCAAGAGTATTTTAGTTGGTTTCCGTTTTACACATGTGAAAATTCAAGTTAATCCGATGTTGGGAAAGGCTGAAAAAAAAATCCTAAACTCATTGATTTTTTAAACAAAAATTGGGCTTTTCGCGAAAAGCGATATGATGATCACGTGATCTACAGTGACCTGTGACGTCATTATGATTATAACAAAGTGGGCTCGGCGTAGTGTACTTCAGCTGTGTGCACTGAGTGTGTAAGTTTAGTTGCAACCTACTCTATATTGGACTCGACAAACAAAACATCATATAAGTATTACTTACGGTAGCGCATACTGTCACTAATATTTGCACAGTGTGAAAGTACCGTTTGCGGACCTACGTGAAGTTGGGCTAGAATATGATTCCTCCTGAAGCCCAAACCACGAGGCATGCATGTGAATAAACGCAATAGGCATTGCATGTAGTGAGAAAATTGTTAGAGCATAGACTAACGGTTGAAGTCTCCTGTAAAAATAATAAAATTTATCTTACCACTCGATTGAGTTTAAATGCGGTTGTATTACAAGCTCAATGGAACCTTTCTGTTGGATTTAATGACGTACGGAACAAGGAACGTTTATGTTTTACAGTACGCCGAGTGCATACAAGCGATTCTACTCTGTTAAGAACTTTGTGATTTTCTTTCGGATGTTACACTAATCTACGTTTGAGACTATCATCACTATTATTATTGTGCCAGTTTGACAGGTAAGTGAGCACATTCATACAGCACTCTGTATAAAACCCGCCAACAACGTGATCTTGTGATTTACGTTACTTTGGGTCATCTTGCGAGTTACCTCTTCCGATATTGGGAAATCGTTGCGCAAATTTCGTCAAAAAACTTGTAAACACGTGGTGAAGTAATCAAGAAACACCATGATATTCATTATCTATTTATGTCTTGAACATTACGCCGGAAAATTTAACTAAAATAACAGTTATGCTGACATGACATGCACGCACAGCTCCGTACTGAAGAGTGCACAACAGAAAAGATCATCACAGTGACGTCATTCACTGACCTGAGGGATGTTCAAGGTCGTTGCAGTGTTTGCAAATTTCAAAATTCGTATCAATTACGGAGACGAAAAAACGATGTTTTAATTCCTTTTTTTATAACTTTCCGGTGTGCTATTTTGAAAATTAAAAAAATATGTTGCCTGGTAACATATAAACTACATTATATATGAAAAGGAGAGATTTTTTTTGTCACTATCGTTCTACTTTAATTATCGAGACCTCTCGCAATCCAACGTAACATTACAGTTATAGTAAACTGACATTTTAAAGTCACTGTGCTTGTGTTCTTAATATTTACTCTATTAAATCATGATTTGTTTGTTTTCTTCTTTCCATTCATTCGTTTCTTTATAGCTGGTAAGTTTTGATCATGATTATCATTTGTAGAATTGTGCCATTTTCTATTCCCACGAGGGCAATCAAGTCCTGTAATTTTTTTATTTTTATGCACAATTCAATGGAATATCATACTTAGCACAACTTTGGTAACGCACGTTTAAATACATTGACATGTTTATCGATTATACGAATGGCAATGTCAATGAAGCTGGAACTCATTTTTAAATATTGTTTTTCTCTATATAATGTTTCCGTTGATGATAAGAGCAAGTGAAGTGATGAGCCAAATACAAAGAGAAAACTCATGAAAACAAGATGTTTCTCTAATAAATATATTTAAAATTAATGCAACTGTGCTAGTATTTTTAATATGATTTCTCCATGATATAACGATTTGTTCTTTACTTCTATATATCCGTTTCCTTTCAGATGGTAGGTCTTTATCATGATGAACGATTGTAGACATTTGTTATTACCTATTCCCCCTTTCACAAAAGCCACAGGGGAAATCGATTTCTGTTAATTCTTTATATTCATCATCAACAATGTCAATCATATGTTACACTTTTCACTTTTTTTGATTACGAATGACAAGTTCATAAACATACAACGATATGTTGTGAGCTGGTGAGGTTAATAGCCAAAAGCAGCGGAAAAGTTATGGAAAACTAGTCGTTTCAGTTATGATAAACTTTGAAAGTCAATTGGTAACGCACGATTTAATACAATACAATGGACATCGATTACATAGACGGTATTGCCATGAAGAGAGGTGATCGTTGTGAAATGAATTTGTAAATCTCACATTCTTCATTGATGTTGTGAGCTAGTCAAGTTAAGAGCGAACAGTAGCGGAAAAGTGACGGAAAACTAGTTGTCACAGCTATAGTAAACTGACATGTTAAAGTCAATGTACTTGTATTTTAACTGTTATTCTCTACTATATGATGGATTTTTCTTTCTTTTTTCTTTCCATATATTTGTTTCTTTGTAGCTGGTAAGTTTTGATCATGATCGACAATTGTAGAATCTTATCATTATCTATTCCCAAGAGAGCAATCAAATACTGCAACTTCTTATTTTCATACAAAATTGCAACGAAATATTATAATTAGCACAACTTTGGTAACAGACGATTTAATAAAATAAAATGGTCATCGTTTACATAGATCGTAATGTCAATGAAAAGAGATGATTAATTAGAAACGAAATTGTAACTCTAAAATTATTCATTTATTCTGTTAGCTAGTGTTGTTAAAGGCCAAAATCAGCGGAAAAGTTACGGAAAACTAGTTGTTGCAGTTACGGTAAACTGACATTTTAAGGTCACTGTGCTTGTGTTTTTACTGTTTTTTCTCCATTATATGATGATATGTTTTTGTTTTCTTCTTTCCATGTATTCGTTTCTTTGTAGTGGGTAAGTTTTGATTATGATCGACAATTGTAGAACCGTGTCATCATCTTTTCCCACGAGGGCAATCAATTACTGCAAACTATTTATTTTCATACAATATTTCACTGAAATTATATACTTAGCACAACTATGGTAACGAACGTTTAAACGCAATTAGCACATCACAATAATCATCGATTACATAGATGGTTTTGCAATGAAGAGAGATGAATTTGTAAATCTAGCGTTCTTCATTGATCTTGTGAGCTAGTGTAGTTAAGAGCCAAAAGCAGCGCCAGAGTTACCGAAAAATAGTTGTTACAGTTATAGTAAACTGACATTTTAAAGTCACTGTGCTTGTGTTCTTAATATTTACTGTATTTTATGATGATTTGTTTGTTTTCTTCTATCCATTTATTCGTTTCTTTATAGCTGGTAAGTTGTGATCATGATTATCATTTGTAGAACCGTGCCATTTTCTATTCCCACGAGGGCAATCAAGTCCTGTAAATTCTTTCTTTTTATGCACATTTCAATGAAATATCATACTTAGCACAACTTTGGTAACGCACGTTTAAATACATTGACATGTTTATCGATTATACGAATGGCAATGTCAATGAAGCTGGAACTCATTTTTAAATATTGTTTTTCTCTATATAATGTTTCCGTTGATGATAAGAGCAAGTGAAGTAATGAGCCAAATACAAAGAGAAAACTCATGAAAACAAATTGTTTCTCTAATAAATATATTTACAGTTAATGTCACTGTGCTAGTATTTTTTAGAATGATTTTTCCATGATATAACGATTTGTTCTTTACTTTTATCTATTCGTTTCCTTTCAGATGGTAGGTCTTTATCATGATTAACGATTGTAGACACATGTTATTACCTATTCCCCCTTTCACAAAAGCCACAGGGGAAATCGATTTCTGTTAATTCTTTATATTCATCATCAACAATGTCAATCATATGTTACACTTTTTACTATTTTGATCACGAATGACAAGTTCATAAACATTTAACGATATGTTGTGAGCTGGTGAGGTTAATAGCCAAAAGCAGAGGAAAAGTTATGGAAAACTAGTCGTTTCAGTTATGATAAACTTTGAAAGTCAATTGGTAACGCACGAATTAATACAATACAATGGACATCGATTACATAGATGGTATTGCCATGAAGAGAGGTGATTGTTGTGAAATGAATTTGTAAATCTAACATTCTTCATTGATGTTGTGAGCAAGTCAAGTTAAGAGCCAACAGCAGCGGAAAAATGACAGAAAACTAGTTGTCACAGCTATAGTAAACTGACATGTTAAAGTCAATGTACTTGTGTTTTAACTGTTTTTCTTTACTATATGATGATTTTTTTTCTTTCTTTTTTCTTTCCATATATTTGTTTCTTTGTAGCTGGTAAGTTTTGATCATGATCGACAATTGTAGAATCTTATCATTATCTATTCCCACAGGGGCAATCAATTACTGCATACAGGGACGTCGCTAGAGGGGCGTGTGGGCGTGTCTCACCCAGAGCCGTATATAGAGAGAGTTCGGCCAACTCGCGATTTGTGACGTCACACGCAAACCATGGGCATCAAAATAGGTCCAGATGTCGTTACCAGTTGCGCGAAACACGAAAAACATCACACACAATAGTATATCAGCTTTGCACACTGTGCTCGTTGCGAACAAACGAAGCGACTCAGAATGTCAGATTTTGACAGGCATACGAGGAACAAAATGGATATCAGGTAATGAATAAGAGTATGCGTTAGTTAATGACATTTACATTTATCTTCACACCTGAAATGCATAGAAAACCAGCTGAAAACCTGTCATTACACTTGTTTATTTTACGCCTCATACTAGTACTAGTCTTACTTTAGTAATACAAACGAAAAGCACACATCACAGTCCTGGCTAGGCTAGATTACAGACGCACAACTATAGCATCAGGCCTACATTAATAGATCCTTCAATTAAATAGAGTAGGCCTACACATAAAATGACAATTTATGCTTCACTGATCTTTTCAGGTTTGCCAAAAGTAGTTGTACCAGAGGTCATTGTCTTAAACTCAGAAGTTACAAAGTAGGATTAATATTCGGCATAACTTTTTCTCTAAAGTCTAATACAAGGGTTGTGAATGGATGGAATGGTTTGACTGAGAAGGTTGAATTGCAAGTAGCGTGAATGGGTTTAAGAATGCTTTGGATGAGTACATTAAGCATTGTAATTGGGTATGACATTTTGTGTCCTCGGTTTTATTCCTCTCATATAGCCTTAGGGTCCTTAATGGGGACTTGAGTGTCCCTCCTGGTCCTTTTTTCTACTAAACTAAACTATATACTTGAGTGTAGGAGTTAGCAATAGTTGGGAGTCTGTGGGCAAACCTAAGACTGATATTGTGGTGTTAATTTCTCAGGAATGTAGTACTAAGCTATAGTAGGTGCAATAGATTGAATGGGTCTGTCGAGAAAAAAAAACCCTGCAACAACTGAATACTGGATCACACTGACATAGTATGCCTACTTGTCAGTTCTGTCAACTGAGCACAGGGCTGATGAAATCATTCAGTTTGTTATTATGCAGACAGCAAATGGCCATAATGATAATTATTAATTGTTACTTATTCTTCATACTGCCCTTACTGGCCTAACCTGAACAGTGATGTATCAAAATGCAAGAAGTCGTTAAGCTTTTCATTTAAGATTCGTTTCAGCCTGTCCTATTTCAAACATATGATTGGCAGGTTTCCACGTTACATAGCTTATCAAAATGGAGCTGTTCTGTAAAGCAAGAAAATCACACATATGCATGCATACAAACACACTCATATAACAATTTCTGAATATCTTTCCAGCTGCCCAAAGGTACTGGAATGCAAGCTCTGTTGGGTGAATTAAACAACCCTCATTGTACTCTTTTATTATTGTCGGCTTAGCTGGAACCAGCAATGATGGTGATGTGGATTTGACAGTACCTAGACAATGTTTGTCTGACAAGCATTCAATAGCTGCTTTGTGTTGAACTGGGTTCACTTTGCTCAAGGCCATGACAGGATGACGACTGACATCAGGATGAATTATCTGTTGCAGAGCTCTATATACCAGGCAGTTGTTGAAACATCCATTGGGTGACCCGCACAGTCTAGCAGGCACTGCATCGCAGAAGCAAAATGAAGTGTGTGTGATACCTTCATCTTATGAGAGTGGGACGGTGTAAGTTTGGCCTCTGTCAATTTGGGAGCTAGCTTCAAGTCTTTGTTTTCTTGAAAGCTGAGAAGATCTTTCAGTGGTTTCACACTGACCTCTGAACTTGAGAATTCATGTGTATTTGCCAGCTCAGGAGGAAGCCAGATTTTAATTACATTAACCAATGCTGCCTTTTTTTACACATGTGGTACATCTGCAAGGAGGTGCAGGAAGCCATTGGAGTTGCATGGATGTGGAATCTTGTTGATAGTCTGGCAGTCTTATCCACAGATTATCCCAAAGCTTCTCCACATTGCCACATTCAGAACTTATTACATTGATAAACTTGAAAATTGCAGGAATCTAACCAAGCACCCATCAAGGGATTTTGTTTGTATAATTATTGAAAGCTGTGACCTTCTGATGTGACAGATTAATGTGAAATATAGGGAAGTATATTACCTTCTAAATGAACCTTGTGATTTGTTTGATTGTATCTAATGTTTGCAAAATTTAAAGTTGCATGCTACCAATTGAAACATAATTCTTTCTCTATTAATGGGATATAAATACTTCTCCTTAAAGGGTTTGAAGACTCCCGCACAAAGAAACGTCTCATGCCCGTTATCTGACCTAGTTTCGAATGCGGTGTAACAGAAGTGTTAGCCACCACCATTGATCCCAGAAAATACACACACAGCTTGCTACCATCTGTAAATAGACATTAGTGTACAGTCAATACAAACATCACGGTCAATACCCACAACACAGTGCACATAGCAGCGTGGACATCTCAGGTCTAGATATAAGATAACAAGGTATCAGGTTTCATTACTGTCTGCATTTTGTAGCGACACGAAAAAAAACTTCACTTGCAAGCAACGGAAAGTAAACTTTTTCAGAGCGTGGCACGCGGTTTAGGGCGAGTCTTCAATGCCTTTAAATATACTGCATCGGTTGTTGTCACTTGATCATTTGCTTATGTGTGAGCTAAACAGCTTAAATAATATGTAAAAAAATAATACAAACATTCAAATTGCCAGATATTTACTTGCTCAAAATTATTATCCAATCATGATTTGATGCTGTCCTTGAGTCCATTATTCAGATGATGAGGCAGATTCCCTTCAACTCTCCATGATGAAGATCAAACCTTATATCTTAACCAACTGCCATTGAGTGTCCATTTGAAAGTTTCAAACACACAAGTGCACTGATTAAAACAAAGACTTTATTGCTGTGGTTGCAGGAACTGGATTTCAGTCTAATAGTCACTCACCAGGTTCGTCTTTATCACAGTCTGCTAACTGTGGCTTTTTATGTTAGGAGTTTTTCTACAGAGCACATGTCACCTTTGATTTGTAAAAAAAAGTCCTGAAATTCAGGGAGTTGTAATTTACTGTCTAAAGATAATTTTGAAAGATTTTTTTTAACTTCAATCGTCAATGTGGGTGTCAATTAGGGGAATAAGGAGTTACTGACAGTGATGCAATGAGTTTCTGGCATAAGTGCATTTATAATGTGTTAAAACTTGAAAGGTGTATCATACTGCAACCCCCCCCCCCCCTCCTCTTAATTTGCACTCCGTTGGAATGCACAGACAGTTTTGCTTTTTTAATGAAATACCAGTTAACACTAAAGTTTCAAATCAGTTCAAATCTTGCTTTAAAACAGTCAAACGAAACCGTGCATAGCCCAAGCTAGGTCTACACAATATTTTGAACATTTCTTTATCAACATGTGGTGACAGGGCTCTTAAGATAATTCAGTGACCAAGACAAGAGTGTAGGGTAGTCTTTGCAATAAGCATAACTAAGGCTAGGCTACCAGTACCATAATTAGCCTTGGCCTAGTGATCTTTGAAATGTAGCCTAGGCCCCTGCTACATTGATAAATGATAGTTGACTGCATCCAAATTAAACCAAGGCCTAGGCTATACTTTTGAAGAAGAAAAATTTAGGCTGAATTCATGTTAACCTAAAAAAGCTAGGCCAATGCTGACAATTAACACAAACCAAGATCATTAACCATTTGGGCACTTGTTTATGGCATACTAAAAGGGTCTATATAATTAGGCCTGTATGTGTACACATCCCACAAGTTGCCAATTAGTATAGACCTAGCCTAACTAGTTTAGGCCTAGGCTATTTGTTTTCCTTAGGCCTAGTATAATTTGGCCTTATACTGTGCCATATTATGTAAAGTGCTATAACAGTTGTAGTAATAGCAAGAATGGTCCAGGTCTAACTAAGCCCAGGCTTAACTTATGCTTCGGGCTTAACTTAGGATTAGGGCTTTACGTTATGCCTAGCCCACCCTAAACTAAAAGTTATACTTTTTAGGCTAGGCATAGCCTAGGCATACAATAACTAGGAATTAGGATAGCTATATGTGCGACTGAAACTGCCATGCATATGATTAGGAGAGCTGGCATAATGAAATCGAATTTGTGGATCGTAAAACGAGGGAGAATAGCCATGAATGTAATTACAAATTCAAAAACCAGTCTGAACGTAAAATTCTCGCATTGCTTGTACATTACTCGTATTACACTATGGCTATGGGCCTAGGCTACACATACATTTTTCATTAGATCTCCATCTTGTTCTTTCTACTTCCAAAAAAATCCTCTTCTTTCATGGTCAGTCGGAAAATCAAACAACAATATCCATGTTCTGACCGATTGCAGCATCCCCGGCACCATTTCTTTCATAATTTCGTGCTTTTTTCGTGTACACAAACGATAGTCTATACACTGTGAGTATGCGTGTCGCCTGCTATAAAGTTTTCACGTGACCTATTTTACCACCCTCTGTGGGCGTTGTCCCTCTCGACCAATCCAAATCGGTTACATGGTTGGCCAAACTCTCTCTATATACGGCTCTGGTCTCACCTCCCCCCCCCCCAATCTTGGTAAAAAGGACGATAGTTGGAAAATTTGAGTGCGACAGTCGGAATTTCCGACTGTCGCACTCTAATTTTTCCGACTCTCGCACTCTTATTTTCATATATTCTTGTAATTTGTGAGTGACAGAGTGACCTAAAATTTTCGGTCAAAGTTGACCTTCAATCAGTCATATTTACCACGTTTTCCTTGTCACATTGAGAAATTGTATCTCGCGATCTTTATACTCCAACATACAAAAATTCGTATGATTTTGAAATCTCTAAAAAAACGCCTGATAGGCCTACTGTACAACGTTCGCCAGCTTCAATTCGGATAATTTATGTATTAATTTTGCTATTGTGTGGGTTGGCCCTGTTCGCTAGCTGCAAGAAGTTCAGGACACTACATTTTTTCTATGGTATACAATTAAAACACGCAATGCTAATCTACGGAAGCTTAATAGTGCCATCAACATAAGGAAACCTTTGGCCCATAAGGTGACATTTTTCAGTAAATTGTTTAGATAACAAGATAAAATCTTATCAAAAATGAGAAATATGTTGGAATGCTCAGTTGCTTTAACTGGGCAATTGAACAATTTTCTGCAAAATGTTTAATTGACAATTTATCATATCTCGTCAATGGGACATTTTGCTGCAAAATGTTCAATTGTTCACTCCATTCCATCTGATCAATTGAAAAAATTTCTGCAAAATGTTTAATTGACAACTTATCTTATCTCGTACATTGGACTTTTTTTGGCAAAATGTTCAATTGTTCACTTCATTCCAACTTGTTCAACATGTTAGTGTGCATATCATATAGGCATGCATCGGTTTTTACATCGCATGCCAATAACACACAATCATTTGCCGTGTTATTACCCTTCAATTTTGTTTACAATTATTGGGGAAGCCGTTACAATAATAATGGTAATAATAATATCAGTTTAACCATTGAAAAACACATTGCAAATTATTTTTCTTTCAGTTGGTGCCCGGAAAATTCTCATAATATTGCCCGAATTTTCACAACAAAATTTGGTTGAGGGGCTGCAGCCCCCCGCCTCCTACGCCTATGACTATACTCGGTTGCTTACTTGCTTAACCAGGATGATTAATAAGTTTGTGAGGGCCAGTGGTACAAATATATCGAAAAAAGTTCGGAACAAAAGTGCAGTCGCGAAAGATGGTGTGTCTGACTGACACTGACTGTATCGTTGACGAGTAGTGCAGGAAGGGGGGGTACAAGGCAGCAGTCGGAATTTTCTGGCTCCAAGACCCATCCAGTTGGAATTTCAGCCACTGCCCCCCCCCCCCCCCAATCATCAGGCCTTAGCTACGTCCCTGACTGGAACTACTTTATTTTCATACAAAATCGCAATGAAATATTATAATTAGCACAACTTTGGTAACAGACGAATTAGTAAAATAAAATGGTCATCGTTTACATAGATCGTAATGTCAATGAAAAGAGATGATTAATTAGAAACGAAATTGTAACTCTAAAATTATTCTTTTATTCTGTGAGCTAGTGTGGTGAAGGGGCAAAATCAGCGGAAAAGTTACGGAAAACTAGTTGTTGTCGTTACAGAAAACTGGCATTTTAAAGTCACTGTGCTTGTGTTTTTACTGTTTTTTCTATATTATATGATGATTTGTTTTTGTTTTCTTCTCTCCATGTATTCGTTTCTTTGTAGTGGGTAAGTTTTGATTATGATCGCCAATTGTAGAACCATGTTATTATCTATTCCCACGAGGGCAATCAAATACTGTAAATTCTTTATTTTCATTCACAATTTGAATGAAATATTATACTTAGCACACTTTTGATAACGCACGATTTAATGCAATAAAACGGTCATCGATTACAAAGATGGTAATTCGATAAACAGAGACGATTGTTGTAAAATGAATTTGTAAATCTAGCATTATTCATGATCTTGTAAGCTAGTGAAGTTAAGAGACAAAAGCAGCGCCAGAGTTACCGAAAAGTAGTTGTTACAGTTATAGTAAACTGACATTTTAAAGTCACTCTGCTTGTGTTCTTAATATTTACTCTTTAAAATGATCATTTGTTTTTTTCTTCTTTCCATTTATTCGTTTCTTTATAGCCGGTAAGTTCTGATCATGATTATCATTTGTAGAACCGTGCCTTTGTCTATTCCCACGAGGGCAATCAAGTCCTGTATATTCTTTATTTTTATGCACAATTCAATGGATTATCAAACTTAGCTCAACTTTGGTAACGCACGTTTAAATACATTAACATGTTTATCGATTATACGAATGGCAATGTCAATGAAGCTGGAACTCATTTTTAAATATTGTTTTTCTCTATATAATGTTTCCGTTGATGATAAGAGCAAGTGAAGTAATGAGCCAAATACAAAGAGAAAACTCATGAAAACAAATTGTTTCTCTAATAAATATATTTACAGTTAATGTCACTGTGCTAGTATTTTTTAGAATGATTTTTCCATGATATAACGATTTGTTCTTTACTTTTATCTATTCGTTTCCTTTCAGATGGTAGGTCTTTATCATGATTAACGATTGTAGACACATGTTATTACCTATTCCCCCTTTCACAAAAGCCACAGGGGAAATCGATTTCTGTTAATTCTTTATATTCATCATCAACAATGTCAATCATATGTTACACTTTTCACTATTTTGATCACGAATGACAAGTTCATAAACATTTAACGATATGTTGTGAGCTGGTGAGGTTAATAGCCAAAAGCAGCGGAAAAGTTATGGAAAACTAGTTGTTTCAGTTATGATAAACTTTGAAAGTCAATTGGTAACGCACGATTTAATACAATACAATGGACATCGATTACATAGATGGTATTGCCATGAAGAGAGGTGATTGTTGTGAAATGAATTTGTAAATCTAACATTCTTCATTGATGTTGTGAGCAAGTCAAGTTAAGAGCCAACAGCAGCGGAAAAATGACAGAAAACTAGTTGTCACAGCTATAGTAAACTGACATGTTAAAGTCAATGTACTTGTGTTTTAACTGTTTTTCTTTACTATATGATGATTTTTTTTCTTTCTTTTATCTTTCCATATATTTGTTTCTTTGTAGCTGGTAAGTTTTGATCATGATCGACAATTGTAGAATCTTATCATTATCTATTCCCACAGGGGCAATCAATTACTGCATCCAGGGACGTCGCTAGAGGGGGGTGTGGGCGTGTCTCACCCAGAGCCGTATATAGAGAGAGTTCGGCCAACTCGCGATTTGTGACATTACACGCAAACCATGGGCATCAAAATAGGTCCAGATGTCGTTACCAGTTGCGCGAAACACGAAAAACATCACACACAATAGTATATCAGCTTTGCACACTGTGCTCGTTGCGAACAAACGAAGCGACTCAGAATGTCAGATTTTGACAGGCATACGAGGAACAAAATGGATATCAGGTAATGAATAAGAGTATGCGTTAGTTAATGACATTTACATTTATCTTCACACCTGAAATGCATAGAAAACCAGCTGAAAACCTGTCATTACACTTGTTTATTTTACGCCTCATACTAGTACTAGTCTTACTTTAGTAATACAAACGAAAAGCACACATCACAGTCCTGGCTAGGCTAGATTACAGACGCACAACTATAGCATCAGGCCTACATTAATAGATCCTTCAATTAAATAGAGTAGGCCTACACATAAAATGACAATTTATGCTTCACTGATCTTTTCAGGTTTGCCAAAAGTAGTTGTACCAGAGGTCATTGTCTTAAACTCAGAAGTTACAAAGTAGGATTAATATTCGGCATAACTTTTTCTCTAAAGTCTAATACAAGGGTTGTGAATGGATGGAATGGTTTGACTGAGAAGGTTGAATTGCAAGTAGCGTGAATGGGTTTAAGAATGCTTTGGATGAGTACATTAAGCATTGTAATTGGGTATGACATTTTGTGTCCTCGGTTTTATTCCTCTCATATAGCCTTAGGGTCCTTAATGGGGACTTGAGTGTCCCTCCTGGTCCTTTTTTCTACTAAACTAAACTATATACTTGAGTGTAGGAGTTAGCAATAGTTGGGAGTCTGTGGGCAAACCTAAGACTGATATTGTGGTGTTAATTTCTCAGGAATGTAGTACTAAGCTATAGTAGGTGCAATAGATTGAATGGGTCTGTCGAGAAAAAAAAACCCTGCAACAACTGAATACTGGATCACACTGACATAGTATGCCTACTTGTCAGTTCTGTCAACTGAGCACAGGGCTGATGAAATCATTCAGTTTGTTATTATGCAGACAGCAAATGGCCATAATGATAATTATTAATTGTTACTTATTCTTCATACTGCCCTTACTGGCCTAACCTGAACAGTGATGTATCAAAATGCAAGAAGTCGTTAAGCTTTTCATTTAAGATTCGTTTCAGCCTGTCCTATTTCAAACATATGATTGGCAGGTTTCCACGTTACATAGCTTATCAAAATGGAGCTGTTCTGTAAAGCAAGAAAATCACACATATGCATGCATACAAACACACTCATATAACAATTTCTGAATATCTTTCCAGCTGCCCAAAGGTACTGGAATGCAAGCTCTGTTGGGTGAATTAAACAACCCTCATTGTACTCTTTTATTATTGTCGGCTTAGCTGGAACCAGCAATGATGGTGATGTGGATTTGACAGTACCTAGACAATGTTTGTCTGACAAGCATTCAATAGCTGCTTTGTGTTGAACTGGGTTCACTTTGCTCAAGGCCATGACAGGATGACGACTGACATCAGGATGAATTATCTGTTGCAGAGCTCTATATACCAGGCAGTTGTTGAAACATCCATTGGGTGACCCGCACAGTCTAGCAGGCACTGCATCGCAGAAGCAAAATGAAGTGTGTGTGATACCTTCATCTTATGAGAGTGGGACGGTGTAAGTTTGGCCTCTGTCAATTTGGGAGCTAGCTTCAAGTCTTTGTTTTCTTGAAAGCTGAGAAGATCTTTCAGTGGTTTCACACTGACCTCTGAACTTGAGAATTCATGTGTATTTGCCAGCTCAGGAGGAAGCCAGATTTTAATTACATTAACCAATGCTGCCTTTTTTTACACATGTGGTACATCTGCAAGGAGGTGCAGGAAGCCATTGGAGTTGCATGGATGTGGAATCTTGTTGATAGTCTGGCAGTCTTATCCGCAGATTATCCCAAAGCTTCTCCACATTGCCACATTCAGAACTTATTACATTGATAAACTTGAAAATTGCAGGAATCTAACCAAGCACCCATCAAGGGATTTTGTTTGTATAATTATTGAAAGCTGTGACCTTCTGATGTGACAGATTAATGTGAAATATAGGGAAGTATATTACCTTCTAAATGAACCTTGTGATTTGTTTGATTGTATCTAATGTTTGCAAAATTTAAAGTTGCATGCTACCAATTGAAACATAATTCTTTCTCTATTAATGGGATATAAATACTTCTCCTTAAAGGGTTTGAAGACTCCCGCACAAAGAAACGTCTCATGCCCGTTATCTGACCTAGTTTCGAATGCGGTGTAACAGAAGTGTTAGCCACCACCATTGATCCCAGAAAATACACACACAGCTTGCTACCATCTGTAAATAGACATTAGTGTACAGTCAATACAAACATCACGGTCAATACCCACAACACAGTGCACATAGCAGCGTGGACATCTCAGGTCTAGATATAAGATAACAAGGTATCAGGTTTCATTACTGTCTGCATTTTGTAGCGACACGAAAAAAAACTTCACTTGCAAGCAACGGAAAGTAAACTTTTTCAGAGCGTGGCACGCGGTTTAGGGCGAGTCTTCAATGCCTTTAAATATACTGCATCGGTTGTTGTCACTTGATCATTTGCTTATGTGTGAGCTAAACAGCTTAAATAATATGTAAAAAAATAATACAAACATTCAAATTGCCAGATATTTACTTGCTCAAAATTATTATCCAATCATGATTTGATGCTGTCCTTGAGTCCATTATTCAGATGATGAGGCAGATTCCCTTCAACTCTCCATGATGAAGATCAAACCTTATATCTTAACCAACTGCCATTGAGTGTCCATTTGAAAGTTTCAAACACACAAGTGCACTGATTAAAACAAAGACTTTATTGCTGTGGTTGCAGGAACTGGATTTCAGTCTAATAGTCACTCACCAGGTTCGTCTTTATCACAGTCTGCTAACTGTGGCTTTTTATGTTAGGAGTTTTTCTACAGAGCACATGTCACCTTTGATTTGTAAAAAAAAGTCCTGAAATTCAGGGAGTTGTAATTTACTGTCTAAAGATAATTTTGAAAGATTTTTTTAACTTCAATCGTCAATGTGGGTGTCAATTAGGGGAATAAGGAGTTACTGACAGTGATGCAATGAGTTTCTGGCATAAGTGCATTTGTAATGTGTTAAAACTTGAAAGGTGTATCATACTGCAACCCCCCCCCCCTCCTCTTAATTTGCACTCCGTTGGAATGCACAGACAGTTTTGCTTTTTTAATGAAATACCAGTTAACACTAAAGTTTCAAATCAGTTCAAATCTTGCTTTAAAACAGTCAAACGAAACCGTGCATAGCCCAAGCTAGGTCTACACAATATTTTGAACATTTCTTTATCAACATGTGGTGACAGGGCTCTTAAGATAATTCAGTGACTGCATCCAAATTAAACCAAGGCCTAGGCTATACTTTTGAAGAAGAAAAAATTAGGCTGAATTCATGTTAACCTAAAAAGGCTAGGCCAATGCTGACAATTAACACAAACCAAGATCATTAACCATTTGGGCACTTGTTTATGGCATACTAAAAGGGTCTGTATAATTAGGCCTGTATGTGTACACATCCCACAAGTTGCCAATTAGTATAGACCTAGCCTAACTAGTTTAGGCCTAGGCTATTTGTTTTCCTTAGGCCTAGTATAATTTGGCCTTATACTGTGCCATATTATGTAATGTGCTATAACAGTTGTAGTAATAGCAAGAATGGTCCAGGTCTAACTAAGCCCAGGCTTAACTTATGCTTCGGGCTTAACTTAGGATTAGGGCTTTACGTTATGCCTAGCCCACCCTAAACTAAAAGTTATACTTTTTAGGCTAGGCATAGCCTAGGCATACAATAACTAGGAATTAGGATAGCTATATGTGCGACTAAAACTGCCATGCATATGATTAGGAGAGCTGGCATAATGAAATCGAATTTGTGGATCGTAAAACGAGGGAGAATAGCCATGAATGTAATTAAAAATTCAAAAACCAGTCTGAACGTAAAATTCTCGCATTGCTTGTACATTACTCGTATTACACTATGGCTATGGGCCTAGGCTACACATACATTTTTCATTAGATCTCATCTTGTTCTTTCTACTTCCAAAAAAATCCTCTTCTTTCATGGTCAGTCGGAAAATCAAACAACAATATCCATGTTCTGACCGATTGCAGCATCCCCGGCACCATTTCTTTCATAATTTCGTACTTTTTTCGTGTACACAAACGACAGTCTATACACCGTGAGTATGCGTGTCGCCTGCTATAAAGTTTTCACGTGGACCTATTTTACCACCCTCTGTGGGCGTTGTCCCTCTCGACCAATCCAAATCGGTTACATGGTTGGCCAAACTCTCTCTATATACGGCTCTGGTCTCACCTCCCCCCCCCCCCAATCTTGGTAAAAAGGACGATAGTTGGAAAATTTGAGTGCGACAGTCGGAATTTCCGACTGTCGCACTCTAATTTTTCCGACTCTCGCACTCTTATTTTCATATATTCTTGTAATTTGTGAGTGACAGAGTGACCTAAAATTTTCGGTCAAAGTTGACCTTCAATCAGTCATATTTACCACGTTTTCCTTGTCACATTGAGAAATTGTATCTCGCGATCTTTATACTCCAACATACAAAAATTCGTATGATTTTGAAATCTCTAAAAAAACGCCTGATAGGCCTACTGTACAACGTTCGCCAGCTTCAATTCGGATAATTTATGTATTAATTTTGCTATTGTGTGGGTTGGCCCTGTTCGCTAGCTGCAAGAAGTTCAGGACACTACATTTTTTCTATGGTATACAATTAAAACACGCAATGCTAATCTACGGAAGCTTAATAGTGCCATCAACATAAGGAAACCTTTGGCCCATAAGGTGACATTTTTCAGTAAATTGTTTAGATAACAAGATAAAATCTTATCAAAAATCAGAAATATGTTGGAATGCTCAGTTGCTTTAACTGGGCAATTGAACAATTTTCTGCAAAATGTTTAATTGACAATTTATCATATCTCGTCAATGGGACATTTTGCTGCAAAATGTTCAATTGTTCACTCCATTCCATCTGATCAATTGAAAAAATTTCTGCAAAATGTTTAATTGACAACTTATCTTATCTCGTACATTGGACTTTTTTTGGCAAAATGTTCAATTGTTCACTTCATTCCAACTTGTTCAACATGTTAGTGTGCATATCATATAGGCATGCATCGGTTTTTACATCGCATGCCAATAACACACAATCATTTGCCGTGTTATTACCCTTCAATTTTGTTTACAATTATTGGGGAAGCCGTTACAATAATAATGGTAATAATAATATCAGTTTAACCATTGAAAAACACATTGCAAATTATTTTTCTTTCAGTTGGTGCCCGAAAAATTCTCATAATATTGCCCGAATTTTCACAACAAAATTTGGTTGAGGGGCTGCAGCCCCCCGCCTCCTACGCCTATGACTATACTCGGTTGCTTACTTGCTTAACCAGGATGATTAATAAGTTTGTGAGGGCCAGTGGTACAAATATATCGAAAAAAGTTCGGAACAAAAGTGCAGTCGCGAAAGATGGTGTGTCTGACTGACACTGACTGTATCGTTGACGAGTAGTGCAGGAAGGGCGGGGGGTACAAGGCAGCAGTCGGAATTTTCTGGCTCCAAGACCCATCCAGTTGGAATTTCAGCCACTGCCCCCCCCCCCCCCCAATCATCAGGCCTTAGCTACGTCCCTGACTGGAACTACTTTATTTTCATACAAAATCGCAATGAAATATTATAATTAGCACAACTTTGGTAACAGACGAATTAGTAAAATAAAATGGTCATCGTTTACATAGATCGTAATGTCAATGAAAAGAGATGATTAATTAGAAACGAAATTGTTACTCTAAAATTATTCTTTTATTCTGTGAGCTAGTGTGGTGAAGGGGCAAAATCAGCGGAAAAGTTACGGAAAACTAGTTGTTGTCGTTACAGAAAACTGGCATTTTAAAGTCACTGTGCTTGTGTTTTTACTGTTTTTTCTATATTATATGATGATTTGTTTTTGTTTTCTTCTCTCCATGTATTCGTTTCTTTGTAGTGGGTAAGTTTTGATTATGATCGCCAATTGTAGAACCATGTTATTATCTATTCCCACGAGGGCAATCAAATACTGTAAATTCTTTATTTTCATTCACAATTTGAATGAAATATTATACTTAGCACACTTTTGATAACGCACGATTTAATGCAATAAAACGGTCATCGATTACAAAGATGGTAATTCGATAAAGAGAGACGATTGTTGTAAAATGAATTTGTAAATCTAGCATTATTCATGATCTTGTAAGCTAGTGAAGTTAAGAGACAAAAGCAGCGCCAGAGTTACCGAAAAGTAGTTGTTACAGTTATAGTAAACTGATATTTTAAAGTCACTCTGCTTGTGTTCTTAATATTTACTCTTTAAAATGATCATTTGTTTTTTTCTTCTTTCCATTTATTCGTTTCTTTATAGCCGGTAAGTTCTGATCATGATTATCATTTGTAGAACCGTGCCTTTTTCTATTCCCACGAGGGCAATCAAGTCCTGTATATTCTTTATTTTTATGCACAATTCAATGGATTATCAAACTTAGCTCAACTTTGGTAACGCACGTTTAAATACATTAACATGTTTATCGATTATACGAATGGCAATGTCAATGAAGCTGGAACTCATTTTTAAATATTGTTTTTCTCTATATAATGTTTCCGTTGATGATAAGAGCAAGTGAAGTGATGAGCCAAATACAAAGAGAAAACTCATGAAAACAAATAGTTTCTCTAATAAATATATTACAATTAATGTCTTTGTGCTAGTGTTTTTAATATGATTTCTCCCTGATATAACGATTTGTTCTTTACTTTTATCTATTCGTTTCCTTTCAGATGGTAGGTCTTTATCATGATTAACGATTGTAGACACATGTTACTACCTATTCCCCCTTTCACAAAAGCCACAGGGGAAATCGATTTCTGTTAATTCTTTATATTCATCATCAACAATGTCAATCATATGTTACACTTTTCACTTTTTTGATCACGAATGACAAGTTCATAAAAATACAACGATATGTTTTGAGCTGGTGAGGTTAAAAGCCAAAAGCAGCGGAAAGGTTATGGAAAACTAGTTGTTTCAGTTATAATGATAAACGTTGAAAGTCAATTGATAACGCACGATTTAATACAATACAATGGACATCGATTACATAGATGGTATTGCCATGAAGAGAGGTGATTGTTGTGAAATGAATTTGTAAATCTAACATTCTTCATTGATGTTGTGAGCAAGTCAAGTTAAGAGCCAACAGCAGCGGAAAAGTGACGGAAAACTAGTTGTCATAGCTATAGTAAACTGACAGGTTAAAGTCAATGTACTTGTGTTTTAACTGTTTTTCTCTACTATATGATGATTTTTTTCTTTCCTTTTTCTTTCCATATATTTGTTTCTTTGTAGCTGGTAAGTTTTGATCATGATCGACAATTGTAGAATCTTATCATTATCTATTCCCACGAGGGCAATCAATTACTGCAAATTCTTTATTTTCATACAAAATTGCAATGAAATATAATAATTAGCACAACGTTGGTAACGCACGATTTCATACAATAAAATGGTCATCGATTACTTCATTAATGTTGTTAGCTAGTGAAGTCAAGAGCCAAAAGCATCGGAAGAGTTACGGAAAACTATTTGTCACAGAACAAGTAAACTTACATTTTAAGGTCACTGTGCTTGTGTTTTTCTGTATTTTCTATTATATGATGATATGTTTTTTTTTTTCTATCCATCTATTGGGTTTTTTTGTAGTTGGTAAGTTTTGATGATGATCGACAATTGTATAACCGTGATAATACCTATTCGCACGAGGGCAATCAATTACTGTAAAAAAAAATCATACACAATTTGATAAAATATTATAATTCGCACAACTTTGGTAACGCACGATTAAAAACAATAAAATGGTTATCGATTATATTAATGGCAATGTTAATGAGGCTTGAATTCATATTTTTCTCTATATAATGTATCCGTTGATGATATGAGCAAGTGAAGTGACGAGTCAAATACAAAGTAAATGTTCATGAAAACAAGTTACTTCTCTAATAATATACTTACACTTAAAGTCGCTGTGCTTGTGTTTTGAATATGTTTGTCTCCATGATATAACGGTTTGTTCTTAACTTCTATCTATTCGTTTCCTCTATTTTTATACACAATTTAAATGAAATATTATAATCAGCCCAACTATGGTAACGCACATTTAAATACAATAACATGTTTATCGATTATACGAATGAAATATCAATGAAGCTGGAACTCATTTTTAAATATTGTTTTTCTCTCTATAATATATCTGTTGATGATAAGAGCAATGGAAGTGATGAGCCAAATACAAATAGAAATCTCACGAAAAAAAGTTGTTTCTCTCGTAAATATACTTACAAATAGAGTCACCGTGCGTGTGTTTTTAATATGATTTTTTTCTCCACTATTTTATTATATTTTCTTCTTTCCATCTAATCGATTCGTTGTAGAAGGTAAGTTTTGATAATGATTTACATTTGTAGAACCGTGTCATTATCTATTCACACGAGGGCAATCAAGTACTGTAAACTCTAAATTCTTGTACACAATTTCAATGAAATATTATAATTAGCACAACTTTCGTAACGCACGATTTATTACAATATAATGGTGTTAGATTACATAGATCGTAATGTTAATGAATAGAAATAATTAATTTGAAACGAATTTGTAACTCTAACATTATTCATTGATGTTGTGAGCTAGTGAGGTTAAGAGCCAAAAGCAGCGTAAAATTTACCGAAACTAGTTGTAACAGTTATAGTAAACTGACATTTCAAAGTCACTGTGCTTGCGTTTTTACTATTTTCTCTATTAAATGATGATTTCTTTGTTTTGTTTTTTTCATTTAGTCGTTTCTTTATAGCCGGTAACTTTTGATCATGATTATCATTAGTACAACTTTGTCATTATCTATTCCCACGAGGGCAATCAAGTCCTGTAAATTCTTTATTTTTATACACAATTTGGTTGAAGAATTATACTTAGCACAACTTTGGTAACGCACGTTTATTGCAATAAGATGTTTATCGATTTTACGAATGGCAATGTTAATGAAGCTGGAACTCAATTTTAAATATTGTTTTCCTCTATATAATTTATCTATTGATGATATGAGCAAGCGAAGTGATGAGCCAAATACAAATAGAAATCTCAGGAAAAAAAGTTGTTTCTCTCGTAAATATACTTACACTTGAAGACACCGTGTGTGTGTTTTTCATATGATTTCACCATTATTTTATGATACTTTCTTCTTTCCATCTGTTCGATCCTTTGTAGGAGGTAAGTTTTGATAATGATTAACATTTGTAGAACCGTGTCATTATCTATCCACACGAGGGCAATCAAGTACTGAAATTTATTTATTTTCGTACACAATTTCAATGAAATATTATAATTAGCACAACTTTGGTAACGCACAATTTAATACAATATAATGGTCTACGATTACATAGATCGTAATGTTAATGAATAGAAACAATTAATCTGAAACGAATTTGTAACTCTAACATTATTCAGTGATGTTGTAAGCTAGTGAGGTTAAGAGCCAAAAGCAGCGTAAAATTTACCGAAACTAGTTGTTACAGTTATAGTAAACTGACATTTCAAAGTCACTGTGCTTGCGTTTTTACTATTTTCTCTATTAAATGATGATTTTTTTTCTTTCTTTTTTTCCATTTATTCGTTTCTTTATAGCCGGTGAGTTTTGATCATGATTAACATTTGTAGAACCGTGTCATTATCTATTCACACGAGGGCAATCAATTACTGTAATTTATTTATTTTCATACACAATTTGAATTAAATATTATAATTAGCACAACTTTGGTAACGCACAATTTAATACAATATGATGGTCTTCGATTACATAGATCGTAATGTCAACTAATAGAGATAATTAATATGAAGCAAATTTGTAACTCTAACATTATTCATTGATGTTGTGAGCTAGTGACGTTAAGAGATAAAAGCAGCGGAAAATTTACCGAAACTAGTTGTTACAGTTATAGTAAACTGATATTTTAAAGTCACTGTGCTTATGTGTTTAATACTTTTTCTATAATATGATGATTTATTTCTGTTTTTCTTTCCATATATTCGTTACTTTGCAGCTGGTAAGTTAAAAAGCAGATAATACAATCAAATGGTCATCAATTACATAAATGGTATTGTCATGAACAGAGATGATTGTTGTGAAATAAATTTGTAAATCTACCCTTCTGCATTTTTGTTGTGAGCTAGTCAAGTTAAGAGCTAAAAGCAGCGGAAAAGTTACGGAAAACTAGTTGTCACAGCTATAGTAAACTGGCATTTCAAAGTCACTCTGCTTGTGTTTTTACTAGTTTTCTCTATTATATGGTGACCTGTTTTTGTTTTCTTCTCTCCATGTATTCGTTTCTTTGTAGTGGGTAAGTTTTGATTATGATCGAGAATTGTAGAACCGTGTTAATATCTATTCCAACGAGGGCTATCAATTACTGTAAATTCTTTATTTTTATACACAACTAAATGAATCATTACTGTTAGCACAACTTTGGTAACGCACAAGTTAATACAATAAAATGGTCATCGATTACATAGATCGTAATGTCAATGACTAGAGATAATTAATTTGAAACGAATTTGTTACTTTAAAATTATTCATTGATGTTGTGAGCTAGTGAGGTTAAGAGCCAAAAGCAGCGTAAAATTTACCGAAACTAGTTGTTACAGTTATAGTAAACTGACATTTCAAAGTCACTGTGCTTGCGTTTTTACTATTTTCTCTATAAAATGATGATTTCTATGTTTTCTTTTTCTTCATTTATTCGTTTCTTTATAGCCGGTAACTTTTGATCATGATTATCATTAGTAGGACTTTGTCATTATCTATTCCCACGAGGGCAATCAAGTCCTGCAAATTCTTTATTTTTATACACAAGTTGAATGAAGAATCATACTTAGCACAACTTTGGTAACGCACGTTTATTACAATAACATGTTTATCGATTTTATTAATGGCAATGTTAATGAAGCTAGAATTCAATTTTAAATATTGTTTTCCTCTATGTAATTTATCTATTGATGATATGAGCAAGTGGAGTGATGAGCCAAATATAAATTGAAATCTCACGAAAAAAAGTTGTTTCTCTAGTAAATATACTTACACTTAAAGTCACCGTGCGTGTGTTTTTAATATGATTTCACCATTATTTTATTATATTTTCTTCTTTCCATTTATTCGTTTCTTTATAGCCGGTGAGTTTTCATCATGATTAACATTTTTAGAACCGTGTCATTATCTATTAACACAAGGGCAATCAAGTACTGAAATTCATTTATTTTCGTACACAATTTCAATGAAATATTATAATTAGCACAACTTTGGTAACGCACAATTTAATACAATATAATGGTCTACGATTACATAGATCGTAATGTTAATGAATAGAAATAATTAATTTGAAACGAATTTGTAACTCTAACATTATTCAGTGGTGTTGTGAGCTAGTGAGGTTAAGAGCCAAAAGCAGCGTAAAATTTACCGAAACTAGTTGTTACAGTTATAGTAAACTGACATTTCAAAGTCACTGTGCTTGCGTTTTTACTGTTTTCTCTATAAAATGATGATTTCTATGGTTTTTTTTTCTTTTCATTTATTCGTTTCTTTATAGCCGGTAACTTTTGATCATGATGATCATTAGTAGAACTTTGTCATTATCTATTCCCACGAGGGCAATCAAGTCCTGCAAATTCTTTATTTTTATACACAAATTGAATTAAGAATTATACTTAGCACAACTTTGGTAACGCGCGTTTATTACAATAACATGTTTATCGATTTTATTAATGGCAATGTTAATGAAGCTAGAATTCAATTTTAAATATTGTTTTCCTCTATGTAATTTATCTATTGATGATATGAGCAAGTGGAGTGATGAGCCAAATATAAATTGAAATCTCACGAAAAAGAGTTGTTTTTCTCGAAAATATACTTACACTTAAATTCACCGTGCGTGTGTTTTTAACATGATTTCAACATTATTTTATTATATTTTCTTCTTTCCATCTGTTCGATTCTTTGTAGAAGGTAAGTTTTGATAATGATTTACATTGGTAGAACCGTGTCATAATCTATTAACACAAGGGCAATCAAGTAATGTAAATTATTTATTTTCGTACACAATTTCAATGAAATATTATAATTAGCTCAATTTTGGTAACGCACAATATATTACAATATAATGGTCTTCTATTACATAGATCGTAAGGTAAATGTATAGAAATAATTAATTTGAAACGAATTTGTTACTCTTACAGTATTCATTGATGTTGTGTGCTAGTGAGGTTAAGAGCCAAAAGCAGCGTAAAATTTACCGAAACTAGTTGTTACAGTTATAGTAAACTGACATTTCAAAGTCACTGTGCTTGCGCTTTTACTATTTTCTCTATTAAATGATGATTTCTATGTTCTTTTTTTCATTTATTCGTTTCTTTATAGCCGATAACTTTTGATCATGATTATCATTAGTAGAACTTTGTCATTATCCATTCCCACGAGGGCAATCAAGTCCTGTAAATTATTTATTTTTATACAGAAGTTGAATGAAGAATTATACTTAGCACAACTTTGGTAACGCACGTTTATTACAATAACATGTTTATCGATTTTACGAATGGCAATGTTAATGAAGCTGGATTTCAATTTAAAATATTGTTTTCCTCTATATAATTTGTCTGTTGATGATATGAGCAAGTGAAGTGATGAGACAAATACAAATAGAAATCTCACGAAAAAAGTTGTTTCTCTCGTAAATATACTTACACTTAAAAGGATTGTCTGGTGGCCCAAAGAAGTTAGCTTAAAAAATAGTAAATAATTTTCCAAACATGTTGTCAAAGTATGAGAACGCTAATGTTGCGTTTGACAGAGAAACGATTTTTTAATCGTTATGGATAGACATTTCAAATATGATTTGAACAGTACAATACGTGACGTTAGCTCTGCCATAGCAGATTGCGTCATAACCCACCCTCCGCACAGTACCTATACGGTAATCACAACAAAAACAGCGTTTGTATACAGACAAATTTCTTCCTTAATTTCCGGTGAAATTTCTTTAAAAATAGATATGTTTTCAAAAACTCCTTAAGCCGCCATGTACTTGATCGGTGGTTCCGTGGTCTTTTTGTAACACAAGGTAAATTTTAACAGCAGACTCTGAGTTGTTCAGGCTATACATCGCGCTATCCAGCTCCAACGCGAAAAATGTTCGCATGTAGGCTATACTCAAACGTTGACAATCGGACAGTTCTGCGAAGCCTAAGCTTCTCAGTGTTACATTCTGCTCTGACAATGATTCGATCAATTTCTTCAATAATTTCCGGTGAAATTTCTTATAAATCAGATATGATTTAAAAAACTCCTTAAGCCGCCATATATGTAGTAGATCGGTGGTTTCGTGGTCTTTGTGAAACACAAGATAAGTTTTAACAGCAGGCGCTTCGTTGTTTACACATCGCGGTATCCAGCTCCAGCGCGAAGAATGTTCGCGTGTATAGGCTACTCTAACGTTTACAATCGGACAGTTCTGCGATGACATCGATTACGCCAAGTTTCATCTTTCGGTTTAACGAATACTTTACAAGTTTCCTTTTACTGTTAATTTGATCCGTGAATTTTATTTCAGCTATTTCGAAGAACAGTTAATGAACTGTGGTTTGAGTGTGAGTGTACTATGTGTAACGCTATACAAGTACACCAACTGAGCATCGTAGTATATACGTTCGCGAGTATGTACGTTATATATATGAGGCAATCCAATGTGCTTACACGTGAGTTTATTTGCTGCGGAATTGGGAGTGCTAACTTCAAGTCGCCTGTTTTGCCTATCTGCAACCACTACGTCAATCACCATATTGAAGCGTTCGAACAAACGGTACTTTTGGTGAGAAACTGGTGAATTTGAAAACCATATTTCTACAAGAAGAAAACGTCGAATGGGGACAAGTTTTACATGGTTAGAAAGAGAAAAATAATAACTAAAAAGACAATGTATCAAAATCTTCCACCAGACAATTCCTTTAAATTCACCGTGCGTGTGTTTTTAACATGATTTCAACATGATTTTATTATATTTTCTTATTTCCATCTGTTCGATTCTTTGTAGAAGGTAAGTTTTGATAATGATTTACATTGGTAGAACCGTGTCATAATCTATTAACACAAGGGCAATCAAGTAATGTAAATTATTTATTTTCGTACACAATTTCAATGAAATATTATAATTAGCTCAACTTTGGTAACGCACAATATATTACAATATAATGGTCTTCTATTACATAGATCGTAAGGTAAATGTATAGAAATAATTAATTTGAAACGAATTTGTTACTCTAACAGTATTCATTGATGTTGTGTGCTAGTGAGGTTAAGAGCCAAATGCAGCGTAACATTTACCGAAACTAGTTGTTACAGTTATAGTAAACTGACATTTCAAAGTCACTGTGCTTGCGTTTTTACTATTTTCTCTATAAAATGATGATTTCTATGTTTTTTTTTTTTTCATTTATTCGTTTCTTTATAGCCGGTAACTTTTGATCATGATGATCATTAGTAGAACTTTGTCATTATCTATTCCCACGAGGGCAATCAAGTCCTGCAAATTCTTTATTTTTATACACAAATTGAATGAAGAATTATACTTAGCACAACTTTGGTAACGCGCGTTTATTACAATAACATGTTTATCGATTTTATTAATGGCAATGTTAATGAAGCTAGAATTCAATTTTAAATATTGTTTTCCTCTATGTAATTTATCTGTTGATGATATGAGCAAGTGGAGTGATGAGCCAAATATAAATTGAAATCTCAGGAAAAAGAGTTGTTTCTCTCGAAAATATACTTACACTTAAATTCACCGTGCGTGTGTTTTTAACATGATTTCAACATTATTTTATTATATTTTCTTCTTTCCATCTGTTCGATTCTTTGTAGAAGGTAAGTATTGATAATGATTTACATTGGTAGAACCGTGTCATAATCTATTAACACAAGGGCAATCAAGTACTGAAATTTATTTATTTTCGTACACAATTTGAATTAAATATTATAATTAGCACAACTTTGGTAACGCACAACTTAATACAATATGATGGTCTTCGATTACATAGATCGTAATGTCAACTAATAGTGATAATTAATATGAAGCGAATTTGTAACTCTAACATTATTCATTGATGTTGTGAGCTAGTGACGTTAAGAGATAAAAGCAGCGGAAAATTTACCGAAACTAGTTGTTACAGTTATAGTAAACTGATATTTTAAAGTCACTGTGCTTATGTGTTTAATACTTTTTCTATAATATGATGATTTATTTTTGTTTTTCTTTCCATATATTCGTTACTTTGCAGCTGGTAAGTTAAAAAGCAGATAATAAAATCAAATGGTCATCAATTACATAAGTGGTATTGTCATGAACAGAGATGATTGTTGTGAAATAAATTTGTAAATCTACCCTTCTGCATTTTTGTTGTGAGCTAGTCAAGTTAAGAGCTAAAAGCAGCGTAAAATTTACCGAAACTAGTTGTTACAGTTATAGTAAACTGACATTTCAAAGTCACTGTGCTTGCGTTTTTACTATTTTCTCTATAAAATGATGATTTCTATGTTTTTTTTTTTTCATTTATTCGTTTCTTTATAGCCGTTAACTTTTGATCATGATGATCATTAGTAGAACTTTGTCATTATCTATTCCCACGAGGGCAATCAAGTCCTGCAAATTCCTTATTTTTATACACAAGTTGAATGAAGAATTATACTTAGCACAACTTTGGTAACGCACGTTTATTACAATAACATGTTTATCGATTTTATTAATGGCAATGTTAATGAAGCTAGAATTCAATTTTAAATATTGTTTTCCTCTATGTAATTTATCTATTGATGATATGAGCAAGTGGAGTGATGAGCCGAATATAAATTGAAATCTCACGAAAAAGAGTTGTTTCTCTCGAAAATATACTTACACTTAAATTCACCGTGCGTGTGTTTTTAACATGATTTCAACATTATTTTATTATATTTTCTTCTTTCCATCTGTTCGATTCTTTGTAGAAGGTAAGTTTTGATAATGATTTACATTGGTAGAACCGTGTCATAATCCATTAACACAAGGGCAATCAAGTAATGTAAATTATTTATTTTCGTACACAATTTCAATGAAATATTATAATTAGCTCAACTTTGGTAACGCACAATTTAATACAATATAATGGTCTTCTATTACATAGATCGTAAGATAAATGTATAGAAATAATTAATTTGAAACGAATTTGTTACTCTAACAGTATTCATTGATGTTGTGTGCTAGTGAGGTTAAGAGCCAAAAGCAGCGTAACATTTACCGAAACTAGTTGTTACAGTTATAGTAAACTGACATTTCAAAGTCACTGTGCTTGCGCTTTTACTATTTTCTCTATTAAATGATGATTTCTATGTTCTTTTTTTCATTTAATCGTTTCTTTATAGCCGGTAAGTTTTGATCATGATTATCATTAGTAGAATTTTGTCATTATCCATTCCCACGAGGGCAATCAAGTCCTGTAAATTCTTTATTTTTATACACAAGTTGAATGAAGAATTATACTTACCACAACTTTGGTAACGCACGTTTATTACAATAACATGTTTATCGATTTTACGAATGGCAATGTTAATGAAGCTAGATTTCAATTTAAAATATTGTTTTCCTCTATATAATTTATCTGTTGATGCTATGAGCAAGTGAAGTGACGAGACAAATACAAATAGAAATCTCACGAAAAAAAGTTGTTTCTCTCGAAAATATACTTACACTTAAATTCACCGTGCGTGTGTTTTTAACATGATTTCAACATGATTTTATTATATTTTCTTCTTTCCATCTGTTCGATTCTTTGTAGAAGGTAAGTTTTGATAATGATTTACATTGGTAGAACCGTGTCATAATCTATTAACACAAGGGCAATCAAGTAATGTAAATTATTTATTTTCGTACACAATTTCAATGAAATATTATAATTAGCTCAACTTTGGTAACGCACAATTTAATACAATATAATGGTCTTCTATTACATAGATCGTAAGATAAATGTATAGAAATAATTAATTTGAAACGAATTTGTTACTCTGACAGTATTCATTGATGTTGTGTGCTAGTGAGGTTAAGAGCCAAAAGCAGCGTAAAATTTACCGAAACTAGTTGTTACAGTTATAGTAAACTGACATTTCAAAGTCACTGTGCTTGCGTTTTTACTATTTTCTCTATAAAATGATGATTTCTATGTTGTTTTTTTTTTCATTTATTCGTTTCTTTATAGCCGGTAACTTTTGATCATGATGATCATTAGTAGAACTTTGTCATTATCTATTCCCACGAGGGCAATCAAGTCCTGCAAATTCTTTATTTTTATACACAAGTTGAATGAAGAATTATACTTAGCACAACTTTGGTAACGCACGTTTATTACAATAACATGTTTATCGATTTTATTAATGGCAATGTTAATGAAGCTAGAATTCAATTTTAAATATTGTTTTCCTCTATATAATTTATCTATTGATGATATGAGCAAGTGGAGTGATGAGCCAAATATAAATAGAAATCTCAGGAAAAAGAGTTGTTTCTCTCGAAAATATACTTACACTTAAATTCACCGTGCGTGTGTTTTTAACATGATTTCAACATTATTTAATTATATTTTCTTCTTTCCATCTGTTCGATTCTTTGTAGAAGGTAAGTATTGATAATGATTTACATTGGTAGAACCGTGTCATAATCTATTAACACAAGGGCAATCAAGTAATGTAAATTATTTATTTTCGTACACAATTTCAATGAAATATTATAATTAGCTCAACTTTGGTAACGCACAATTTATTACAATATAATGGTCTTCTATTACATAGATCGTAAGGTAAATGTATAGAAATATTTAATTTGAAACGAATTTGTTACTCTAACAGTATTCATTGATGTTGTGTGCTAGTGAGGTTAAGAGCCAAAAGCAGAGTAAAAGTTACCGAAACTAGTTGTTACAGTTATAGTAAACTGACATTTCAAAGTCACTGTGCTTGCGCTTTTACTATTTTCTCTATTAAATAATGTTTTTTTTTTTTTTTCATTTATTCGTTTCTTTATAGCCGGTAACTTTTGATCATGATGATCATTAGTAGAACTTTGTCATTATCTATTCCCACGAGGGCAATAAAGTCCTGTAAATTATTTATTTTTATACAGAAGGTTAATGAAGAATTATACTTACCACAACTTTGGTAACGCACGTTTATTACAATAACATGTTTATCGATTTTACGAATGGCAATGTTAATGAAGCTGGATTTCAATTTAAAATATTGTTTTCCTCTATATAATTTATCTGTTGATGATATGAGCAAGTGAAGTGATGAGACAAATACAAATAGAAATCTCACGAAAAAAGTTGTTTCTCTCGTAAATATACTTACACTTAAATTCACCGTGCGTGTGTTTTTAATATGATTTCAACATGATTTCAACATGATTTTATTATATTTTCTTATTTCCATCTGTTCGATTCTTTGTAGAAGGTAAGTTTTGATAATGATTTACATTGGTAGAACCGTGTCATAATCTATTAACACAAGGGCAATCAAGTAATGTAAATTATTTATTTTCGTACACAATTTCAATGAAATATTATAATTAGCTCAACTTTGGTAACGCACAATTTATTACAATATAATGGTCTTCTATTACATAGATCGTAAGGTAAATGTATTGAAATAATTAATTTGAAACGAATTTGTTACTCTAACAGTATTCATTGATGTTGTGTGCTAGTGAGGTTAAGAGCCAAAAGCAGCGTAAAAGTTACCGAAACTAGTTGTTACAGTTATAGTAAACTGACATTTCAAAGTCACTGTGCTTGCGCTTTTACTATTTTCTCTATTAAATGATGATTTTTTTTTTTTCATTTATTCGTTTCTTTATAGCCGGTAACTTTTGATCATGATGATCATTAGTAGAACTTTGTCATTATCTATTCCCACGAGGGCAATAAAGTCCTGTAAATTATTTATTTTTATACACAAGTTTAATGAAGAATTATACTTACCACAACTTTGGTAACGCACGTTTATTACAATAACATGTTTATCGATTTTACGAATGGCAATGTTAATGAAGCTGGATTTCAATTTTAAATATTGTTTTCCTCTATATAATTTATCTGTTGATGATATGAGCAAGTGAAGTGACGAGACAAATACAAATAGAAATCTCACGAAAAAAGTTGTTTCTCTCGTAAATATACTTACACTTAAAGTCACCGTGCGTGTGTTTTTAACATGATTTCAACATGATTTTATTATATTTTCTTATTTCCATCTGTTCGATTCTTTGTAGAAGGTAAGTTTTGATAATGATTTACATTGGTAGAACCGTGTCATAATCTATTAACACAAGGGCAATCAAGTAATGTAAATTATTTATTTTCGTACACAATTTCAATGAAATATTATAATTAGCTCAACTTTGGTAACGCACAATATATTACAATATAATGGTCTTCTATTACATAGATCGTAAGGTAAATGTATAGAAATAATTAATTTGAAACGAATTTGTTACTCTAACAGTATTCATTGATGTTGTGTGCTAGTGAGGTTAAGAGCCAAATGCAGCGTAACATTTACCGAAACTAGTTGTTACAGTTATAGTAAACTGACATTTCAAAGTCACTGTGCTTGCGCTTTTACTATTTTCTCTATTAAATGATGATTTTTTTTTTCATTTATTTCGTTTCTTTATAGCCGGTAAGTTTTCATCATGATTATCATTAGCAGAACTTTGTCATTATCCATTCCCACGAGGGCAATCAAGTCCTGTAAATTATTTATTTTTATACAGAAGTTTAATGAAGAATTATACTTACCACAACTTTGGTAACGCACGTTTATTACAATAACATGTTTATCGATTTTACGAATGGCAATGTTAATGAAGCTGGATTTCAATTTAAAATATTGTTTTCCTCTATATAATTTATCTGTTGATGATATGAGCAAGTGAGGTGATGAGACAAATACAAATAGAAATCTCACGAAAAAAAGTTGTTTCTCTCGTAAATATACTTACACTTAAAGTCACCGTGCGTGTGTTTTTAATATGATTTCAACATTATTTTATTATATTTTCTTCTTTCCATTTATTCGTTTCTTTATAGCCGGTAAGTTTTCATCATGATTAACATTTTTAGAACCGTGTCATTATCCATTCACACGAGGGCAATCAATTACTGTAATTTATTTATTTTATACAAAATTTAAATTAAATATAATAATAAGCACAGCTTTGGTAACGCACAACTTAATACAATATGATGGTCTTCGATTACATAGATCGTAATGTCAATGAAAAGAGATAATTAATTTGAAGCGAATTTGTAACTCTAACATTATTCATTGATGTTGTGAGCTAGTGAGGTTAAGAGCCAAAAGCAGCGTAAAAGTTACCGAAACTAGTTGTTACAGTTATAGTAAACTGACATTTCAAAGTCACTGTGCTTGCGCTTTTACTATTTTCTCTATGAAATGATGCTTTTTTTGTTTTCTTTTTTTCCCCAATCATTCGTTTTTTCATAGCCGGTAAGTTTTGATCATTATTAACATTTTTAGAACCGTGTCATTATCCATTCCCACGAGGGCAAATCAATTACTGTAAATTATTTATTTTATACACAATTTGAATTAAATATTATAATTAGCACAACTTTGGTAACGCACAACTTAATACAATATGATGGTCTTCGATTACATAGATCGTAATGTCAATGAATACAGATAATTAATTTGAAGCAAATTTGTAACTCTAACATTATTCATTGATTGTGTGAGCTAATGAGGTTAAGAGATAAAAGCAGCGGAAAATTTACCGAAAACTATTTGTTACAGTTATAGTAAACTGATATTTTAAAGTCACTGTGCTTATGTGTTTAATGCTTAGGTTATAATATGATGATTTATTTTTGTTTTTCTTTCCATAAATTCGTTACTTTGTAGCTGGTAAGTGAAGAAGCAGATAATAAAATCAAATGGTCATCAATTACATAAATGGTATTGTCATGAACAGAGATGATTGTTGTGAAATAAATTTGTAAATCTAGCCTTCTGCATTGATGTTGTGAGCAAGTCAAGTTAAGAGCTAAAAGCAGCGGAAAAGTTACGGAAAACTAGTTGTCACAGCTATAGTAAACTGGCATTTCAAAGTCACTCTGCTTGTGTTTTTACTATATTTCTCTATTATATGATGTTCTGCTTTTGTTTTTCTTTCCATATATTCGTTACTTTGTAGCTGGTAAGTTTTGATGATGATCAAGAATTGTAGAACCGTGTTAATATCTATTCACACGAGGGCAATCAGTTACTGTAAATTATTTATTTTCATACACCATTTGATTTATATATTATAAATAGCACAACTTTGGTAACACACAATTTAATACAATAAAATGGTCATTGATTACATAGATCGTAATGTCAGTAAATAGAAATAATTAAATAGAAACGAATTTGTAACTCTAACAATATTCATTGATGTTGTGAGCTAGTGAGGTTAAGAAATGAAAGCAGCGGTAAATTTACCAAAACCAGTTGTTACAGTTATAGTAAAATGACATTTTAAAGCCACTGTGCTTGCGTGTTGTATATTTTCTCTATAAAATGATGATTTGTTTGTTTTCTTCTTTCCATTTATTCGTTTCTTTATAGCCGGTAAGTTTTGATCATGATTATCATTTGTAGAACCGTGTTATTTTCTATTCCCATGAGGGAGATCAATTTTCTGTAAATTCTTTATTTTTTACACAATTTAAATGAAATATAAATTAGCACAACTTTGGTAACGCACGATTTAATACAATAAAATGGGCATCGATTACATAGATTGAAATGTCAGTAAAAAGAGATAATTAATTTGAAGCGAATTTGCAACTCTAACAATATCCATTGATGTTGTGAGCTAGTGACGTTAAAAAATAAAAGCAGCGGAAAATTAACCGAAACTAGTTGTTACAGTTATAGTAAAATGACATTTTAAAGTCACTGTGCTTGCGGTTTTACTATTTTCTCTATTAATTGATGATTTGTTTGTTTTCTTCTTTCCATTTATTCGTTTCTTTAAAGCCGGTAAGTTTTGATCATGATTATCATTTGTAGAACCGTGTTATTTTCTATTCCCATGAGGGAAATCAATTTCCTGTGAATTCTTTATTTTATACACAATTTAAATGAAATATTATAAATTAGCACAACTTTGGAAACGCACGATTTAATACAATAAACTGGTCATCGATTACATAGATTGTAATGCCATGAAGAAAAATGATTGTTGTGAAATGAATTTGTAAAGCTAACATAATTCATTGATGATGTGAGCTAGTTAGGTTAAGGGCCAAAAGCAGCGGAAGAGTTGAGGAAAACTAGTTGTTACAGTTAAAATAAACTGACATTTTAAAGTCAATGTGCTTGTGTTTTTGCTGTTTATTTCTATTAAATGATGATTTGTGTGTGTTTTCTTCTTTCCATCTATTCGATTCTTTGTAGGAGGTAAGTTTTGATCATGATTAACATTTGTAGAACCGTGTCATGTTCTATTCCCACAAGGGCAATCAATTACTGTAAATTCTTTATTTTCACAAAAAAAATGCAATGAAATTGAATAATAAGCAAAACTTTGTTAATGCACGATTTAATACAATAAAATGGGCATCGATTACATAGATTGTAATGCCATGAAGAGAGATGAAAGTTGTGAAAAAAATTTTTAGATCAAACTTTCTTCATTGATGTTGTGAGCTAGTCAAGTTAAGACTGAAGTAGCGAAATAGTTACGGAAAACTATTTGTCACAGCTATAGTAAACTGACATTTTAAAGACACCGTATTTGTGTTTTTTTTTCTGTTTTCTATATTATATGAGGATTTGTTTATTTTCTTCCTTCCATCTATTCGATTCTTTGTAGAAGGTAAGTTTTTATTATGATTACCGTGTCATTATCTATTCACACGAAGGCAATCAGTTACTGTAAATTATTTATTTTCATACACAATTTGAATTAAATATTATAATTAGCACAACTTTGGTAACACACAAGTTGATACAATAAAATGGTCATCGATTACATAGATCGTTGTTATGGACATGCTTTACCTCTTACACATTCACCATTACATATATTGATGACGTCATATCTACGTCATCGCCCTCGTAGCAGTCCACGCTAGTACCGCGTCCGGATACCAATCAGAGGTCTATACACCGTTGCTGGGGAATCATCGCCTCTCACCCCGTTCTTACAGCACGGTTCCTTATTGTTTTGCCGTCACATTGCGTTTCCAGTTTATTCCTATCCTTACTATTCTGACTGAAGGATATTCAAGTCTTTAGTGACTTTCTTTATATTATTATCTTCACTTCTTCTACGGAATGGACTTTCTTTTTCAATACCATATCCAGTGAAGTGAAGCGGAACCTGTATAACTACTACACCTGCTCTTAGATGAACTTTAATCATTTATTAATTCCGCGCCGCGCCTTTCGACGAAGTACGGTACTACTACTCTTCATCGCTAATCATCATAGCAAAGGCCCAGCTCTACGACACCATCGAGTCCATCGACCTCAGACCAGTCGTAATAGATAAGTTGTTTCTTTATATCTGGCGCCTTAAGTTAACCGTATCATTGTTATTCACTCATTTGTAACCTTCACCTTTATTATCCATATCATTTGTAGAATATAGACATATTACTATTCAATATACCATTCGAAACCTCGTCCACCTTTTCTTTTATGCGTTAAACACCCTTGGAAACTCTTTCTGCCGGATAAGAATTCTTTACATGTCGTTTCCGTAACAGAAATTGGGGGCTTATCCGGGAAATGAACAATTTTATTTATCGATTTCTTTCATTTTCGCTTCTTACTTATTGCGAAAATTTTCGGTAATTTTGTTTTCTAAAACTTTCTATATTGTTTCATCTTCCCACTACCGTTTCCAAGCTTGTTTGCATTAAGATGGCGTTTGAGGTAAAAGAGTTTTTGAAATCACCCTCATTTGAGGCTATTGACTCATTAAAGAAGTCAGAATTAAAACTTCTTTCTGAACATTTTGGTATTCCTGTTAAGGGTCGTATGCTAAAACTACAAATTCGTGATCTTATTTTGGAACATATGGTCGATGAAGAAATGTTAGAAGAATCATGTCTTCAGCAAACTAAGAAAGACGATGATGAAACTATTTCACATCAAAATGAGTATTTAATTAAGAAATTAGAATTAGAACATAGAGAAAAAGAGCGTGAATGGGAGTTTAAATTTAGAGAACTTGAACTTCAGAAAGAAATTTCTCTTAAACAACTCGAAGCCAGCACTTCAAATCAACAGTCACACGGATTGCGCAATAACAGCGAATTCGATGTCACAAAGTATCTTCGCCTCGTTCCTTCCTTCCAAGAACAGGAAGTCGAAGCATTTTTCAATCATTTTGAAAAACTGGCGAACCAAATGAATTGGCCGTCAGATAAATGGACTTTGCTAATTCAGAAATCATTTACTGGTAAAGCCCAACAAATTTATTCGTCTCTATCTCTCGACGAATGTGCTGACTACGAGCATGTTAAGAAATGTATATTAAACGGTTACGAACTTGTGCCAGAGGCATATAGGCAGAAGTTCAGAAGTCTACGAAAGTTAGATTCCCAATCACATATTGAGTTTGCTCGTTGTAAGAGTACACTTTTCGAGCGATGGTGCTCATCACTTAATGTTACTTCTATTGACCAACTCCAACAATTAATTTTATTAGAGGAGTTTAAACGTTGTATTCCACCTGAAATTAAGATATTTCTTGACGAACACAAAGTTAGCAAATTGGATGACGCAGCCGCGAAGGCGGATGAGTTCGCTTTGACTCACAAACACAAGTTTACGCAAAACAAACCTCGACAATTTAAGAATGATATTAAGGGGGCCAAGGTCACCCAACATTACATTCCAAATTCATCTGAGTCTTCTTCCTCAGATTCTACTCGCTTTAAAATTAAAAGCGAGTCATTAGGTTCTCATTCCGATCCTAATTCTCCGACTTGCGCATATTGTCGTAAGAAGGGTCATCTCCTTGGAGATTGTTTAAAACTTGCTCGCAAGAAGCAACTCGAACAAAGTTCTAACGCCCTCGCTGTTCGCCAAAGGCACACAGCCTCTGCCAATGCAGAGAATATTTCTAATATTGTGCCCAATAGGAAATCTAATGGTTATCACCATACTTCTACTGGTCCAATTTCTGAGGAATATAAGCCATTCGTTTCTGACGGGCTTATTTCTATATCTGATGGTTCCACCAAATCCACTGTTAAAATCAAAATGTTACGGGACACTGGTGCTAACTTAACCTTGATTTTATCGGGTATGTTGCCTTTATCACAGGAAACATACACCGGTCAAGATGAGTTAATAAAGGGTGTGCCGGGTGGTCAGGGTGAATACATTAGCGTTCCTCTTCACGAAATTTATTTACAGTCAAATTTAGTGACTGGGCGTGTCACTGTAGGCGTTTTGCCTACTCTCCCCGCTGATGGGATTTCATGTTTATTGGGAAATGATCTAGCCGGTAACAAAGTAACCGCTAACCCAATCGTTGTTGAAAATCCAACAACTTCTAACTCTACAAAAGATTTAGAACAACAATTTCCAGATGTTTTTAGAGCTTGTGCGGTCACTCGATCCATGAGTAAACAAGCTGGAAATTTAACAAAACCTCCCCAAAAGGAGAGTTTAATTAACCGTCACAAGGATGACGTTGGTTTCTTTGAGTTGGGAGAAACTTTTATGGGGTTATTGGATGACACCACTGAGCCTCACTCTGAAAGTTCAACCGCGGTGTCGGTTCAAGCAAAGGCCGACCCTACTACTCATTCCACTCCCATTAACATTTCCAAGAACACTCTGATTTCTCAACAAAGAAAAGACCCTGAATTAATCAAATTGATTCAGGAAGCTGTCACTGAAGAAGAGTTACCGAGTGTCTCTGTTGGTTTTTATCTAAAACATGGTGTTCTAATGCGAAAGTGGCGACCACGAGATGTCTCGTCAAATGACGAATGGCGCACTATCCATCAGATTGTTGTTCCTCCGGTATACCGTAAAGGAATTTTAAGTGTCGCTCATGACACTCCATTTGCAGGTCATTTAGGGGTCACTAAAACCTACAACAGAATTCTAGAGAATTTCTTTTGGCCTGGTTTACGTTCAGCTGTCGCTGACTATTGCAAGTCGTGTCACGCGTGCCAAATTGTGGGGAAACCTAATCAAAAGATTCCCAAGGCACCACTAAAACCGATTCCGGCTTTCGAAGAACCGTTTAGTCGGGTAATCGTAGATTGCGTTGGACCGCTACCAAAAACTCGGTCTGGTCACGAATATTTGCTAACTATCATGTGTGCGTCAACGAGATTTCCTGAGGCAATACCTCTTAGGAATATTAAAGCTAAGACTATCTCGACTGCTTTACTGAAGTTTTTTACTACGTTTGGTTTACCTAAATCAGTACAGTCTGACCAGGGTTCTAATTTTATGTCGAACTTGTTTCAACAAGTATTGTATGAATTAAATATTCATCAAATTGCGTCTAGTGCTTATCACCCTGAAAGCCAAGGTGCACTAGAACGATTTCATCAAACTCTTAAGAGTATGATCAAAACCTACTGTTTTGATAAGGAAAAACAGTGGGATCAAGGTATTCATTTTCTTTTATTTGCAGCCCGTGAATCCGTACAGGAGTCACTAGGGTTTAGCCAATTTCAACTTGTATTTGGACATAATGTCCGTGGGCCATTGAAATTATTCAAGGAGAAATTAGTTGATGAAACTGATGATGTTAATCTCCTTGACTACGTGTCAGATTTTAAGAGTAGACTGACCAATGCATGGGAGTTGGCAAGGAATAACTTGAAGGAGTCCCAAACCAAAATGAAAACTTGGTATGATACCAAAGCCACTGACAGGCAATTTGCCGCAGGGGATCAAGTGCTAGTGTTAATGCCGATACAAGGGCATGCTCTTAGAGCGCGCTACTCCGGTCCGTATGTCGTGAAAGAAAAAAACAAGCGACACAAATTACATTATTTCCACCCCTGACAGGAGGAAAAACAAACGTTTTTGCCATGTCAATATGCTTAAGGCATACCACCAAAGAGAGGATTCAGATTCACCTCTGACACCTCTTCCTTCACCGGAAGTGAAATCTATCAGTACTCCTACTGGAGTTGCCCTTGCCACTGCCCCATGTATCAGAGATCAGTCAGGTGTGGATCATATTTCTTCTCCAACTGACCCTTCTGAACATCTTCCAGATATTTCTGTTAAGTTAAAAAATTCTGATGTGTTATGTAACCTTAGTGAGAAATTGTCTCACTTATCTAAGCAACATCAAATCGAGATGTCCGATTTAATTAATTCACATGTTGATCTGTTTACTGACATTCCACGAAGGACGCATCTAGTGTGTCACAATGTTGACGTTGGTGATGCTGTACCTATTAAGCAGCATCCATATAGGTTAAGTCCTATTAAGATGAAACACTTACAAAATGAAGTGAAGTACATGTTAGAAAATAATATAATTGAGCCCAGTGATAGTCCCTGGAGCTCTCCATGTATTCTTGTTCCAAAACCAGATGGTAGTTTCCGGTTTTGCACTGACTATAGAAAGGTAAATTCAGTTACTCGTTCTGATTCATATCCAATTCCTAGAATTGATGACTGTATTGATCAAATAGGACAGTCAAAGTATGTCACTAAGTTTGACCTTTTGAAAGGGTACTGGGAAATTCCCCTCTCAGAGGCCGCAAAGAGAATTTCGGCGTTTGTTACCCCTTGTGGGTTATATCAGTATACGGTCATGCCCTTTGGTATGAAAAATGCACCAGCTACTTTTCAACGTTTCATTAATACCCTTGTGGGTGATCTTCAAGGTTGCAGCGTTTACATAGACGACATTGTTATTTATAGTCAAACTTGGCAAGAGCACATTGCTCAAATCAGATCTCTCATGGAGAGACTCTGTTCTGCGAACCTGACAGTTAACCTTGTGAAGAGTGAGTTCGCACAGGCTCAGGTGGTATATTTAGGTCATGTGGTGGGACAGGGTCAAGTTCGACCAATTAGAGCGAAAGTTGAGGCAATTGATAACTTTCCCGTCCCCGTTTCTAGGAAACATCTCATGCGCTTTTTAGGCATGGTTGGTTATTATAGGAGATATTGCCACAATTTCTCTGATCTAGTAATTCCCCTGACAAACTTATTGAGTAAGAAGGTTAAGTTTCAGTGGAGTGATGCGTGCCAAAAGGCGTTTGAAAGCGTTAAGGCAATTTTAATGAACTCCCCTGTTTTGATTGCTCCAGATTTTGAAAAGCAATTCAAACTAGCTGTAGATGCATCGGATCTTGGTGCCGGTTCTATTTTATTACAACAGGATAGTGAAGGCATCGACCACCCTGTTTGCTATTTCTCTAAGAAATTTAATAAGCATCAACAGAATTATTCAACCGTTGAGAAAGAGACTTTAGCTCTGTTACTTAGTTTACAAATGTTTGATGTGTATTTAGGGACAACCCCTTTTCCTGTGATTGTGCTTACTGATCACAATCCTCTCACATTTGTCCACAACCTGAAAAATCATAATAAGAGATTATTGCGTTGGAGTCTTATATTTTAAGAGTATAACTTGGATATCCAACATATTCGAGGAAAGGATAACATCTTTGCAGATGCCTTGTCCAGGATTTAAGTCATTGTTGTTTTTAAGCTTCGCACATATCATTGTATATTATCATTACTTTCAACGACTTTATATTGTTGTTTTCATACTATTTTATCAAATGTTTAATTGTGTGAGCATTTGTGGGTTCTTGTCTATCTATTATATTATAGCTGACTAGTATTCTTTGTTATTACTTGTGGTATGATTCTTCGCTACGTATTCGGATATATCACTTAAAGTAACAGTCATTTTTGTATTACATGCTTGTTACCACGAGTTAAAGCATATTTTAATAAAAGTTTTGGCCATTTTTGACCCAAACTTTCCTTTAAGAGGGGGAGTGTTATGGACATGCTTTACCTCTTACACATTCACCATTACATATATTGATGACGTCATATCTACGTCATCGCCCTCGTAGCAGTCCACGCTAGTACCGCGTCCGGATACCAATCAGAGGTCTATACACCGTTGCTGGGGAATCATCGCCTCTCACCCCGTTCTTACAGCACGGTTCCTTATTGTTTTGCCGTCACATTGCGTTTCCAGTTTATTCCTATCCTTACTATTCTGACTGAAGGATATTCAAGTCTTTAGTGACTTTCTTTATATTATTATCTTCACTTCTTCTACGGAATGGACTTTCTTTTTCAATACCATATCCAGTGAAGTGAAGCGGAACCTGTATAACTACTACACCTGCTCTTAGATGAACTTTAATCATTTATTAATTCCGCGCCGCGCCTTTCGACGAAGTACGGTACTACTACTCTTCATCGCTAATCATCATAGCAAAGGCCCAGCTCTACGACACCATCGAGTCCATCGACCTCAGACCAGTCGTAATAGATAAGTTGTTTCTTTATATCTGGCGCCTTAAGTTAACCGTATCATTGCTATTCACTCATTTGTAACCTTCACCTTTATTATCCATATCATTTGTAGAATATAGACATATTACTATTCAATATACCATTCGAAACCTCGTCCACCTTTTCTTTTATGCGTTAAACACCCTTGGAAACTCTTTCTGCCGGATACGAATTCTTTACATGTCGTTTCCGTAACAATCGTAATGTCATTAAATAGAGATAATTAATTTGAAGCGAATTTGCATTTCTAACAATATTCATTGATGTTGTGAGCTAGTGACGTTAAGAAATAAAAGCAGCGGAAAATTTACCGAAACTAGTTGTTACAGTTATAGTAAACTGATATTTTAAAGTCACTGTGCTTGCGGTGTTACTATTTTCTCTATAAAATGATGATTTGTTTGTTTTCTTCTTTCCATTTATTCGTTTCTTTATAGCCGGTAAGTTTTGATCATGATTATCATTTGTAGAACCGTGTTATTTTCTATTCCCATGAGGGAAATCAATTTCCTGTGAATTCTTTATTTTATACACAATTTAAATGAAATATTATAAATTAGCACAACTTTGGGAACGCACGATTTAATACAAAAAACTGGTCATTGATTACATAGATTATAATGCCATGAAGAGAAATGATTGTTGTGAAATGAATTTGTAAAGCTAACATTATTCATTGATGATGTGAGCTAGTTAGGTTAAGGACCAAAAGTAGCAAAATAGTAACGGAAAACTATTTGTCACAGCTATAGTAAACTGATATTTTAAGGACACCGTGTTTGTCTGTTTTTTTATTCTGTTTTCTATATTATATGAGGATTTGTTTGTTTTCTTCTTTCCATATATTCGATTCTTTGTAGAAGGTCAGTTTTTATTATGATTAACATTTGTAGAACCGTGTCATTATCTATTCACACGAGGGCAACCAGATACTGTAAATTATTTATTTTCATACACAGTTTGAATTAAATATTATAATTAGCACAACTTTGGTAACACACAAGTTAATACAATAAAATGGTCATCGATTACATAGATCGTAATGTCAATGAATAGAGATAATTAGTTTGAAGCGAATTTGTAACTTTAACATTATTCATTAATGTTGTGAGCTAGTGAGGTTAAGAGATAAAAGCAGCGGAAAAGTTACCGAAAACTATTTGTTACAGTTATAGTTAACTGATATTTTAAAGTCACTGTGCTTGCGTTCTTAATATTTACTCTATTAAATGATGATTTGTTTGTTTTATTCTTTCCATTTATTCGTTTCTTTATAGCCGGTAAGTTTTGATCATGATTATCATTTGTAGAATCATGTTATTTTCTATTCCCAAGAGGGCAATCAAATTCCTGTAAATTCTTTAGTTTATACACATTTTGAATGAAATATTACACTTAGCACATCTTTGGGAACGCACGTTAAAAGCAGATAATACAATCAAATGGTCATCAATTACATAAATAATATTGTCATGAACAGAGATGATTGTTGTGAAATAGATTTGTAAATCTACCCTTCTGAATTGATGTTGTAACCTAGTCAAGTTAAGAGCTAAAAGCAGCGCAAAAGTTACGGAAAACTAGTTGTCACAGCTATAGTAAACTGACATGTTAAAGTCACTATGCTTGTGTTTTTACTGTTTTGTTCTCAATTATATCATGACTTGTTTTTGTTTTCTTCTCTCCATGTATTCGTTTCTTTGTAGTGGGTAAGTTTTGATTATGATCGACAATTGTAGAACCGTGTTATTATCTATTCCCACGAAGGCAATAAAATAGTGTAAAGTCTTTATTTTCATTCACAATTTGAATGAAATATTATAATTAGCACACTTTTGATAACGCACGATTTAATGCAATAAAACGGTCATCGATTACAAAGATGGTAATGCGATAAGGAGAGACGATTGTTGTAAAATGAATTTTTAAATATAGCATTCTTCATTGATCTCGTGAGCTAGTGAAGTTAAGAGCGGAAAGCAGCGGTAAAGTTACCGAAAACTAGTTGTACATTTATAGTAAACTGACATTTTAAAGCCATTGTGCTTGTGTTCTTAATATTTACTGTATTCAATGATGATTTGTTTGTTTTATTCTTTCCATTTATTCGTTTCTTTTTAGCTGGTAAGTTTTGATCATGATTATCATTTGTAGAACCGTGCCATTTTCTATTCCCACGAGGACAATCAAGTCCTGTAAATTCTTTATTTTTATGCACAATTCAATGGAATATCATACTTAGCACAACTTTGGTAACGCACATTTAAACACATTAAAATGTTTATCGATTATACGAATGGCAATGTCAATGAAGCTGGAACTCATTTTTAAATATTGTTTTCTCTATATAATTTATCCGTTGATGATAAGAGCAAGTGAAGTGATCAGCCAAATACAAAGAAAAAACTCATGAAAACAAAATGTTTCTCTAATATATATTTACAAATTAATGTCACTGTGCTAGTGTTTTTAATATGATTTCTCCATGAAATAACGATTTGTTCTTTACTTTTATCTATTCGTGTCCTTTCAGATGGTAGGTCTTTATCATGATTAACGATTGTAGACATTTGTTATTACTTATTCCCTCTTTCACAAAAGCCACAGGGAAATCGATATCTGTTCATTCTTTATATTCATCATCAACAATGTCAATCATATTTTATACTTTTCACTTTTTTGATCACGAGTGACAAGTCCATAAGCATTCAACGATATGTTGTGAGCTGGTGAGGTTAATAGCCAAACGCAGCGGAAAAGTTATGGAAAACTAATTGTTTCAGTAATGATAAACTTTAAAAGTCAATAGGTAACGCACGATTTAATACAATACAATGGACATCGATTACATAGACGGTATTGCCATGAAGAGAGGTGATTGTTGTGAAATGAATTTGTAAATCTAACATTCTTCATTGATGTTGTGAGCAAGTCAAGTTAAGAGCCAACAGTAGCGGAAAAGTGACGGAAAACTAGTTGTCACAGCTATAGTAAACTGACATATTAAAGTCAATGTACTTGTGTTTTAACTGTTTTTCTCTACTATATGATGATCTTTTTTTCTTTTTTCTTTCCATATATTTGTTTCTTTGTAGCTGGTAAGTTTTGATCATGATCGACAATTGTAGAATTTTATCATTATCTATTCCCACGAAGGCAATCAGTTACTGCAACTTCTTCATTTTCATACAAAATTGCCATGAAATATTATAATTAGCACAACGTTGGTAACAGACGATTTAATAAAATAAAATGGTCATCGATTACATAGATCGTAATGTCAACGAAAAGACATGATTAATTAGAAACGAAATTGTAACTCTAAAATTATTCTTTTATTCTGTGAGCTTGTGTGGTTAAGGGCCAAATCAGCGGAAAAGTTACGGAAAACTAGTTGTTGCAGTTACAGAAAACTGACATTTTAAAGTCACTGCGTTGTGTTTTTACTGTTTTTTTCTCTATTATATCATGACTTGTTTTTGTTTTCTTCTTTCCATGTATTCGTTTTTTTGTAGTGGGTAAGTTTTGATTATGATCGACAATTGTAGAACCGTGTTATTATCTATTCCCACGAAGGCAATCAAATAGTGTAAAGCCTTTATTTTCATTCACAATTTGAATGAAATATTATAATTAGCACACTTTTGATAACGCATGATTTAATGCAATAAAACGGTCATCGATTACAAAGATGGAAATGCCATAAAGAGGGAACATTGTTGTAAAATTTATTTGTAAATCTAGCATTCTTCATAGATCTCGTGAGCTAGTGAAGTTAAGAGCCAAAAGCAGTGGTAAAGTTGCTGAAAACTAGTTGTTACAGTTATAGTAAACTGACATTTTAAAGTAACTGTGCTTGTGTTCTTAATATTAACTGTATTAAATGATGATTTGTTTGTTTTATTCTTTTCATTTATTCGTTTCTTTATAGCCGGTAAGTTTTGATCATGATTATCATTTGTAGAACCGTGCCATTTTCCATTCCCACGAGGGCAATCAAGTCCTGTAAATTCTTTTTTTTATGCACAATTCAATGGAATATCATACTTAGCACAACTTTGGTAACGCACGTTTAAATACATTGAAAATGTTTTTCGATTATACGAATGGCAATGTCAATGAAGCTGGAACTCATTTTTAAATATTGTTTTTCTCTATATAATTTATCCGTTGATGATAAGAGCAAGTGAAGTGATGAGCCAAATACAAAGAGAAAACTCATGAAAACAAGTTGTTTCTCTAATAAATATATTTACAATTAATGTCACTGTGCTAGTATTTTTAATATGATTTCTCCATGATATAACGATTTGTTCTTTACTTCTATCTATTCGTTTCCTTTCAGATGGTAGGTCTTTATCATGATTAACGATTGTAGACACATATTATTACCAATTCCCCCTTTCACAAAAGCCACAGGGGAAATCGATTTCTGTTAATTCTTTATATTCATCATCAACAATGTCAATCATATGTTACACTTTTCACTTTTTTGATCACGAATGACAAGTTCATAAACATTCAACGATATGTTGTGAGCTGGTGAGGTTAATAGCCAAACGCAGCGGAAAAGTTATGGAAAACTAATTGTTTCAGTAATGATAAACTTTGAAAGTCAATTGGTAACGCACGATTTAATACAATACAATGGACATCGATTACATAGATGGTATTGCCATGAAGAGAGGTGACTGTTGTGAAATGAATTTGTAAATCTAACATTCTTCATTGATGTTGTGAGCAAGTCAAGTTAAGAGCCAACAGCAGCGGAAAAGTGACGGAAGCTCGTTGTCACAGCTATAGTAAACTGACATGTTAAAGTCAATGTACTTGTGATTTAACTGTTTTTCTCTACTATTTGATGATATTTTTTTTCTTCTTTTTTTCTTTCCATATATTTGTTTCTTTGTAGCTGGTAAGTTTTGATGATGATCGACAATTGTAGAAATTTATCATTATCTATTCCCACGAAGGCAATCAATTACTGCAACTTCTTCATTTTCATACAAAATTGCCATGAAATATTATAATTAGCACAACTTTGGTAACAGGCGATTTAATAAATAAACTGGTTATCGATTACATAGATCGTAATGTCAACGAAAAGACATGATTAATTAGAAACGAAATTGTAACTCTAAATTTATTCTTTTATTCTGTGAGCTATTGTGGTTAAGGGCCAAAATTAGCGCAAAACTTACGGAAACTAGTTGTTGCAGTTACAGAAAACTGACATGTTAAAGTCACTATGCTTGTGTTTTTACTGTTTTTTTTCTCTATTATATCATGACTTGTTTTTGTTTTCTTCTCTCCATGTATTCGTTTCTTTGTAGTGGGTAAGTTTTGATTATGATCGACAATTGTAGAACCGTGTTATTATCTATTCCCACGAAGGCAGTAAAATAGTGTAAAGTCTTTATTTTCATTCACAACTTGAGTGGAATATTATAATTAGCACACTTTTGATAACGCACGATTTAATGCAATAAAACGGTCATCGATTACAAAGATGGTAATGCCATAAAGAGGGAACATTGTTGTAAAATGAATTTGTAAATCTAGTATTCTTCATTGATCTCGTGAGCTAGTGAAGTTAAGAGCGAAAAGCAGCGGTAAAGTTACCGAAAACTAGTTGTTACAGTTATAGTAAACTGACATTTTAAAGTCACTGTGCTTGTGTTCTTAATATTAACTCTATTAAATGATGATTTGTTTGTATTATTCTTTCCATTTATTCGTTTCTTTATAGCTGGTAAGTTTTGATCATGACTATCATTTTTAGAACCGTGCCATTTTCTATTCCCACGAGGGCAATCAAGTTCTGTAAATTCTTTATTTGTATGCGAAATTCAATGGAATATCATACTTAGCACAACTTTGGTAACGCACGTTTAAATACATTAAAATGTTTATCGATTACACGAATGGCAATGTCAATGAAGCTGGAACTCATTTTTAAATATTGTTTTTCTCTATATAATTTATCCGTTGATGATAAGAGCAAGTGAAGTGATGAGCCAAATACAAAGAGAAAACTCATGAAAACAAGTTGTTTCTCTAATAAATATATTTACAATTAATGTCACTGTGCTAGTATTTTTAATATGATTTCTCCATGATATAACGATTTGTTTTTTACTTCTATATATTCGTTTCCTTTCAGATGGTAGGTCTTTATCATGATTAACGATTGTAGACACATGTTATTACCTCTTCCCCCTTTCACAAAAGCCACAGGGGAAATCGATTTCTGTTAATTCTTTATATTCATCATCAACAATGTCAATCATATGTTACACTTTTCACTTTTTTGATCACGAATGACAAGTTCATAAACATTCAACGATATGTTGTGAGCTGGTGAGGTTAATAGCCAAAAGCAGCGGAAAAGTTATGGAGAACTAGTTGTTTCAGTTATAATAAACTTTGAAAGTCAATTGGTAACGCACGATATAATACAATACAATGGACATCGATTACATAGATGGTATTGCCATGAAGAGAGGTGACTGTTGTGAAATGAATTTGTAAATCTAACATTCTTCATTGATGTTGTGAGCAAGTCAAGTTAAGAGCCAACAGCAGCGAAAAAGTGATGGAAAACTAGTTGTCACAGCTATAGTAAACTGACATGTTAAAGTCAATGTACTTGTGTTTTAACTGTCTTTCTCTACTATATGATGATTTTTTTCTCTCTTTTGTCTTTCCATATGCTTGTTTCTTTGTAGCTGGTAAGTTTTGATCATGATCGATTATTGTAGAACATTATCATTATCTATTCCCACGAAGGCAATCAATTACTGCAACTTCTCATTTTCATACAAAATTGCCATGAAATATTATAATTAGCACAACTTTGGTAACAGACGATTTAATAAAATAAAATGGTCATCGATTACATAGATCGTAATGTCAATGAAAAGGAATGATTAATTAGAAACGAAATTGTAACTCTAAATTTATTCATTTATTCTGTGAGCTAGTGTGGTTAGAGCCAAAATCAGCGAAAAGGTTACGGAAAACTAGTTGTTGCAGTTACATTAACTGATATTTTAAAATCACTGTGCTTGTGTTTTTGCTGTTTTTTCTCCATTATATGATGATTTGCTTTTTTTTTCTATCCTTGTATTCGTTTCTTTGTAGTGGGTAAGTTTTGATTATGATCGACAATTGTAGAACCGTGTCATCACCTTTTCCCACGAGGACAATCAATTACTGTAAACTATTTATTTTCATACACAATTTCACTGAAATTATATACTTAGCACAACTATGGTAACGAACGTTTAAACGCAATTAGTACATCACAATAATCGTCGATTACAAAGATGGAAATGCCATGAAGGGAGATGATTGTTGTTAAATGAATTTGTATATCTAGCATTCTTCATTGATCTTGTGAGCTAGTGAAGTTAAGAACCAAAAGCAGCGGTAAGGTTACCGAAAACTAGTTGTTAAAGTTATAGTAAACTGACATTTTAAAGTCACTGTGTTTGCGATCTTAATATTTACTGTATTAAATGATGATTTGTTTCTTTTTTTTCTTTCCATTCATTCCTTTCTTTATAGCTGGTAAGTTTTGATCATGATTATCATTTGTAGAACCGTGCCACTTTCTATTCCCACGAGGGCAATCAAGTCCTGTAAATTCTTTATTTTTATGCACAATTCAATGGAATATATCATACTTAGCACAACTTTGGTAACGCACGTTTAAATACATTAATATCTTCATCGATTATACGAATGGCAATGTCAATGAAGCTGGAACTCATCTCTAAATATTGTTTCTCTCTATATAATGTATCCGTTGATGATAAGAGCAAGTGAAGTAATGAGCCAAATACAAAGAGAAAACTCATGAAAACAAGTTGTTTCTCTAATAAATATATTTACAGTAAATATCACTGTGCAAGTGTTTTTAATATGATTTCTCCATGATATAACGATTTGTTCTTTACTTCTATCTATTCGTTTCCTTTCAGATGGTAGGTCTTTATCATGATTAACGATTGTAGACACTTGTTACTACCTATTCCCCCTTTCACAAAAGCCACAGGGGAAAACCATTTCTTTTAATTCTCTATATTCATCATCAACAATGTCAATCATATGTTACACTTTTCACTTTTTTGATCGCGAATGACAAGTTCATAAACATACAAACGATATGTTGTGCGTTGGTGAGGTTAATAGCCAAAAGCAGCGGAAAGGTTATGGAAAACTAGTTGTTTCAGTTATGATAAACTTTGAAAGTCAATGGGTAACGCACGATTTAATACAATACAATGGACATCGATTACATAGATTGTAATGCCATGAAGAGAGGTGACTGTTGTGAAATGAATTTGTAAATCTAACATTCTTCATTGATGTTGTGAGCAAGTCAAGTTAAGGACCAACAGCAGCGGAAAAGTGACGGGAAAATAGTTGTCACAGCTATAGTAAACTGACATGTTAAAGTCAATGTACTTGTGTTTTAACTGTTTTTCTCTACTATATGATGATTTTTTTTTTCCTTTTTTTTTCTTTCCATATATTTGTTTCTTTGTAGCTGGTAAGTTTTGATCATGATCGACAATTGTAGAATCATATCATTATCTATTCCCACGAAGGCAATCAATTACTGCATCCAGGGACGTCGCTAGAGGGGGGTGTGGGCGTGTCTCACCTCCCCCCTCCCCCTACCCAATCTTGGTAAAAATGACGATAGTTGGTAAATTTGAGTGCGACAGTCGGAATTTCCGACTGTCGCACTCTAATTTTCCGACTGTCGCACTCTAATTTTCATATATTCTTGTAATTTGTGAGTGACAGAGTGACCTTAAATTTTCGGTCAAAAGTTACCTTTCATCAGTCATATTTACCACGTTTTCCTTGTCACACTGAGAAATTGTATCTCGCGATCCTTATACTCCACCATACAAAACTTCGTATGATTTTGAAAACTCTAAAAAAAAAACGCCTAATAGGTCTACTGTACAACGTTCGCCAGCTTCAATTCGGATAATTTATGTATTAATTTTGCTATTGGGTGGGTTGGCCCTGTTCGCTAGCTTCAAGAAGTTCAGGATATCTACTTTTTCTCTATGGTTTACAATTAAAACACTCAATGCTAATCTACGGAAGCTTAATAGTGCCATCAACATAGGAAAACCTTTGCCCCATAAGGTGACATTTTTTAGTAAATTGTTTAGATAACAAGATAAAATCTTATCAAAAATCAGAAATATGTTGGAATGCTCAGTTGCTACAACTGGGCAATTGAACAATTTTCTGCAAAATGTTTAATTGACAATTTATCATATCTCGTCAATTTGACATTTTGCTGCAAAATGTTCAATTGTTCACTTCATTCCATCTGATCAATTGAAAAATTTTCTGCAAAATGTTTAATTGACAACTTATCTTATCTCGTACATTGGACTTTTTTGGCAAAATGTTCAATTGTTCACTTCATTCCAACTTGTTCAACATGTTAGTGTGCATATCATATAGTCATGCATCGGTTTTTACATCGCATGCCAATAACACACAATCATTAGCCGTGTTATTTCCCTTCAATTTTGGTTACAATTATTGTGGAAGTCGTAACAATAATAATTGTAATAATAATAATATCAGTTTAACCATTGAAAAACACATTGCAAGTTATTTTTCTTTCAGTCGGTGCCCGAAAAATTCTCATAATATTGCCCGAATTTTCACAACAAAATTTGGATGAGGGGCTGCAGCCCCCGCCTCCTACGCCTATGACTATACTCAGTTGCTTACTTGCTTAACCAGAGTGATTAATAAGTTTGTGAAGTGAGGGCCAGTGGTACAAATATATCGAAAAAAGTTCGGAACAAAAGTGCAGTCGCGAAAGATGGTGTGTCTGACTGACAATGACCGTATCGTTGACGAGTAGTGCAGGGGGGGGGGGGGGGGTACAAGGCAGCAGTCGGAATTTTCTGGCTCCAAAACCCATCCAGTTGGAATTTCAGCCACTGCACCCCCCAATCATCAGGCCTTAGCTACGTCCCTGACTGCAACTACTTTATTTTCATACAAAATTGCAATGAAATATTATAATTAGCACAACTTTGGTAACAGACGATTTAATGAAATAAAATGGTCATCGTTTACATAGATCGTAACGCAATGAAAAGAGAAGATTAATAAGAAACGAAATTGTAACTCAAAAATTATTCTTTTATTCTGTGAGCTAGTGTCCTGAAGGTACAAAATCAGCGGAAAAGTTACGGAAAACTAGTTGTTGCAGTTACAGAAAACTGACATTTTAAAGAGACTGTGCTTGGGTTTTTGCTGTTTTTTCTATATAATGTGATGATTTGTTTTTGTTTTCTTCTCTCCACGTATTCGTTTCTTTATAGTGGGTAAGTTTTGATCATGATCGACCATTGTAGAACCGTGTTATTATCTACTCCCACGAGGGCAATCAAATACTGTAAATTCTTTATAACCATTCATAATTTGTATGAAATATTATAATTAGCACAACTTTGATAACACACGATTTAATGCAATAAAACGGTCATCGATTACAAATATGGTAATGCGATAAAGAGAGACGATTGTTGTAAAATGAATTTGTAAATTCAGCATTCTTCATTGATCTTGTGAGCTAGTGAAGTTAAGAGCCAAAAGCAGCGGTAAAGTTGCTGAAAACTAGTTGTTACAGTTATAGTAAACTGACATTTTAAAGTCACTGTGCTTGTGTTCTTAATATTTACTCTATAAAATGATGATTTGTTTGTTTTTTTTTTCTTCTTTCCATTTATTCGTTTCTTTATAGCCGGTAAGTTTTGATCATGATTATCATTTGTAGAACCGTGCCATTTTCTATTCCCACGAGGGCAATCAAGTCCTGTAAATTCTTTATTTTTATGCACAATTCAATGGAATATATCATACTTAGCACAACTTTGGTAACGCACGTTTAAATACATTGACATGTTTATCGATTATACAAATGGCAATGTCAATGAAGCTGGAACTCATTTTTAAATATTGTTTTTCTCTATAGAATGTATCCGTTGATGATAAGAGCAAGTGAAGTGATGAGCAAAATTCAAAAAGAAAACTCATGAAAACAAATTGTTTCTCTAATATATATTTACAATTAATGTCACTGTGCTAGTGTTTTTAATATGATTTCTCCATGATATAACGATTTGTTCTTTACTTTTATCTATTCGTGTCCTTTCAGATGGTAGGTATTTATCATGATTAACGGTTGTAGACATTTGTTATTACCTATTCCCTCTTTCACAAAAGCCACAGGGGAAATCGATTTCTGTTAATTCTATATATTCATCATCAACAATGTCAATCATATGTTACACGTTTCACTTTTTTGATCACGAACGACAAGTTCATAACACATACAACGATATGTTGTGAGCTGGTGAGGTTAATAGCCAAAAGCAGCGGAAAAGTTATGGTAAACTAGTTGTTTCAGTAATGATAAACTTTGAAAGTCAATTGGTAACGCACGATTTAATACAATACAATGGACATCGATTACATAGATGGTAATGCCATGAAGAGAGGTGATTGTTGTGAAATGAATTTGTAAATCTAACATTCTTCATTGATGTTGTGAGCAAGTCAAGTTAAGAGCCAACAGCAGCGGAAAAATGAGGGAAAACTAGTTGTCACAGCTATAGTAAACTGACATGTTAAAGAGGCGTGGTCGTGACGTAGCGGCTTTTAGAATATTTCTTCTGGACGTCAGAATTTGGTACAGTACATTTCTCTGACGTCACGAAGGTGACGTCACTCAGTACTTTTACTAATGATCACCGCGACGAACATCGGCAACTTTCGCCTGTATGCAGTCTGCTACATGTACAGTTTCACATAGGGAAAGTCCAGTACACAATGCAGGGAGTGACTGTATTATTGACAAAAGGCTACTGTAAATTAGATATTTAACGCGGAAATTAAAAGAACGGAGGTCCACATCGGTTCTTCTTTCCGACGCTTTGATGAGTGGGTTCGACAGTAAAAAGGCTTCGAGACGAAACGAGGTGAATTTAAAGAAAGTCGAGGGATAGGTGACAAAGACCTAACGGTTTCCTCAACACATTGTGAACACCTCCTTGAATGTCATCTCGCTGCATGTCGTTTTTGCTGGTAAGTGCGTAACTTTCAGCATGCATAAACTTTTAAAAATGTAAGTTTGATAGGCCTAGGTCTTCCATCCATAGGTGAACAAGTCATACATTGATGTAGGCCTATAACTGAAACAAAATTGCTTTCTCTCGATCTAGGTGAAGCAATTACATAAGTATTCCAAGAACCTTTCAAATAATTGATTAGGAATAGGCTCAGGCCTAATTTCGGTTGCTAAAGCCTCTTATTTACTGTAGGCCTAACTTCTTCGTGTAGGTTTTATTCTGTCAAGGGTCCTCTTTGGACTTGTTTTTAGTTATGGACAATTGATTGACCACTATGGTGAACTGAAGTAGTGCCACTGCCAGGGCTTTATTTCTCAGTTTGAAACTTGTAAGATTGTATCTGAGGACAGTGTATCCTCTCATACAGAGAACAGGTGTAAAATGTTTAGATCGAACTTCAGGTTTACCCCTCCCACACAAGATATATTCTCGTTGAAGATATATTCTCATGACATTAGTAGGAGTTGTATGTGGATCACCAGTTAACCACACGTTTGCATGCATTGCCTAGCTGGTTGTATTCAAGTGCTGGAGTCATAACAGACCAAAGTTGATGAAGACTTATACCTAAAAATATGTTGCTCTGTTCAGTAGAAAGTGGTGTGAGTGAAATTTGTGCTTTGACAGCCCTTGCAACTGCTTGTTTTTATTACACTTTGTTGAAGGTCGTTTCACCGTGATGAAGAAGGTATTGCAGCCCTATCCCATGGTGAAGAAGAACTATTGTGTATTGATGAAGGGTGAGTATATAGTAAAGACTATCACATAGTTACTCTATGGAAGTTTCTATGGATACAGTTATCAGTGTAATTTAAATGGAATATAACCTGCAAGTAAACACTGCTGTACAGTGTGGAGCCAGCCATACTGTCAAGTGAGGAACTATTTTCATTCTCATTTAAAGTTTCAAGAAAAGAAGAAGAAAATCAGTTAGAGTAAGCTAAGCTAAGGCCTACGGTTTCATGTATGACCTATTTCATAGTGAAGTTGGGGTATACATCCTGTTTAAATACTTTGCTAAATGTGGTTTATTAGGTCAACAATTTTGGCCATTGAAAATTCCTATAAATTCCATGCTTTATACCAGAACTATACAAAACATTCATTACAATCTTCCCTGCCTGAAGCAAACACCACCAAGAGTACCCTGTTTTGGGCAAAAACAACATAGGAAATTGAATATCTACAGGTGTTGGTAATGCTAGCACACTGCCCCCCCACCCCCACAAAAAATACAGATACCATGACTGAAATTTTGTGCCTCTGCACTTACATTACAGTACTGATGCAAATAGGCTTCCATAATCTATTCTTAATATACCTGTTGACTGAATTTTTGGATTTTCTTTTCACAGAGAGTTACTCCCTATTGAAACTGTAGAGAGTGAGGTGTTTCCTCCAGAGCTTGAGATGGACTCCTCAGAAAAACAGAGTGAAGAGTCTCTTCCAGATAACTGCCCCTCAGGGGAAACTCTTGGTATAATTGAGGAAGCGAAATGTATTGTATCTATAAACAAATTGTTAGAACTGCTGAAGTTAATACATATGGAGTACTGCACACACACAAACTGTACTAAAATCATATCTTATCAATGGAGTGCTATTGGTACAGCAATTATTTTTTCTTGGAAGTGTGAAGATGGCCTTGTGTGGAAAATGGTACTCACAAAACAGATTTTGTGGTATCTTTTCAGGTAACATTCAATATTCGTCAGCTGTAACCATTTCAGGAAACAATTATTCTAAAATGGCATTGTATTTTAAAGTTTCCAAATTTGTTTTTGTAAGCAACACAACATTTCTACGTGTTCAAAGGTTGTATGTAACTCCAGCTGTTACAGCTACTTGGCAGAAGGTCCAAAAGGCAGAATTCTGCAAACTTAAAGACAGAGGTTTATGTGTAGCAGGAGATGCTAGAACAGACTCCCCTGGGCATTGTGCGCAATACTGTACTTACAGCTTCATGGATGAAAATTCTTTAAAAAATTTGCATTTAGAGGTAGTTGACGTTAGGGAAGTAGGGGGAAAAAGTCCAAACATGGAAAGAGTTGGATTTGAGAGATTATTGGATTTTCTAATGAAATAATTTAAAATCTGTGAAGTAGTGACAGATGCCCATGTTCTGATAAAGGCACAACTAATAAAAATGTGTACAATATATGATGGAATTTCTCATCAAGTGGATGTTTGGCATGGGGCAAAGAACCTTGTCAAGAAACTCTCTAACGTAGCAAATACCAAAGAGAACACCGATCTGCACTTATGTATGCCTGCTATAAGGTAATAATTTCTGGTACTCCACTAAAGAGTGCGGTGGTAATGATATCACAATCAAGTCAATTTTGCTGTCACTTCTCCACCACATTGTAGACGAACACCAGTAATTGTTATCAATTGATGGTACACCTGGTGAATGTAGTCATCACCACCTATGTGAAAACGACCATAGTAAGCCTTATCTGAAGAAGGGATCACCGTCACATGAAGCTCTTAGCTCTTCCATAATCAAGAAGCAATTTCTTAACACTTTTCCATATTACAAAAATTCAAGCATACTGGTCTCTTGAATCATTTCACAATCATATGCTAATGTATGCCAATAAATGTTGTGCTTATTCTTATGATGGATATGTCACTAGAATGCTACTGGCTGCTATCGATCACAACTATCACATTGCAAACCAATGTATCTGGCAAAGTATAGTTAAAGATCAAAACAATGGGGCCTCAAAAAGTCAAAGTGCCTAAGGCTTTTGGTTACATTCCTGAATTGATGAAAACTGTCTTTCTGCTCAGACAAGAGAATCAGTGCCATTTATTGGCCAGAGTAGTCCTACCTGAAGATCACCCAAAAATCATCAAACCAAATATTGGCAGTGCTCCAAAGCCTAGTATGAGTGTTTTACTTGCACAGTACCAGCTTAGATTTGCAAATTCAGCTGACATGGGGCATTCCTAAGCTACAATGGTTAATTTAGGAAACGAGATGCAGTTTTATTTCACTTGATTTGTTATTGATTAGCACTCTTAATGGCTCGGAGAGATGTTACATAAAGTTGAGTCTTGATGTGTGCTAAATTTACTACACTTAAAGAGTTATTTAAAGACTCCCTACTTTACTCGTTCATTTAATTTAAATCAACTTTATTATTACTATGTTACAAGTCAAGCAAAGCATGTTCTTTGATTTTCATGTCAAAAACAGAGCCCTTGGATTACATTCAATACTATTTTATCCTTGTAACACACTGTAAACATGTCATTTGATTGATGCCTTAAAGTCTTAAGTATTGTCACTGAGTTTTGCATGCATCTGAGGTGGCAAACTGTAGTCTTATCCAGTGGTGAGTAGCATTTAGTCAGAACTTCTATCTAGACTAACGAACATATTATTGTAATGGTTTAACATGCAAGTCAATGGGGCTTTTAGTAGGGTTATGACGTTCTAGTATCTTTAGACTACCTACTGTAGTCCAGCCCCTGTAATAGATGAAACTCAGCTGTTTAAGAGGTCATTTATCAAAATTAAAAGTAGTACAAGCTTGGCAACTTGGTCTGATAGCATTCATGGTTTTTAACTGTCTATAACACATCACAATGGCTGTGATAATACTTCATTTTTTGAGAGAAAGAAAAGAGAATACATTGTCATCAACTAAATTTGAACATTTTATACCTTTATTGGAGTGCTCACATCTGTATTATTTGGATCTGCATTTGCTATTTGCCACCTACATTCTAACTTCCTCCAGAGCTTGAGATGGACTCCTCAGAAAAACAGAGTGAAGAGTCTCTTCCAGATAACTGCCCCTCAGGGGAAACTCTTGGTATAATTGAGGAAGCGAAATGTATTGTATCTATAAACAAATTGTTAGAACTGCTGAAGTTAATACATATGGAGTACTGCACACACACAAACTGTACTAAAATCATATCTTATCAATGGAGTGCTATTGGTACAGCAATTATTTTTTCTTGGAAGTGTGAAGATGGCCTTGTGTGGAAAATGGTACTCACAAAACAGATTTTGTGGTATCTTTTCAGGTAACATTCAATATTCGTCAGCTGTAACCATTTCAGGAAACAATTATTCTAAAATGGCATTGTATTTTAAAGTTTCCAAATTTGTTTTTGTAAGCAACACAACATTTCTACGTGTTCAAAGGTTGTATGTAACTCCAGCTGTTACAGCTACTTGGCAGAAGGTCCAAAAGGCAGAATTCTGCAAACTTAAAGACAGAGGTTTATGTGTAGCAGGAGATGCTAGAACAGACTCCCCTGGGCATTGTGCGCAATACTGTACTTACAGCTTCATGGATGAAAATTCTTTAAAAAATTTGCATTTAGAGGTAGTTGACGTTAGGGAAGTAGGGGGAAAAAGTCCAAACATGGAAAGAGTTGGATTTGAGAGATTATTGGATTTTCTAATGAAATAATTTAAAATCTGTGAAGTAGTGACAGATGCCCATGTTCTGATAAAGGCACAACTAATAAAAATGTGTACAATATATGATGGAATTTCTCATCAAGTGGATGTTTGGCATGGGGCAAAGAACCTTGTCAAGAAACTCTCTAACGTAGCAAATACCAAAGAGAACACCGATCTGCACTTATGTATGCCTGCTATAAGGTAATAATTTCTGGTACTCCACTAAAGAGTGCGGTGGTAATGATATCACAATCAAGTCAATTTTGCTGTCACTTCTCCACCACATTGTAGACGAACACCAGTAATTGTTATCAATTGATGGTACACCTGGTGAATGTAGTCATCACCACCTATGTGAAAACGACCATAGTAAGCCTTATCTGAAGAAGGGATCACCGTCACATGAAGCTCTTAGCTCTTCCATAATCAAGAAGCAATTTCTTAACACTTTTCCATATTACAAAAATTCAAGCATACTGGTCTCTTGAATCATTTCACAATCATATGCTAATGTATGCCAATAAATGTTGTGCTTATTCTTATGATGGATATGTCACTAGAATGCTACTGGCTGCTATCGATCACAACTATCACATTGCAAACCAATGTATCTGGCAAAGTATAGTTAAAGATCAAAACAATGGGGCCTCAAAAAGTCAAAGTGCCTAAGGCTTTTGGTTACATTCCTGAATTGATGAAAACTGTCTTTCTGCTCAGACAAGAGAATCAGTGCCATTTATTGGCCAGAGTAGTCCTACCTGAAGATCACCCAAAAATCATCAAACCAAATATTGGCAGTGCTCCAAAGCCTAGTATGAGTGTTTTACTTGCACAGTACCAGCTTAGATTTGCAAATTCAGCTGACATGGGGCATTCCTAAGCTACAATGGTTAATTTAGGAAACGAGATGCAGTTTTATTTCACTTGATTTGTTATTGATTAGCACTCTTAATGGCTCGGAGAGATGTTACATAAAGTTGAGTCTTGATGTGTGCTAAATTTACTACACTTAAAGAGTTATTTAAAGACTCCCTACTTTACTCGTTCATTTAATTTAAATCAACTTTATTATTACTATGTTACAAGTCAAGCAAAGCATGTTCTTTGATTTTCATGTCAAAAACAGAGCCCTTGGATTACATTCAATACTATTTTATCCTTGTAACACACTGTAAACATGTCATTTGATTGATGCCTTAAAGTCTTAAGTATTGTCACTGAGTTTTGCATGCATCTGAGGTGGCAAACTGTAGTCTTATCCAGTGGTGAGTAGCATTTAGTCAGAACTTCTATCTAGACTAACGAACATATTATTGTAATGGTTTAACATGCAAGTCAATGGGGCTTTTAGTAGGGTTATGACGTTCTAGTATCTTTAGACTACCTACTGTAGTCCAGCCCCTGTAATAGATGAAACTCAGCTGTTTAAGAGGTCATTTATCAAAATTAAAAGTAGTACAAGCTTGGCAACTTGGTCTGATAGCATTCATGGTTTTTAACTGTCTATAACACATCACAATGGCTGTGATAATACTTCATTTTTTGAGAGAAAGAAAAGAGAATACATTGTCATCAACTAAATTTGAACATTTTATACCTTTATTGGAGTGCTCACATCTGTATTATTTGGATCTGCATTTGCTATTTGCCACCTACATTCTAACTTTTTCCCCTGATCGTGTCTTTTCATACCTTTCAAAACAAGAAATAAATATTTTACCTTTCAGCATAATTTGCAAACTTCTTTCATTTCTTGGAAGAACAATACACCCCTTCCCCTGCACCCTGCTTAGGTTAACACTCTCTATAAACTTGAAAACCATGAAATAATCAGTTTACCTTCAACAATGTTTCACTGCTTGGAGTAACAAAAACGCCTCCCACAGCCCCACCCACCATCGTCCCACATAGGTTACTACTGTCTATATACATAAGAAAAGAAATTACCATCACTCTACGAAAGGTTGTTAATAGGATTGAAATCCCTATTACAAACCATGAAGTAATCAGTTTACCTTCAACAATGTTTCACTGCTTGGAGTAACAATAACCCGTTACCCCTCTCCCCACTCTGCCCCCATCACCCCACTTAAGTTAACAATTACTACAAATTTATCACTACCACTGTGGCAATATGGTTTCTTTTCAAACTGTTTTCTCTCTTAATCGATGAGGTTGTTGCCAGGATTGAATCCTACATATTGTCCATCCACATATGGAAATCTTTCCCTTATCTTTGAGATGCAACAGGATGGCAATACCATTCTATTTCCTCTACCTAGGCGACCAAACTTCAAGTAAATAAAATTTCTGTAAGCATAATGTCTGTAGTTCCTGTTGGTTCAAGCAAGATCATCTTCTCGCATGCGCATATTTACACCCAAGATGTGTGCATTAAGGCAAATATCCCTAAATGCATCCGAGTAAGTTACACATTGTTGCACCCTGTTTGTGCAGCACTTTTTTTTCCGCATCAATTAGCATCTCTACACATTGCAGACATTTGCACCACGAAGGGACTTCACGAGAAGCAGTCACTTCCTCAGTTTGGTTTGGCACAGTGAGATCACTGTGAGCATCTGGGTTTCTGCTGAGAAGCTCTACTGCAACCTGCTCTAACTGTTCTCGTGACAATCCTTGTACATACATCTGTTGGAAAATTGAAAATAGCTTGTTTATTCCTTCAGTACAATCATGAACATATTAAGAGATAGCAGGGAAATTGGCTGCTAGTAAAAATGCAGGATATTTTTGGGTCAAACTCACTACCTCATAGCACTCTGAATGGTGAAATTTTGGTATTTTGTGAATGCATGTGGAACACAGCAGAGTGAATGATGCAATCATGGCACTTCAAATACAATGTCTATTTATGAGCTATTTCATTCAGTTCTTCACAGATGAAAATAATCACAAAGATGCATTTTGATGGCATTCTTAACACAGAAACTTAACAGTGTGGAATTTATCTTATCCACAAAAATGTCACATTTTCAGCCACTGGAATATCCCTTTAAGAAAGAATTTGAACACAAACATTTCATTTGATTTCATACCAAAAAAATTTGGACCGCAGCCATTCACGTGAAACAAACATAATACTCATCTTGATAGATAACTAGTTTGGTTATCATTGAAAGAGACAAAATGTGGTTTTCTTTGATTTCACAAAGACTGACATTCCTCAGAAGCTATACTTTCATTTTCTAATCTTTATTTACTGAAAACCTTAAAATCTGACATATTTTGGAATGTTAAATTTTTAGCTGGAAATGTATTATGAGTTTGAGTTTTCATTAAACTTTAATATTTTGAATGAATATCTGGTGTGGATAAATTACTTTGGGTTTATGAATTGGGGGGGGGGGGGTGGTGGTTTCAGCCCAATCATCATGCATGGTGACATCACATAGTTTGCTTCTGTTAGGGAACTTCATAAACCTGTATTGGCTGCAATCTGAATATCACTCTCTGGAGATTTGCCGGTGTGTCTGACACTAAGGTGTCCAACTGCACCAATGTATGTGTGACAATATTCTTTGTTATAAGAATTCGGTACAACATAAATTATAAATAGAAAAATAAGCAAATATTGGTCTGATAACAGTGGGCACAGTTGCACATTGTGACATAAACTTGTACAACATTGTATTATATGCATCATAATCTGGACAAATTTTGGTCTTTTAACATTGGGCAGTTGCTCATTGTGACATAACCTTGTACTACGGTACATTATCATATGCATCATAATCTGCATACGTTATGATTTTTGTGGTCTATGATCATCAACGTAATGTGAATATTTAGTAAAGTGGAAAGTGTGTGCTATGCCAACCTGAAGTTGAGATTCATTTTCGTTTGAAGCCACATTCTGCTGCCCAGGTGCACTATCACGCATCACTGCTGCATGCTCATTTGGTGAGACCTCACTATCACTAGTGTCTGACAAATCCTGTATAAAGAAAAAAATTCAAAAGACACTTATGAATGCAATATTTCTAGCATTGCTGGCTTTGAGCCTGTTTGAGTGTAGATATCAGATTGCGATGCTCTAGATACCATTATAGTATAGGCATATGGGCTTTAATCTGTCTGGACAGATGTTATTCATACAGAGTATAGCTCCCTGCTCTCACCCCACGGTAAAGAATCACTGCTGTGCGTACAGTACTATACCAGCAGTACCCATTTAGTACTAGATCCTTACCAGGTTTGTATCAGGGCTTGCCATGCTGGTCACAACCATCCCCTAATCCCTGGCTCACACCCCACGGTATAGAACCACTGCTGTATGTACAGTACTATACCAGCTTAATCCTATAGTCCTAGATTATTACCATGTTTGTATTAGGGCTTGCCATGCTGGTCACAACCATCCCCTAATCCCACAACCATCCCTTAATCGCCCTCACTCCCCAAAGCAATGTCATATTCTCGTTTAACCCTTTTTATGTCAAGCGCCCAAGCCTATAGGGCTACTTTTATTTGGTTCACTTTATAATTATAGGCATACGCCTATATATACACTTAACTTAATAGACTTAGCCTAGGCCTAATATAGTAATAATAAATAAATAATTTCTTTGCTGATGAAATAAGGCCTTGTACATTAAAATTCAAGTTGTAAGTGCATATGACACCCTCCCTTCCAACTATGCATTATATTTGACGATTCGTTTGCACGCCGAGAGCACCTTTACCCTTCGCCTTATACCATTACCAGTTAATAATAGACCTAGGCTTACTAATGACACATTTAGGCCTAGCCTACCTTAACCTAGACGCTGTGTTGACAGTTATTAACATACCGTAGGTTTATTCTGGCAAGCTTTCCTTTTTGTCCCACACGTACAGAAAGAATTGCAGTAGGCCCCTAGTCCCTTGCACGGACACCCAGCTCCTGCTCGGCCCCTAGTCCTAGTGCTGGGCTGTCTCTGACTTGTCTTATTACAATTACAACATGAAGGAACTCCACCGGAAAATCGTGAATCCCATGATGATTGTAACGCTAGTTCAGATGACATCTTCTTTTGTAATTTTCAAAGAAGGTTTTTCGAAATTCACAAAATATACGTTCGAGCGAATGTTTCGGCGGTGGTACTGAATGCAGTGTCATATATTGAAGGCGAGTTGTCAACTGGTTGCCTGTACTGTAAGTCTGTAGACACACATACAGCACACACAGCAACGGTTCCGATTCGGTTAGTGCTAAGAGGACTAACTGTACATATGTAGCGCATGCACTTCATATTGCCGCTGTGGCAACAACGCCTGTGTTTTGCACACATGTGTTCGGCAGACTTCTTGGAAATTAGTGGTCAGATACCATTTATACTTCTCTCTTACCTAAAGTAGAATCCATCTTACCAGTCACCTCCGATCTTTTTGCATAGTGTAATAATTTAAAATATTGTAGTTTATATATTTTTAAATTTTAAAAGCTTGACATTGAATACTAAAAACGAATTTATTTTTTTCCCCTGTTAAAACCTCTTACATCACAATGAACAATGCTGTTTGGCAACAAACCTTAAACCAATGAGAAAATTGAAAATTAAATTGCTGTCGATATTTCATGACGACTAGTCAATGTACTTGTGTTTTAACTGTTTTTCTCTACTATATGATGATTTTTTCTTTCTTTTCTTTTCTTTCCATATATTTGTTTCTTTGTAGCTGGTAAGTTTTGATGATGATCGACAATTTTATAACCGTGATATTATCTATTCCCACGAGGGCAATCAATTACTGTTAAATATTATTTTCATACACAATTTTGAAAAAATATTATAATTAGCACAACTTTGGTAACGCACGACTAAAAACAATAAAATGGTTATCGAGTATATTAAAGGCAATGTTAATGAAGCTTGAATTCATATTTTTCTCTATATAATGTATCCGTTGATCATATGAGCAAGTGAAGTGACGAGCCAAATACAAAGTAAATGCTCATGAAAACAAGTTTTTTTCTCTAGTAAAATACTTACACTAAAAGTCTCTGTGCTTGTGTTTTGAATATGTTTGTCTCCATGATATAACGATTTGTTCTTTACTTCTATCTATTCGTTTCTTTTCAGGACGTTAGTCTTTATCATGATTAACGATTGTATACACATGTTATTACCTATTCCCCTTTCACGAAAGCTACAAAGGAAATCGATTCCTGTTTCTTCTTTTAATTCATCATCAACAATGGAAATCATATGTTACACTTTTCACATTTTAGATCACGAATGACAAGTTCAATAAACATACAACGATATGTTGTGAGCTGGTGAAGTTAATAGCCAAAAGCAGCGGAAAAGTTATGGAAAAGTAGTTGTTTCAGTTATAGTAAACTGACATTTTAAGGTCACTATGCTTGTGTTTTTAGTTTTTTTTTCTCTATTAAATGATGATTGGTTTGTTGTTTTCCCCATTTATTCGTTTCTTTTATAGCCGGTAAACTTTTATCATGATTAACATTTGTAGAACCATGTCATTTTCTATTCCCACGAATGCAATCAAGTCCTGTAAATTCTAAATTTGTATACACAATTTAAATGAAATATTATAATTAGCCCAACTATGGTAACGCACGTTTAAATACAATAACATATTTATCGATTATACGAATGGAAATATCAATGAAGCTGGAACTCATTTTTAAATATTGTTTTTCTCTATATAATATATCTGTTGATGATAAGAGCAAGCGAAGTGATGAGCCAAATACAAAAAGAAATCTCACGTAAAAAAGTTGTTTCTCTCGTAAATATACTTACAAATAGAGTCACCGTGCGTGTGTTTTTAATATGATTTCTCCATTATTTTATTATATTTTCTTCTTTCCATCTGTTCGATTCTTTGTAGAAGGTAAGTTTTGATCACGATTAACATTTGTAGAACAGTGTCGTTATCTATTCCCACGAGGGCAATCAATTACTGTAAATTCTTTATTTTCATACACAATTTGAATTATAAATTATAAATTAGCACAACTTGGGTACACACAATTAAATACAATATAATGGTCTTCGATTACACAGATCGTAATGTAAATGAATAGAGATAACTAATTTGAAGCGAATTTGTAACTCTAACATTATTCATTGATGTTGTGAGCTAGTGAGGTTAAGAGATAAAAGTAGCGGAAAATTTACCGAAACTATTTGTTACAGTTATAGTAAAGTGATATTTTAAAGTGACTGTGCTTGCGTGTTTACTATTTTCTCTATAAAATGATGATTTGTTTGTTTTCTTCTTTCCATTTATTCGTTTCTTTATAGCCGGTAAGTTTTCATCATGATTATCATTTGTAGAATCGTGTTATTTTCTATTCCCAAGAGGGCAATCAAATTCCTGTAAATTCTTTATTTTATACACAATTTGAATGAAATATTATACTTAGCACATCTTTGGAAACGCACGTTTAAAAGCAGATAATACAATCAAATGGTCATCAATTACATAAATAATATTGTCATGAACAGAGATGATTGTTGTGAAATAAATTTGTAAATCTACCCTTCTTCATTGATGTTGTGAGCTAGACAAGTTAAGAGCTAAAAGCAGCGCAATAGTTACTGAAAACTAGTTGTCACAGCTATAGTAAACTGGCATTTCAAAGTCACTCTGCTTGTGTTTTTACTAGTTTTCTCTATTATATGATGATCTGTTTTTGTTTTTCTTTCCATATAATCGTTACTTTGTAGCTGGTAAGCTTTAAAGATGATCGAGAATTGTAGAACCGTGTTAATATTTTCATACACAATTTGAATTATATATTATAGTTAGCACACTTTTGATAACGCATGATTTAATGCAATAAAATGGTCATCGATTACATAGATTGTTATGTCAGTAAATAGAGATAGTTAATTTGAAGCGAATTTGCAACTCTAACATTCTTCATTGATGTTGTGAGCTAGTCAAGTTAAGACTGAAGTAGCGAAAAAGTTACGGAAAACTAGTTGTCACAGCTATAGTAAACTATTATTTTAAAAACACCGTGTTTGTGGATTTTTTTTTCTGTTTTCTATATTATATGGAGATTTGTTTGTTTTTTTTCTTTCCATCTATTCGATTCTTTGTAGGAGGTAAGTTTTTATCATGATTAACATTTGTAGAACCGTGTCATGATCTATTCCCACAAGGGCAATCAGTTACTGTAAATTCTTTATATTCACACTAAATTGCAATGAAATATAATAATTAGCACAACTTTGTTAACGCACGATTTAATACAATAAATTGGTCATCGATTACATAGATTGTAATGCCATGAAGAGAGATGATTGTTGTGAAATGAATTTGTAAATCTACCATTCTTCATTGATGTTGTGAGCTAGTCAAGTTTAGACAGAAGTAGCGAAAAAGTTACGGAAAACTATTTGTCACAGCTATAGTAAACTGATATTTTAAGGACACCGTGTTTGTGTTTTTTTTTTCTGTTTTCTATATGATATGAGGATTTGTCTGTTTTCTTCTTTCCATCTATTCGATTCTTTGTAGAAGGAAATTTTTTAATATGATTAACATTTGTAGAACCGTGTCATAATCTATTCACACGAGGGCAATCAGTTACTGTAAATTCTTTATTTTCATACACAATTTGAATTATAAATTATAACTAGCACAACTTTGGTAACGCACAATTTAATACAATATGATGGTCTTCGATTACATAGATCGTAATGTCAATGAATAGAGATAATTAATTTGAAGCGAATTTGCAACTCTTACATTCTTCATTGACGTTGTGAGCTAGTGAGGTTCAGAGCCAAATGCAGCGGAACATTTACCGAAAACTAGCTGTTACAGTTATTGTAAACTGACATTTTAAAGTCACTGTGCTTGTGTTCTTAATATTTACTGGATTAAATGATGATTTGTTTTTTTTCCTTCCATTCATTCGTTTCTTTATAGCCGGTAAGTTTTCATCATGATTATCATTTGTAGAATCGTGTTATTTTCTATTCCCAAGAGGGCAATAAATTTTCTGTAAATTCTTTATTTTATACACAATTTAAATGAAATATTATAAATTAGCACAACTTTGGTAACGCACGATTTAATACAATAAACTGGTCATCGATTACATAGATTATAATGCCATGAAGAGAGATGACTGTTGTGAAATGAATTTGTAAAGCTAACATTAATTATTGTTGATGTGAGCTAGTTAGGTTAAGGGCCAAAAGCAGCGGAAGAGTTGCGGAAAACTAGTTACTACAGTTATAGTAAACTGACATTTTAAAGTCTATGTGCTTGTGTTTTTGCTGTTTATTTCTATTAACTGATGATTTGTTTGTTTTTTCTTCTTTCCATCTATTCGATTCTTTGTAGGAGGTAAGTTTTTATCATGATTAACATTTGTAGAACCGTGTAATGATCTATTCCCACAAGGGCAATCAGTTACTGTAAATTCTTCATTTTCACATTAAATTGCAATGAAATATAATAATTAGTTAACGCCCGATTTAATACAATCAAATTGTTATCGATTTCATAGATTGTAATGCCATGAAGAGAGATGATTGTTGTGAAATGAATTTGTAAATCTACCCTTCTTCATTGATGTTGTGAGCTAGTCAAGTTAAGAGCTAAAAGCAGCGCAAAAGTCACGGAAAACTAGTTGTCACAGCTATAGTAAACTGGCATTTCAAAGTCACTCTGCTTGTGTTTTTACTAAATTTCCCTATTATATGATGATCTATTTTTGTTTTTCTTTACATATATTCGTTAATTTGTAGCTGGTAAGTTTTGATGATGATCGAGAATTGTAGAATCGTGATAATATCTATTCCCACGAGGGCAATCAATTACTGTAAATTCTTTATTTTCATAAAAAATTTAAACTATATATTATAATTAGCACAACTTTGGTAACGCACAAGTTAATACAATAAAATGGTCATCGATTACATAGATCGTAATGTCGATAAATAGACATGACTAATTTGAAACGAATTTGTAACTCTAAAATTATTAATTTATGCTGTGACATAGTGAGGTTAAGGGCAAAAATCAGCAGAAAAGTTACGGAAAACAGGTTGTTGTAGTTACAGTAAACTGATATTTTAAAGTCACTTTGCTTACGTGTTTAATGTTTTTTTTTCTATTATATGATGATTTGTTTGTTCTCTTCTTTCCATCTATTCGATTATTTGTAGGAGGTAAGTTTTTATCATGATTAACATTTGTAGAACCGTGTCATTATCTATTCCCACGAGGGCAATCAATTACTGTAAATTCTTTATTTTCATACACAATTTGAATTAAACATTATAATTAGCACAACTTTGGTAACACACAAGTTAATACAATGAAATGATCATCGATTATATAGATCGTAATGACAGTAAATAGAGATAATTAATTTGAAGCGAATTTGTAACTCTAACATTATTCACTGATGTTGTTAGCTAGTGAGGTTAAGAAATGAAAGCAGCGGAAAATTTACCGAAACTATTTGTTACAGTTATAATAAGCTGATATTTTAAAGTCACTCTGCTTGCGTGTTTACTATTTTCTCTATAAAACGATGATTTGTTTGTTTTCTTCTTTCCATTCATTCGTTTCTTTATAGCCGGTAAGTTTTCATCATGATTATCATTTGTAGAATCGTGTTATTTTCTATTCCCAAGAGGGCAATCAAATTCCTGTAAATTCTTTAGTTTATACACAATTTGAATGAAATATTATTCTTAGAACATCTTTGGAAACGCACGTTTAAAAGCAGATAATACAATCAAATGGTCATCAATTACATTAATGGTATTGTCATGAACAGAGATGATTTTTGTGAAATAAATTTGTAAATCTACCCTTCTTCATTGATGTTGTGAGCTAGTCAAGTTAAGAGCTAAAAGCAGCGCAAAAGTTACTGAAAATTAGTTGTCACAGCTATAGTAAACTGGCATTTTAAAGTCACTCTGCTTGTGTTTTTACTAATTTTCTCTACTATATGATGATCTGTTTTTGTTTTTCTTTCCATATATTCGTTACTTTGTAGCTGGTAAGTTTTCGTCATGATTATCATTTGTAGAATCGTGTTATTTTCTATTCCCAAGAGGGCAATCAAGTTCATGTAAATTCTTTATTTCATACACAATTGATATGAAATATTATACTTAGCACATCTTTGGAAACGCACGTTTAAAAGCAGATAATACAATCAAATGGTCATCAATTACATTAATGGTATTGTCATGAACAGAGATGATTTTTGTGAAATAAATTTGTAAATCTACCCTTCTTCATTGATGTTGTGAGCTAGTCAAGTTAAGAGCTAAAAGCAGCGGAAGAGTTACTGAAAATTAGTTGTCACAGCTATAGTAAACTGGCATTTTAAAGTCACTCTGCTTGTGTTTTTACTAATTTTCTCTACTATATGATGATCTGTTTTTGTTTTTCTTTCCATATATTCGTTACTTTGTAGCTGGTAAGTTTTCGTCATGATTATCATTTGTAGAATCGTGTTATTTTCTATTCCCAAGAGGGCAATCAAGTTCATGTAAATTCTTTATTTCATACACAATTGATATGAAATATTATTCTTAAAACATCTTTGGAAACGCACGTTTAAAAGCAGATAATACAATCAAATGGTCATCAATTACATTAATGGTATTGTCATGAACAGAGATGATTTTTGTGAAATAAATTTGTAAATCTACCCTTCTTCATTGATGTTGTGAGCTAGTCAAGTTAAGAGCTAAAAGCAGCGCAAAAGTTACTGAAAATTAGTTGTCACAGCTATAGTAAACTGGCATTTTAAAGTCACTCTGCTTGTGTTTTTACTAATTTTCTCTACTATATGATGATCTGTTTTTGTTTTTCTTTCCATATATTCGTTACTTTGTAGCTGGTAAGTTTTCGTCATGATTATCATTTGTAGAATCGTGTTATTTTCTATTCCCAAGAGGGCAATCAAGTTCATGTAAATTCTTTATTTCATACACAATTGATATGAAATATTATACTTAGCACATCTTTGGAAACGCACGTTTAAAAGCAGATAATACAATCAAATGGTCATCAATTACATTAATGGTATTGTCATGAACAGAGATGATTTTTGTGAAATAAATTTGTAAATCTACTCTTCTTCATTGATGTTGTGAGCTATTCAAGTTAAGAGCTAAAAGCAGCGCAAAAGTTACTGAAAACTAGTTGTCGCAGCTATAGTAAACTGGCATTTCAAAGTCACTCTGCTTGTGTTTTTACTAATTTTCTCTATTATATGATGATCTGTTTTTGTTTTTCTTTCCATATATTCGTTACGTTTAAGCTGGTAAGTTTTGATGATGATCGAGAATTGTAGAACCGTGTTCATATCTATTCTCACGAGGGCAATCAATTACTGTAAATTCTTTATTTTCATACACAATTTAAACTATATATTATAATTAGCACAACTTTGGTAACGCACAAGTTAATACAATAAAATGGTCATCGATTACATAGATTTTAATGTCGATGAATAGAGATGACTAATTTGAAACGAATTTGTAACACTAAAATTATTAATTGATGCTGTGACATAGTGAGGTTAAGGGCAAAAATCAGCGGAAAATTTACGGAAAACAGGTTGTTGTAGTTACAGTAAACTGATATTTTAAAGTCACTGTGCTTATGTGTTTAATGTTTATTTCTATTATTTGATGATTTGTTTGTTCTCTTCTTTCCATCTATTCGATTATTTGTAGGAGGTAAGTTTTGATCATGATTAACATTTGTAGAACCGTGTCATTATCTATTCCCACAAGGGCAATCAATTACTGTAAATTCTTTATTTTCTTACACAATTTGAATTATATATTATAATTAGCATAACTTTGGTAACACACAAGTTAATACAATAAAATGATCATCGATTACATAGATTGTTATGTCAGTAAATAGAGATAATTAATTTGAAGCGAATTTGTAACTCTAACAATATTCATTGATGTTGTGAGCTAGTGAGGTTAAGAAATGAGAGCAGCGGAAAATTTACCGAAACTAGTTGTTACAGTTATAGTAAAGTGACATTTTAAAGTCACTGTGCTTGCGTGTTTACTATTTTCTCTATAAAATGATGATTTGTTTGTTTTCTTCTTTCCATTTATTCGTTTCTTTACAGCCAGTAAGTTTTGATCATGATTATCATTTGTAGAACCGTGTTATTTTCTATTCCCATGAGGGAAATCAATTTCCTGTAAATTCTTTATTTTATACACAATTTAAATGAAATATTATAAATTAGCACAACTTTGGTAACGCACCATTTAATACAATAAACTGGTCATCGATTACATATATTGTAATGCCATAAAGAGAAATGATTGTTGTGAAATGAATTTGTAAAGCTAACATTATTCATTGATGATGTGAGATAGTTAAGTTAAGGGCCAAAAGCAGCGGAAGAGTTGCGGAAAACTAGTTGCTACAGTTATAGTCAATGTGCTTGTGTTTTTACTATTTTCTCTATAAAATGATGATTTGTTTGTTTTTTCTTCTTTCCATTTATTCGTTTCTTTATAGTCGGTAAGTTTTAATCATGATTATCATTTGTAGATGTAAGTTTAGGGGTTTTCTGTACTGGCGTGCCCTCCCAAAAGTATGATGACTCAGGGGAGAGAAGTTGTAAAGATAACGCAGGAACAAAAGATTAACGGTATACTTGAATAATTTAATAACAATTAACTGGAGCAAACTAAATATAAAATATAATTTACTTACAAGTCACAAGCTCACTTCACACATACACATATAACTCAAACATACTCACTCGCTCACAAGTGTTGACCGGTCAACCATCCGTATTCACTCCCTCATTCGTAAGCTCTCCAAACATTTTCAAACACAAGAAATTCTCTCACACCACACGCACACACTCACACAAGTTACACACACGCAACACAATCAACGCGCCGCGCCCGATACATTTAAAAACCTCCGTTACGTTATTAAACAGCGATGCATCGATACAAGCGCACCATAGCCTAACGCTACACTATATACATGTACGCCCACACAAGAAAACGCCTATCGTTATAATCGCTCATTTACACTCTTTCCACCTGAAACGCAGACTTCTCCTGAAGTCTAAAAAACGCCTATCGTTATAATCGCTCATTTACAACACAGACTAAAAATAGTGACATTCCTCGCTACCAAGAAGGTGGTAGTTACTTATGCCTAGGCTTAGACAGCCAGTTTGACTCAAAGTCCTTCTCTCTCACACGGAGCTCGAGTCCGTAACAATTGTAGTAATCGAGATCAGCCACTTCTTATCAAACTCCACATAACAGGACTACTTAGAATAAAAAATAAAAATAAAAATTTCATAAATAACCACAACACCGCATGCATCGTGTATGGGCGCACACATATGAACAGCTTTACAGGTCTATGGCAAATTTGCATCGATGCATCAGAAAATCATCCTAAAATTTGTAATTGTCTTAAAAATTGTCACACATTCGGAATAAACTAATCAATGAGCTAATTAAACCCACCCCAGGTCAAAGACAGTGGTGTCCGTTGTGATTGCATTAGTTCCAAAACGAGGCGGCGGAAATCCTTTATTACTCCTTTCTGATCTTCTTATTTGAGTAGAATTTGTTATTTTCTCAACCGCATTTTCTTGTGGCTTTTTCTCTTCGATTTCTTGATTGGCCTCCTCCAAGTATATAGTGCATGCATGACTTTTTCTTTCAGGTTGGGGACGTTTAATTTTCTATCATCATCCGGTTTCATGTCTTCCTGGAAGCTGCACAATTTCAGCTCGTTTCTGTGGATTACTCGTTCCTTTCCTTTTCCATTCTCAGGAAGTATCACATATACTGGTATTTCCGGGGTAGGTTGCTTTGTTATGGTGTAGGCATAGACATCCTCCTCCCACTTATCTTGGATTTTGCATCTCCCCCTGACTTTCCTTTTGCAATTTTTGTTTAATTCCTTTTAATATGATTTAATAATTTAATACGATATTGAAATAAAATCTTGAATGTAATTCGTTAACAACTTCACTTGTTCACTCCTCTCTCAACCAAAATTACGTACGTGCCTCTGCGAAATCTTTAAAACTAAGCCAGCACTCCAACACTTCTGACACCAATGTAAATTTAGGGGTTTTCTGTGCTGTCGTGCCCTCCCAAAAGTATGATGACTCAGGGGAGAGAAGTTGTAAAGATAACGCAGGAACAAAAGATTAACGGTATACTTGAATAATTTAATAACAATTAACTGGATCAAACTAAATATAAAATATAATTTACTTACAAGTCACAAGCTCACTTCACACATACACATATAACTCAAACATACTCACTCGCTCACAAGTGTTGACCGGTCAACCATCCGTATTCACTCCCTCATTCGTAAGCTCTCCAAACATTTTCAAACACAAGAAATTCTCTCACACCACACGCACACACTCACACAAGTTACACACACGCAACACAAGCAACGCGCCGCGCCCGATACATTTAAAAACCTCCGTACGTAATTAAGCAGCGATGCATCGATACAAGCGCACCATAGCCTAACGCTACACTATATACATGTACGCCCACACAAGAAAACGCCTATCGTTATAATCGCTCATTTACACAGAACCGTGTCATGATCTATTCCCATGAGGGAAATCAATTACTGTAAATTCTTTATTTTATACACAATTTAAATGAAATATTATAAATTTACACAACTTTGGTAACGCACGATTTAATACAATAAATTGGTCATCGATTACATAGATTGTAATGCCACGAAGAGAGATGATTGTTGTGAAATGAATTTGTAAAGCTAACATTATTTATTGATGATGTGAGCTAGTTAGGTTAAGGGCCAAAAGCAGCGGAAGAGTTGCGGAAAACTAGTTGTTACAGTTATAGTAAACTGACATTTTAAAGTCTATGTGCTTGTGTTTTTGCTGTTTATTAATATTAAATGATGATTTGTTTGTTTTTCCTTTCCATCTATTCGATTCTTTGTAGGAGGTCAGTTTTGATCATGATTAACATTTGTAGAACCGTGTCATGATCTATTCCCACAAGGGCAATCAGTTACTGTAAATTCGTTATTTTCACATTAAACTGCAATGAAATATAATAATTAGCAAAACTTTGTTAACGCACGATTTAATACAATAAAATGGTCATCGATTACATAGATTGTAATGCCATGAAGAGAGATGATTGTTGTAAAATGAATTTTAAATCAAACAATCTTCATTGATGTTGTGAGCTAGTCAAGTTTAGACAGAAGTAGCGAAAAAGTTACGGAAAACTATATGTCACAGCTATAGTAAACTGAAATTTTAAAGACACCGTGTTTGTGTTTTTTTTCTGTTTTCTATATTACATGAGGATTTGTTTGTTTTCTTCTTTCCATCAATTCGATTCTTTGTAGTTGGTAAGTTTTGATCACGATTAACATTTGTAGAACCGTGTCATTATCTATTCACACGAGGGCAATCAGTTACTGTAAATTCTTTATTTTCATACACAATTTGAATTATAAATTATAACTAGCACAACTTTGGTAACGCACGATTTAATACTATGAAAATGTCATCGATTACATAGATCGCAATGTCAATGAATAGAGATAATTAATTTGAAGCGAATTTGCAACTCTCACATTCTTCATTGATGTTGTGAACTAGTGAGGTTAAGAGCCAAAAGCAGCGGAAAATTTACCGAAAAACAGTTGTTACAGTTATCATAAACTGACATTTTAAAGTCACTGTGCTTGTGTTTTTACTGTTTTTCCCTACTATATTATGATTTTTTTTTTCCATCTATTCGTTTCTTTGTAGTGGGTAAGTTTTGATGATGATCGACAATTGTAGAACCTCATTATTATCGATTTCCACGAGGGCAATCAATTACTGTCAAAACAATTATTTTCATACACAATTTGAATTAAATATTATAATTAGCACAACTTTGGTAACACACAATTTAATACAAAGAAAATGGTCTTCGATTACATAGATAGTTATGTCAATGAATAAAAATAATTAATTTGAAACGAATTTGTAATTCTAACATTATTCATTGATGTTGTGAGCTAGTCAAGTTTAGACAGAAGATGCGAAAAAGTTACGGCAAACTATATGTCACAGCTATAGTAAACTGACATTTTAAAGACACTGTGTTTGTGTTTTTTTTCTGTTTTCTATAGTATATGAGGATTTGTTTGTTTTCTTCTTTCCATCTATTCGATTATTTGTAGAAGGTAAGTTTTTATCAACATTATCATTTGTAGAACCGTGTCATTTTCTATTCCCATGAGGGCAATCAGTTACTGTAAATTCTTTATTTTCATACACAATTTGAATTAAATATCATAATTAGCACAACTTTGGTAACACACAAGTTAATACAATAAAATGGTCATCGATTACATAGATCGTAATGTAAAGGAAAAGAGATAATTAATTTGAAGCGGATTTGCAACTCCAACATTATTCATTGATGTTGTGAGCTAGTGAGGTTAAGAGATAAAAGCAGCGGAAAATTTACCGAAACTATTTGTTACAGTTATAGTAAGCTGATATTTTAAAGTGACTGTGCTTGCGTGTTTACTATTTTCTCTATAAAATGATGATTTGTTTGTTTTCTTCTTTCCATTTATTCGTTTCTTTATAGCCGGTAAGTTTTCATCATGATTATCATTTGTAGAATCGTGTTATTTTCTATTCCCAAGAGGGCAATCAAATTCCTGTAAATTCTTTATTTTATGCACAATTTGAATGAAATATTACACTAAGCACATCTTTGGAAACGCACGTTTAAAAGCAGATAATACAATCGAATGGTCATCAATTACATAAATGGTATTGTCATGAACAGAGATGATTGTTGTGAAATAAATTTGTAAATCTACCCTTCTTCATTGATGTTGTGAGCTAGTCAAGTTAAGAGCTAAAAGCAGCGCAAAAGTTACGGAAAACTAGTTGTCACAGCTATAGTAAACTGGCATTTCAAAGTCACTCTGCTTGTGTTTTTACTAGTTTTCCCTATTATATGATGATCTGTTTTTGTTTTTCTTTCCATATATTCGTTACGTTGAAGCTGGTAAGTTTTGATGATGATCGAGAATTGTAGAACCGTGTTCATATCTATTCTCACGAGGGCAATCAATTACTGTAAATTCTTTATTTTCATACACAATTTGAATTATATATTATAATTAGCACAACTTTGGTAACGCACAAGTTAATACAATAAAATGGTCATCGATTACATAGATCGTAATGTCGATGAATAGAGATGACTAATTTGAAACGAATTTGTAACTCTAAAATTATTAATTGATGCTGTGACATAGTGAGGTTAAGGGCAAAAATCAGCGGAAAAGTTACGGAAAACAGGTTGTTGTAGTTACAGTAAACTGATATTTTAAAGTCACTGTGCTTACGTGTTTAATGTTTTTTTCTATTATATGATGATTTTTTTGTTCTCTTCTTTCCATCTATTCGATTATTTGTAGGAGGTAAGTTTTTATCATGATTAACATTTGTAGAACCGTGTCATGATCTATTCCCACAAGGGCAATCAATTACTGTAAATTCTTTATTTTCATACACAATTTAAATGAAATATTATAAATTAGCACAACTTTGGTGGCGCACGAGTTAATACAATAAAATGGTCATCGATTACATTGATCGTAATGTCAGTAATTAGAGATAATTAATTTGAAGCGAATTTGCAACTCTAACAATATTCATTGATGTTGTGAGCTAGTGAGGTTAAGATATGAAAGCAGCGGAAAATTTACTGAAATTAGTTGTTACAGTTATAGTAAAATGACATTTTAAAGCCACTGTGCTTGCGTGTTTACTATTTTCTCCATAAAATGATGATTTGTTTGTTTTCTTCTTTCCATTTATTCGTTTCTTTATAGCCGGTAAGTTTTGATCATGATTATCATTTGTAGATTCGTGTTATTTTCTATTCCCATGAGGGAAATCAATTTCCTGTAAATTCTTTTTTTTATACACAATTTAAATGAAATATTATAAATTAGCACAACTTTGGTGGCGCAAGAGTTAATACAATAAAATGGTCATCGATTACATTGATCGTAATGTCAGTAAATAGAGATAATTAATTTGAAGCGAATTTGCAACTCTAACAATATTCATTGATGTTGTGAGCTAGTGAGGTTAAGATATGAAAGCAGCGGAAAATGTACTGAAACTAGTTGTTACAGTTATAGAAAAATGACATTTTAAAGCTATTGTGCTTGCGTGTTTACTATTTTCTCTATAAAATGATGATTTGTTTGTTTTCTTCTTTCCATTTATTCGTTTCTTTATAGCCGGTAAGTTTTGATCATGATTATCATTTGTAGATTCGTGTTATTTTCTATTCCCATGAGGGAAATCAATTTCCTGTAAATTCTTTTTTTGATACACAATTTAAATGAAATATTATAAATTAGCACAACTTTGGTAACGCACGATTTAATACAATAAACTGGTCATCGATTACATAAATGATAATGCCATGAAGAGAGATGATTGTTGTGGAATGAATTTGTAAAGCTAACATTATTCATTGATGATGTGAGCTAGTTAGGTTAAGGGCCAAAAGCAGCGGAAGAGTTGCGGAAAACTAGTTGTTACAGCTATAGTAAACTGACATTTTAAAGTCAATGTGCTTGTGTTTTTACTGTTTATTTCTATTAAATGATGATTTTCTTCTTTTTTTTTGCTTTCCATCTATTCGATTCTTTGTAGGAGGTAAGTTTTGATCATGATTAACATTTGTAGAACCGTGTAATGATCTATTCCCACAAGGGCAATCAATTACTGTAAATTCTTTATTTTCAAACAAAATTGCAATGAAATATAATAATTAGCAAAACTTTGTTAACGCACGATTTAATAGAATAGAATGGTCATCGATTACATAGATTGTAATGCCATGAAGAGAGATGATTGTTGTGGAATGAATTTGTAAAGCTAACATTATTCATTGATGATGTGAGCTAGTTAGGTTAAGGGCCAAAAGCAGCGGAAAAGTTACGGAAAACTATGTGTCACAGCTATAGTAAACTGAAATTTTAAAGACACCGTGTTTGTGTTTTTTTTTCTGTTTTCTTTATTATATGAGGATTTGTTTGTTTTCTTCTTTCAATTCATTCGTTTCTTCATAGCCGGTAAGTTTTGATCATGATTATCATTTGTAGAACCGTGTCATGATCTATTCCCACAAGGGCAATCAATTACTGTAAATTCTTTATTTCCATACACAATTTGAATTATATATTATAATTAGCACAACTTTGGTAAAACACAAGTTAATACAATAAAATGGTCATCGATTACATAGATCGTAATGTCAGTAAATAGAGATAATTAATTTGAAGCGAATTTGCAACTCTAACAATATTCATTGATGTTGTGAGCTAGTGAGGTTAAGATATGAAAGCAGCGGAAAATTTACCGAAACTATTTGTTACAGTTATAGTAAAATGACATTTTAAAGTCACTGTGCTTGCGTGTTTACTATTTTCTCTATAAAATGATGATTTGTTTGTTTTCTTCTTTCCATTTATTCGTTTCTTTATAGCCGGTAAGATTTCATCATGATTATCATTTATAGATTCGTGTTATTTGCTATTCCCATGAGGGAAATCAATTTCCTGTAAATTCTTTTTTTTTTATACACAATTTAAATGAAATATTATAAATTAGCACAACTTTGGTAACGCACGATTTAATACAATAAACTGGTCATCGATTACATAAATGATAATGCCATGAAGAGAGATGATTGTTGTGAAATGAATTTGTAAAGCTAACATTATTCATTGATGATGTGAGCTAGTTAGGTTAAGGGCCAAAAGCAGCGGAAAAGTTACGGAAAACTATATGTCACAGCTATAGTAAACTGAAATTTTAAAGACACCGTGTTTGTGTTTTTTTCCTGTTTTTTCTATTATATGAGGACTTGTTTGTTTTCTTCTTTCCATCTATTCGATTCTTTGTAGGAGGTAAGTTTTAATCACGATTAACATTTGTAGAACCGTGTCATGATCTATTCACACGAGGGCAATCAGTTACTGTAAATTCTTTATTTTCATACACAATTTGAATTATAAATTATAACTAGCACAACTTTGGTAGCGCACGATTTAATACTATGAAAATGTCATCGATTACATAGATCGTAATGTCAATGAATAGAGATAATTAATTTGAATCGAATTTGCAACTCTTACATTCTTCATTGATGTTGTGAACTAGTGAGGTTAAGAGCCAAAAGCAGCGGAAAATTTACCGAAAATAGTTGTTACAG